>NC_053156.1:283069580-283669580 GCF_016835505.1 Polypterus senegalus
AACTGGACACTGCTGAAAATTGACTTTTTGTGTTGGCAAAAACATGTATGTATGAACATCCACACCATACACAAACTGGGGCCTTGCTGTTCAGTTAATGGCTTCCAGCACAGCAGGATTGATGGAGTGAAGCTTCGCTGAAATATTCCTGACCTGTTGGCCAGTTCTCTGAAAAGGCTATATCAACTGACAAAAAAACAAAAAAGTTCTTCAGTGCAAATACACAGCATTGGCCCTATTTTAAAGGCTAACTAAAATATAATCAGTTTACCATAATTATCACTTTTGAGGTGTAATATGTTTGTTACGTCATTGTGCATTTTAATAATCGTGATATGATGAGTCGCCATTTATGTGGTTTGGTTACATTTCCCTACTAGATCAAAAGTGTTGTCATTTCCCAGTTTCTCCAAAATGTTACATAGGAATAGGTCAGAGTTGTTCTAAGTAAACACATGCTCATCAAGTTTGTATGGAAAGTTGCTAATGCATATTTTGAGCCTCATTTTGTGCATATGCAAGTTTTATAAATCTGAACCCAGGTCAGAAGTTGAGCCCAGGACTGTTGAGCCAAACCAATAACAATAAGCCACTGTCAAAACCATTCTTGTTTAATCAGTACTTTATTATTAACGTCTAACACATAAACTACTAACATATAAAAGACAAAAACATTTGGAGAGAAGAGGAGACCAATAGTATTTTCTTCTATTTATCCTTCTGTCCATTTTGAACCTACTTAATCCATTATATGGTTGTAAAGAGGAGGGATCGGGTCTTAACGAAGGAAGTAGCCCTGGACTAAATGGCATACATCCACACTTACTCAAATATAGCCAAATTAAATTCGCCAACTAACCCAATGCATACATCCATGAATTGTACTTACAAAAAAAGAAAATAATTCTTATTGCATAAAATATATAAATCTTAGAAACCTAATGTAATCCAATTGACTATAACTGGATTAACAGAGAGAGTCCATTTGTTTTTTCTTGTTCTTCATTCCTGTCCAAGATATTTGTACCTCATTTCTTCTATCTGTGTCTATTGTTACGCAACACCAATTAGAATGGACTACTGATTCAGATTGATTGTATCATATAGGAATTTGGAGAAACGTGAAATTAACTTCACTGTGTTTATTCGCTTAATGATGTTGACACATTGCATTAGTTCAATTGAGCTGAAAGTGTTTTGTTGCTGGTTTTCATTTGCAGTCTACATCTTATACTTTTCATTTCAATGTCCAGCAATAGTCGATCAGCATTGATGAATGCCACATGCCCTGTTCCCACCTTTTCATCATTGCTATGTCCTGGTGAAACCTTTTGCCATGTTCATTACTGACTCCACCTTGACTAGCAGGGAAGAAGTCCAAGTGAGAATGCAGGAAATTAAACTTTAGTAAGATGTAGCGCTTCACGGTTTTGTAAGCTTGTAGCAAGTAGTCAACCAGATGGATGTTCTTTGGTGCTCTGTTGTTGCCATGAAAATTCTCAACAATAGTTTTGAATGCCTTCCGTGCAATTTTCTTTGGCCCTAAAAACAGATGTTTGAACTGCTTGTCAATGATGGTGTGTCTGACCATGAAAAGTTACTTCTTTAATCTTGGTATCTGTAATTCATAGGAACATCAGTCTCGAACATTAAGATCCTTTACCTTCCTTCTTCATTGTTTTAAAGAAATTTTTCCTCAGTCCATGTTTTATGTCCAAAAATGTTTGGTTTGACAAATGGTTTATGTGCCACACTTTGCTGTCCTGGAACCAAATGGTTATGGAACAGTCAGTTGTTTTTTTAGCACGGCTGTCCCATTCCCAAGTGAAACAACAGGACTTGGGATATCTGAGGTGCATTCCTAGTAGCAGTGCCACTACTTTTAGATCACCACAGATGTTCCAGATGTAGTTGTTGTTATGTATATGGACACTTAAAAGAGGTGATTTAAATAGAACGGTGAGTGGTAAGAAAATTTAAAGGTGATCCTTGTGATTAGCAGGCCAGAATACATTTGATGCACTCAAAGTGTTCAGGAAGCACATTTTTGTTGTCCTGTGTTATAGGAAGGTGGTAAAATAAAATATCATTACAAAAACTGAAATTATGCAAGTTCATATTGCACAGCTCTTTGGTACAGTAGTTAGCACAGTTACTTCACACATCCAGCACTCCAGATTTGAGTCCTGCACTCTATTCCTTTCTCTGTGGAGTTTGTGTGTTTTTGAATGGTCTTTCTGAGAACGACAGACATTCCAACCAAGGCTGGCTCCTGCCATGTGTACAATGCTATCAGAATAGGCCCTGGTCTACACAATTCTGAAATGGATTAAGCCAAGAAGTTTGTGCTATGAGCATGGACTATTATTATTATATTTGTTTTTCATGTCCGTTTGCTGGCAGATGCTGTGATGTTCGTATTGTGGACATTAGGGGTCACTGTTGCCCCTTTAAACCCATCAGACAGGACACAGGTTAAAAGCACCAAGAAGTATTTTAATATTTTGTCTTCTTGAAAACAGTGCCCAAAGCACCACAGCCACCATAAATAGGCAAATAAATACAATACAGCACAGTTCTCTCTAGATATATCTCCTCCACACCTCCCAGCAAGCTTTGTCCACCTTTACCTGACTTTGGCTCGCTTGCTGGGTCTTCAGCATTCCTTTATATAGTTCTTAACCCGGAAGTGCTTCTACTCTTCTGTCCATGTGACTTGCCAGTACTTCTGGGTCAGATGGAGAATTAAAGTTCTTTAATCAGCCCGGAAGTACTTTGGAACTTCCATTGTCGTAATCCATTGGTACTTCCAGGTTAGGTGAGAATTTGTTCTCCCACCATCTTCCCACAACATCTCCTGGCGGCACCCATGGTACCCAGCAGGGCTGTGTTGCCAAACTCAAAGTCACATAGTGCCCTGCGGGTATTCGGGACACTGCTGCAGTCCAGGAAAGCCACTATCTAGTGTTTTGGGGGAGGCAGTGTCCTACAAAAGCTGCCTTCCCCTGTCCTTCCATCTCAGGGACGTCCCGGCCGGGTTGAGCTGCTGCCCGTCTCTTACAGTATCTTGACCAAAGGTTTAACCCATCACTTTACAAAGATTGTGAGCTGTTCTGAGTGCACTCTTCTGTACTTCTTGGGCTGTATGGTGTCCTGGTAGCTCCTGCTGATTCTTTTCTAATTCTTTCTTGATGGTATCTATATAGAGCACCAACCACCACAGGAACATCTTTGATCTTGTTGCCCCATATCCTGCTGCTCCCGATCCCCACATCTTTAAATTTGCTTTGCTTTTCAGCTTCTTTATATAAGATGCTGTTGTCATCTGGGACTGCTGCGTCAATCAGCAGGCATTCTTTCTTTCTGCTTCTTGCAATGGTCCACTATATCAGGATGCTTAGTTGAAATAGTATCATGGGCTCATTTCAGTATTTGTGTAATTGCTGATCGTTTTTTCATTTTTTCAGAATGGTGTGATATACAAAAAAAAAAAATCCAGTGAGTGTCAGTTCTGTGGACAGAAATACTCTTTTTATTGTAGGGGTTAGAGGAGAATTGCCAGACTGGTTGGAGCTCACAGAAAGCATACGGTAACTCAGATGAGCACTCTGTACAGTAATAGTGAGCAGAGAAACAGCTCAGAATGCACAACACATTGAATCTTAAGGTGGATGGTCTAAGACACCAGAAGACCATGTTAGGTACTATTCCTGGCAGCCAGAGAAGAACGCTAAGCCTGCAGTGGTCACAGGTTAACCAAAACTGGATAGCTGAAGACTGGAAAATGTAGCTTGCTGTTCTCTTCTACTTAAATGTGGCACTCTATGCCACGGCCCACCTGCTAAGTTGTTTTGCCTGCCTAAGGTAAAGTCATCCCTGATTGAGGATCGCAGGAATCGTAGGGTAGAGGGGTTCTTTCATCGGATTGGCTGGCCAAACAATGTTTCAGCTGTGGAATGGCCAAATGTGGGAGACAGCTTGATGGCTGGTCTCCAGGGGCATCATGTATAACGCCGTGCGTAGAACTCGCACTATAACATGGCGTAAGCACAAAAGCCGAAATGTGCTTACGCACAGAAAAATCCAGATGCAGGAATCTGTGCGTACTCCAACTTCCACGTTCTTCCGCTACATAAATCCCGACCAGCGTGAAAACTAACGATCGTGCACGCGCATTATGTAACGCCCCAAACCCTCCCAGAATTACGCCTATTTGAATATGCAAATCAATATAAATCGCCCTTAAGCGCAGCCTTCTGTGAAAAGACAATGAGAAAAGCACAGGGAAAATATAAGAATTTCAGCGAATACCAAGTGGAGGCAAAGGAAAAACATACTATTTGTTCAAATAAACCGTGGTATAATCAACAAAAAGAAGTTGATTGAGTGACATAGCGTGTTGGAGAAACTTGAAAGCTCACATTCACAAATCGCACAGTGCCGGAAATAAAAAAAGAAGTCACATATCAAAGTCGCCGTGAAAAGCCGAGTTGTAAGCCCACTGTCTGAGTGTCATATGAAAGCTTATTAGGGTACAGAGAAAAAAGGCACACAGTGAGGAAAAAGCACGAAATGTCAACTTCAATCTCGACATTTCCACTTTAATCACGTAGTTTATTTTGTCATTAAAGATGAACATCATAAACTTCATCTTAAAATCTTTTAATTAACCAGTTTCTCAAATCACATCGTAATTAAAGTAGCACGTTAAATGCTTTGTTTTGTATTTGATCTTCTATGTGATCTATGTGTGTGAATCACTACTTGCTTTTTAAACCGGCTCTCTTCCTCCAACTGGACACAGAGTCCATTACATTTGTGATATTACAGCTCTCTGAATAACTAAAATACTGAGATGTATACGTGATGTCATTTTCATGATGATAGGAGTTAAAGCACGTTATTGAACATGTGTTTCACTTCGATGAAATAATTTATTGCAGCAGTACAATTAGGGGCGGCTCTAGGCTTGTGGTGGCACTGGGCAGAGGAAGAATCGGTGGCTCCTTCGCCCGCCCGTCAGTAAGGTAGCTTATGCACAGTGGATGGTGCTCATGACACAAGCATTTAACTTTTGCCGAAATTTGTCGCTGCGTTTTTAGCTGTGTTGTTATTTTCTCTGTCTGTATTATATTCAATATATATTGGTGTAGCCGTCACTGCAGTCAGTGCTTTTCTTTCCCCAAGTAACCGATCGCCATACAATCAGCTCTGTAATAGACGTTAAGCCATCTGTAAGCTTAGCGCCGATTCTTCATTGAAATGTCTTCGTAGTACATGTTTAATTATTCTATCCTTAACGACACTCCCAGTGAAGAATATAGATTATTTAAATGAAGTTAAAGTTTTATCTGTATAATTTAATAAACATATTTTGCTGAATTTCACCTTATAAATGATATCGTTTCTGTTTCTGAACCGCAAGGTCCGTACAGGAAAGGCTTTAAAACATTTTGCAGTGGCTGAGACAGCGTGTCCTTGAAGCTGTATACCGATAATTCCCTTTCCGATCAGCTGCTGCTATGATTCACACTCAGATACAGTGATATAAATACTCTGAGTGGTGCAGTGAGAGAAATATTGAAAAAGATGATCCGCTGTGGCAACTCCTAACAAGAGGAGCTGAAAGAAGAAGAAGAAGTAGAAGAAGAAGAAGAAGAAGAAGAAGAAGTGAGAGTAACAACGCTAAAGCAGTTATGGTATTTGGAATACTATGGCTGTTCCCTGGACCATTATATTGTTACAAGTTAATTACAATCAGATGCATTACACTAATAAACAATATGCGGTTAGTTTCGGTGTATTTATAAAGCCGCGTCAGGAAAATAATGAGTAATCACACAGGAACAGTAGCACTGCTTTGACGCTGGGTGCCGCCAGTCTGCAGAACCGAGCGGAAAACTTGCGTACGACAAGGCATGAGGTACCGTGGAAAAGTGCGTGGCTTTACGCCAAGTGTAGGTTTTATACATCGCGATTTGAATGTGGAAAAGTTCTTACGCAACATTTCTGTGCGTACGCACCGTTTATACATGAGGCCCCAGGACTCTAAACAAATCCAAATCATATTATGTGATATCATCTACTGTTAAATTCTGGTCTGTACTTGTAAAATTAGTATTTTTATACTGTATTGAGGATTTGTTCTGATCTGTGTATTGTATTGTATTGACCCCCTTCTTTTTGATACCCACTGCACGCCCAACCTACCTGGAAAGGGGTCTCTCTCTGAATTGCCTTTCCCAAGGTTTCCTCCATTTATTCCCCTACAATGGTTTTTTTGGGAGTTTTTCCTTGTCTTCTTAGAGAGTCAAGGCTGGGGGGCTGTCAAGAGGCAGGGACTGTTAGAGCCCATTGCAAAACTTCTTGTATGATTTTGGGTTATACAAAAATAAATTGTATTGTATTGTATTGTACAGTACCCTGGAACAATCAAGCATAAGGCATCAGGGCACCCTGCTGCTCTAACCTGTTCTTTAAATTAGAGTAGAAAATTAACATGAAACACACATCTTCGGGACATTAGAGCAAAATCAATAATCATGAAGAATATGAAATGTAGGCTCAGAGAGAACATGCAAACACCATACAAACAGTGTCTTGTTCAGTATGTGAATTTTATAGTCATTCTGAACATTATCTAGTGTGGCTAATTGTCAACCCTAAAAGGGGAAGTGCGACCATTTCATCATTATTTAAAAACAACAGGGAAGAAATTGTTTTAGAAACTTCAGAACTGGTCTGGATTCAGTTTCAGTTTCAAGGTTACATTAATGTGCATAATAGAAAATATGGAATTCTTCCTCACATTTAGAAGTATGGCTGAGTAAAAGGTGGCATAAGGCATTGGTTAATAAATCAACTCAAAATACTTTGTGCGATTAACAAATCATAACAGACATGTACCATGCAATATTTATACCAATTAGCAGTTTTGGCATGAAGGAGCACAGGATACTTAGCACATGGAGAGGAAGTTGCTGAGCTGGTCCACTAGACAGACAGAGGCATTGAATCTGGCCAGGCTCTGTAGAGCTGTTGGGGTTTGCTTTGATATTTTGTGCTTTTTCTTATCACTCACTTTTAGGCTTTGGATAATGAGCTGCCATTTTTGGAATGGGATGCCATGGCTATACAGTGGGTTAGCACTGCTACTTCACAGATCTAGCACCCTAAGGGGAATTTGCATTTTTATCTGATGTCCATTAGAATTTTTATTCATGAACTGTAGTTTTCATTCTACATTTACATATACTGTAACGGACGACTCACTCTCCCAAACCGGCAGCTACACCACCAAGACCTGTGGCCTGGCAAGCTGAGGACGTTAGACCCGACAAGCCGTAGTTCTTCCAAATAAATTTACCCCAATCAATGATCAAAAATAAGACAACAAACAGTTTGTAAAATGATGAAGTCAGCATTACCACAATAAATTTTAAATGAAACAACTCAGATGCAGTTGAAGTGCAGACTTTCAGCTTTAATTCAGAGGGTTGAACAAAACGATTGCATAAAAATGTGAGGCAACTAAAGTATTTTTTTAACACAATCCCTTCATTTCAGGGGCTCAAAAGTAATTGGACAAATTAAATAACTAGAAATAAAATGTTCATTTCTAATACTTGGTTGAAAACCCTTTGCTGGAAATGACAGCCTGAATGAAGCCTTGGACTCATGGACATCACCAGATGCTGGGATTACTCCTTTTTAATGCTCTGCCAGGCCTTTACTGCAGTGGCTTTCAGTTGCTGTTTATTTGTGGGCCTTTCTGTCCGAAGTTTAGTCTTCAACAAGTGAAATGCCTGCTCAGTTGGGTTAAGATCAGGTGACTGACTTGGCCATTCAAGAATTTTCCACTTCTTTGCTTTAATAAACTCCTGGGTTGCTGTGGCTGTATGTTTTGGGTCATTGTCCATCTGTATCATGAAACGGTGCCCAATCAATTTGACTGCATTTAGCTGGATTTGAGCAGACAGTATGTCTCTGAACACCTCAGAATTCATTCGGCTGCTTCTGTCCTGTGTCACATCATCAATAAACACTAGTGTCCCAGTGCCACTGGCAGCCATGCACCCCCAAGCCATCACACTGCCTCCACCATGTTTTACAGATGATGTGCTATCCTTTGGATAATGAGCTGTTCCACGCTTTCTCCATACTTTTTTCTTGCCATCATTCTAGTAGAGGTTGATCCTGGTTTCATCTGTCCAAAGAATGTTTTTCCAGAACTGTGCTGGCTTTTTTAGATGTTCTTTAGCAAAGTCCAATCTAGCCTTTCTATTCTTGAGGCTTATGAGTGGCTTGCACCTTGCAGTGCACCCTCTGTATTTACTTTCATGCTGTCTTCTCTTTATGGTAGACTTGGATATCGATACGCCTGCTCCCTGGAGAGTGTTGGTCACTTGGTTGGCTGTTGTGAAGGGGTTTCTCTTCACCATGGAAATGATTCTGTGATCATCCACCACTGTTGTCTTCCGTGGACGTCCAGGTCTTTTTGCGTTGCTGAGTTCACCAGTGCTTGCTTTCTTTCTCAGGATGTACCAAACTGCAGATTTTGCCACTCGTAATATTGTAGCTATTTCTCGGATGGGCTTTTTCTGTTTTCGCAGCTTAAGGATGGCTTCTTTCACCTGCATGGAGAGCTCCTTTGACCGCATGTTGTCTGTTCACAGCAAAATCTTCCACATGCAAGCACCACACCTCAAATCAACTCCAGGTCTTTTATCTGCTTAATTGATAAGACATAATGACGGACTTGAACACACCTGCCCATGAAGTAGCCTTTGAGTCAATTGTCCAATTACTTTTGAGCCCCTGAAATGAAGGGATTGTGTTAAAAAATGTTTTAGTTGCCTCACATTTTTATGCAATCTTTTTGTTCAACCCACTGAATTAAAGCCAAAAGTCTGCACTTCAACTGCATCCGAGTTGTTTCATTTAAAATTCATTGTGGTAATGTACAGAAACAAAATTCGAAAAAAGTTGTCTCTGTCCAAATATTTATGGACCTAACTGTATATCATACCCCAACCAACTCTGACATAACATTCAACCTGAAAAGTGTCTGGTGGAAAGTAATAATAAAAAAAAAAGTCCTGCAAAGTTAATATACAATACAAACCCTCCCTTGACCCCATCCTGAGCAAAAACGTAGTACTTAGTTAGACACACAGAAAGTATGAAACACACATAAAAGTCCAGAAAATGGATGTTTGTGAACCTGGAAAAATAGCCCTACAGAAAGTACACACATGAAAATGATGGCTTGCTCCTCTCCCCAAACAACAAGAAACAGTCTCACCGTGTTTATCCTTGGAACGTGGCGTGATCCAGAACCCCGGGGTTGTTGTCAGGCAATGAAAATGGAAGGCAGACAAAGGTGTGAATGATTTGAAGGAGTGTTTTCTCCTGTCTCTGTAGTGGAATGGCGGTCTAGTAGATTTTTTTTTCTTTCTGTCCTTCCGTTTAAATAGCAAATGATCAGATGTAGGTGATGGAATTGACTGGACCAACTATCGTGAGGGGCCACGGTTACACAGTGTTATCCTTATATTTACATACACACAGACCATGTAAACAGGACAATGTTATGAAAGACAGGACTCAGCACAAAATTCGTTTACAATGACATTAATCATGTAGCACTGCTACAATACATTTACAGTATGTAAAGTTTCCCTAAAGTGGCCACAGTGTGCTTGAGTGCAAGTGTGTGCCCTGAAATGGAGTGGCACTTGCTCCAGGGTTGGTTGTGGTCATTGCTTTGGCCTCCGAATGACCACTCACTTATGACACATGTAGGACATGCCCTCTAGTAATGCATAGTGTCATGCCAATTGAAAAATACAAAATGGTCTAAAGATGATGCCATTATTATGTCACAATAAAATGGTAAACAAAGGACAGACGTAAATTCAACAAGATCAATACATTATGCTGTCTGCATAAATCATGATACATCAAGTACATAGTAGAATGAAATTCGCACTTCCATGTCTTCTCAGAACAGCTAACAAAAATGCAATACCAAAAAATAAACAAAAAGTATGCATTTTCTAGCATGCAACATATACTGTATATAGAGATCAACACAATATCTACAACGTGTATTTATAAGTCTTGTATATATGGTATAGATTTTGCATATGCACTGTTTGTCATATTACGATATTTGATCTTATCAATGGCTTTTCAGTAACCTTATGTAGAATGTAATTGTCCCCTAATTTACTGGTGTGTGTGCCAATGATCCAGTGCCTTATTTTAGAGGGAAGGTGTAAGAAAAGCAGCTCAACAGGATGGCTGAGATCTTTCATTTTCCAGTTTGTCTTTCTAAAGGTTCAAGTATTTTATATGTCCGTAATATATTTTGACACCTTGCCACCATCTTTATGATCTTGAGCTGAGCAGATATCATACCAGGATGTGATGCACTCCACTCCACTGTGCACCTGTCGAAGTGTGTGAGAAGATGGAGAAACGTGATCTGCCCTCAGACGTCTGATGAAGCACGGATAGAGACATTAAAGAGATTAAATGTGTTGTGCTTAGATTCGTCTGTAATAGTTGCTCCAAGAAATTTAGAGCTGCTCACTCATTTGATAGAATCCCCACCAATGTAGATTGACAGTATGGTTTGCTTTTTGCTTTCTGAAGTCTACCTCCTTAGCTTTGCTGATATAAAGGGTGAGATTATTTGCCTGGTACTGTTGAGGCAACAGGTAGACATCTTCTCTGTTAGCCGTCTCATTATTGTTGGTGATCAGACCTATTATGGTGGTATCATCAACAGACTTAATGATGGAAGTGAAGCTGTGTCTGACCACACCTGGTCAGAGGTGAACAAGGAGTATTGAAGGAGGCTCAGCACACTACCATGTGGAGTGCCTGTGTTGAAGGTGACTATTTACTATTCTTCATATGATGAGGTCCGTACATTAGAAAGTCCAAGATTCAGGTCCAAAGAATGGTGTAGAGTCCTAAGTTGCTGTGCACTAATCTATAAAAAGGGCTTGGTCATAGCTGGTATTATCCAGATGTGCCAGGATGGTAGGGAATTTAAGGAATATGGCTTTTTCTTTGGACCAGTTGTGACAATATGCAAGCCAGATCATGACTATCAGGAATATATTTTTTAATGTGTCTCAGCAGTAGTCTCTCAAAATAATTCATCACAATGGTGAGTGCCACCAGTCTGTGGTCATTCAGACAGCCTGCTTTTGTTTTCTTTGGCACTGTAACAATTGTTCTCCTTTTGAAGCAGGTGGGGACAGCAGATTCTCTGAGTGAAATTTCAAAGATGTCACAGAAGACATTAGTTAATTGGATAGTTACTGGTTTTTAAAACAAGTCCTGAAATTCCATCCAGTCTGGATGCATTATCAACAATAAGTCATTTAAATATCCTTTTTAAATTATGTACAGAAACCATGAAGGATGAATCAAGTGGTGCTACAGACAGCTATTTGTTGTTATGATCAAAGCAGGCATAGAAAACATTAAATTGGTCTGGAAGGTAAAATTTATCCATTCATTTATTCATTCATTTATCTTCCACTGCTTTTCCAAAGCCAGGTCGCAGGGCCAGCAGTCTTAGCAGTGAGACCCATACGCTCTTTTCCCCAGCCACACGTGCCAACTCATACTGTGGGATCCCAAGGCATTCTGGCCACCTGGGAGATATAATCCTTCCAACAAGCCCTGGGTCTTCCCCAGGGTCATTCCCATCTGCTCATGCCCATAAAACCTCCACTGGGAGGTATCTGTATCAGATGCTCAGACCACCTCATTTGGCTCCTCTCGATGCGGTGAGTCAGCAGCTCTACTCTAAGAGTCACCTAGTCTGCTCTTCTATCCTGTCTGTAAGGGAGACTTTGTAGTCTGTAAGCATTACAAAGCCTAAGAATTCACACAGATGCTAAATTTCAGATTGTTTCCTTTTCTAAGTTTGGATCTGTATTTCTTATATATTTTGTAATACATTGCTGTGTGCCTTCAGTAGATTCCTGATATCACCAGTGACCCTTGGTTTTGTATTAGGAGATATGCAGATTGTTTTTACAGGCACACAGTCATTACGATGGCTACATACTCATTGAGGTATGATGAAGAGATTGGGAGTAGCTACAAAGGATCAAATCCCTGTCTGTCAACACTCCCGATTACATCCTAAACTCATGCACTCTTTTCTTAACTTGACATTCTGAAAACTCACCATATGACTCCAAGATCAATAAGTTTCTAGCATGGAACAACCTTTAAATTCAACCATGTGGTTTCTTTCTGGGCACCCTATGGATCTGATTCCTTGAAAATCCAGGGGCCATCCTCTCATAGCTCCCTCTTGTGCCACCAAGTACTCTTGCATATAAAACCCCAATTTCCTTTTTAAACGTCCAGGCACTGTTGGTTGCTTTCATGTTTCCTTCCTTCTATAGTGTGACACATGTGAACACTTTGCTGCCACCATAAACCTGCCTCCATAAACCTTTGCTTATTTCAGTACCCGTGGACTGTGTCCATTTAAAATGAATTTTTATGGGTCTACTCGATACCTACCGTGGGGTCCTCCCTATCTTACAGACAGACCTCAGTATGTGCGTCTCGGGAACTGCAAGTCTGACATTATGGTCAGCAACACAGGAGCGCCGCAGAGGACTGTACTTTCTCTGGTCCTGTTCAGCCTATATATATCGGACTTCCAATACAACTCTGAGTCCTGCCACGTGCAAAAGTTTGCTGACGACACTGCTATCGTGGGCTGCATCAGGAGTGGGCAGGAGGAGGAGTATAGGAATCTAATCAAGGCCTTTGTTAAATGGTACGACTCAAACCACCTACAACTGAACACAAGCAAAACCAAGGAGCTGGTGGTGGATTTTAGGAGGCCCAGGCCCCTCATGGACCCCGTGATCATCAGAGGTGACTGTGTGCAGAGGGTGGAGACCTATAAATATCTGAGTGTGCAGCTGGATGATAAATTGGACTGGACCACCAATACTGATGCTCTGTGCAAGAGAGGACAGAGCCGACTATACCTCCTTAGAAGGCTGGCGTCTTTCAACATCTGCAATAAGACGCTGCAGATGTTCTATCAGACGGTTGTGGCAAGTGCCCTCTTCTACGCAGTGGTATGCTGGGAAGGCAGCATAAAGAAGAGGGACACTTCACGCCTGGATGAACTAGTAAGGAAGGTAGGCTCTATTGTAGGCACAGAGCTGGACTGTTTGACATCCGTGGCAGAGCGACGGGCACTGAGCAGGCTCCTGTCAATCATGGAGAATCCACTGCAGCCACTGAACAGGATCATCTCCAGACAGAGGAGCAGCTTCAGCAACAGACTGCTGTCACCGTCCTGCTCCACTGACAGACTGAGTTGATCGTTCCTCCCCCACATTATGCGACTCTTCAATTCCACCCGGGGGGGGGGTAAATGTTAACATTATACAAAGTTATTGTCTGTTGTACCTGCATTTTTATCACTCTTTAATGTAATATTGTTTTTTATCAGTATGTTGCTGGAGTATGTGAATTTCCCCTTGGGATTAATAAAGTATCTATCTATCTATCTATCTATCTATCTATCTATCTGTCTATCTATCTATCTGTCTATCTATCTATCTATCTATCTATCTATCTATCTTTAACATTTGGAACCCTGCTAGGCCTGTCCCATATTGTGCCTCTGCCAAAGTGCTTTTTCTGCCCCTAACAATCCATTGTATGCCAGACAACTTATTGTAATGTCAAAAGGGTGTGACATTTGGAAATAGTTGAAAACTGTTGAGCTACAGCACTGATAAGCAAAAGGGAAGGCCCTTTTCTTTGCAGCTGGTATGGTATGCAACTTGAAAAACTTTTTGTATTTACTTTAAAATGTATTTTATTTTTCAATGTTGATCTATAACAAGTTCAGCTATCTAAATTCAGTTTGTTGCAAATGTTTAACTCATACCAATTGTAGTTACAGGGATTTCATTAAAAGATCCTTTCACACTGTTGACTTCATTTCTTTTTTTTTTTCCTTTCTTTATTAATTTTATTGCAATCCATACAATTTTTTTTATAAAAAGAAAAATTGAGTTAAGGACAGATCTTCATTTCTTTGGAAGCTGCTTTCCATGTTGCTGGTGGAAGTTGTATTCTGTCAAGGCATGTAGAAAAGCTTCTTTCTGGCTGAGATACTTAGTTTGTAGCCAGAGGGAAAGAAACTTGTAGTCGGTGCTTGAGTACGCAAGCAGAAGAGCCAGTGTCTTGTAAACTACACGTATTTAATTTTTTCAGATCAAATCATGAAAGTTATTTTGGTTAGAGTATTAATGGCATCTGCGCCGACTTTTCTTAGTGCTTCTGACTTTTACCATCCGTGCTAGCATTCGGGAAAAATAAGCTTTCAGAAATATGGGTTTGATATGTAGTACATAATTCTTCTTTATTCCAAGTTATTCTCTTTTATTTGAAAGGATTAATGCTGAACAAAATGATTAGCTCAAAATTGAATTGGTGGCAAAATTCAGCGTTTTGCTTTGCACAAACATTCACAAATCAAATGATGTTTCGCTTTCTGTGAAATTCGTACCATTGACACAAGAAGAATTTACACACACTAATCCTGAATGAGTCTACCTGTCATTTAATATTTAAATAAAGATCTCTGCTATAAAACAAAAAACATTACTGGACTCATTTCTTGTCTTGTGCAGACATTTTGTTGAGCCGTCAGATGTGTGTTATGCTTGAACTGGTAAGAAGATGCCCACTTTGCCAATTCTGAAGGTAATCTTGGTGATCACAATCCTAAAGAAGCACCAGAGACAGAACTGGTCTCGTCTGCAGGAATCAAGAAACAGGAAAGGGCTGCTGTTAGTAGTATTCTCATATTCTGTGTATTCAGTTTTCCTGTGGGGAAGACACAGCAATGTGAATGAAAGTCCATATAATAATGTATATACTGCGTGTCACATTTTTAAAAAACGCACTGCACCTGATGTTAACGATAAGCATAAATAGAATTGATCTGATGGATATACAGCTGATTACCTGTGTTATGAAGCTATGGACAAAAAAAAAAAACACAGAAACACTGAAGTGTGAACAAGTCTTTATGCCGCAATTGTCTGTGTTCCCTATACTTAACAACCTTTAAACCTGACAGAAATTCTTTTTACTGAGTTTCACTTTTAACAATTGAAAGATTGGGATTCACATCCAGGGTCCTCCCTGAAATGGAATTTACATGTTGTCCCCATGTCTGCATGGGATCTTCCATGTGCTCCAGTTTCCTCTCACAGTCCAAAGACATGCAGGTTAGGTGGACTGGCAAAACTAAATTGTCTAGTGTGTGGTTGGGGTTGTGTGTGTGAGTTTACCCTGTGATGAACTGGCACCCGGTCTAGGATTTGTTCCTGCCTTGTGCCCAAAGCTAGCTGGGAAAGGCTCCAGCACCCACATGACTCTGTCCAGGACTACGCAGGTTAGAAAATGACTAAAATAAAGTATTTGTACTTCATGTCTATCTATCTATCTATCTATCTATCTATCTATCTATCTATCTATCTATCTATCTATCTATCTATTATATAGTGCCTTTTATATCTATCTATCTATCTATCTATCTATCTATCTATCTATCTATCTATCTATCTATTGCCTTTCATATCTATCTATCTATCTATCTATCTATCTATCTATCTATCTATCTATCTATCTATCTATCTATCTATTATATAGTGCCTTTCATATCTATCTATCTATCTATCTATCTATCTATCTATCTATCTATCTATCTATTGCCTTTCATGTCTATCTATCTATCTATCTATCTATCTATCTATCTATCTATCTATTATATATTGCCTTTCATGTCTATCTATCTATCTATCTATCTATCTATCTATCTATCTATCTATCTATCTATCTATCTATCTATTATATAGTGCCTTTCACATCTATCTATATATCTAAGAAAAAATCTATTTTCATTCATCTGTTGTAGGATGACATTCCCACTGCTTTTGAGCAGATTCTTCCCTCTCCTGCATTAGAGACTTCAAAATGACATAATGTCTAGTTTAAGGTGATAATATACGAGGGACGTTCAAAAAGTTTCCGCACTTTTATATTTTCATTGGAAATGATGAAGGCAGGAGGAATAGTAATTGGGTATTAAAAAGTTGGTACGACGCTAGGAAAATTGCATCGCAAACGAAGGTGACTATGTAGAAAAGTGATGTAATTTTTCTTTTAAATTAATAAGTTAATAAATAGAGTTAAAAAAAAGTATGGAAACTTTTTGAACGTCCCTCATACTATACGATTTTAGCCTGATTTGCTGCCCAGTGTTTTTTTCAAACTGGCAAACAATCACAAGAAAGTTGTTGTTGGTCATAAAGTCACTACTCATAAGCTCCAAACACTTGAGAACAAAAAAAAAGAAACAATTGTGTACTGACAGCTTTTGTCTGGTGTGAGAGGTCCTTCAAGAAAATTTGCATTTTGATATCCAGGAATTGATTCTGTGTTTATGCTTTTGTAATAAGCTGTGAAATATACAAGAACGCATGGAAAGATCCAACTTGGGTTCAATGTTCATTGTTGCAATGGAATACGAATTATTAGCTGTTGTATGAATCTATCTACCGTAGAATAATATCAAAAAGTGTCCAAATTATTAAAAGAAAGGGGAAAGCAACCTTTAATAAAGGAATTGCAATCTCACAGAAATTCTGCTCATCACTTGACAGGTGAATGAGTTTGTTATCCTTCTGATCTCTTCTTTGTATGGTGGTAGTTATTACTTTTTCTCATAGTTTGATCATTGTCTGAGTTTGGTTTTTTTTTTGCATAGTTTTTTAGAAGTAGAGTAATTGTGAGAAACACAGGCAATTCAACCCAACAAACTTGTCCATCCTGTTTACCGAGATTGTCAAAAACAACATCAAGTAGAGTTGAAGGTCCGTAAAGTGTTACACTCTACCACAGTACTTGGTAATTGATTCCAAGTTTCTATTGTTTTTCACATGAAGAAAAAGTTTCTAATATGTGTGAGAAATTTGCCACTAGCAAGTTTCCAACCGTGTCCCCATGTTTTTGTTGCAGAATTTATTTTAGGGTTTCACCTGAGATCCATCGTTCTAATTCCTTTCATAATTTTAAGCTCTTTTATCATGTCACCTCTTTATCTTTGTTTGCTCTAATTAAAATGGCTGAGGTTCTTCAATCTCTCCTCATAGCTCATATTTGTTAGTTCTTGAATCAGCCTAGTCACTTTCCTCTGGACTTTCTGTAGTGCTGCTGTTTTTGAAATATGGAGTTCAAAACTGAACACAGTACTCCAGGTGAGATCTCACTAGTGTGTTATAAAGCTTAGCATAACCTGTCTTAACTTGAACTCCACACATTGTGATCTATAACTTAACATCCTATTAGCCTTCTTGAAGTGCTTCTGTATACTGCCTTGATATAGATAGTGATGAATCTACTATGAATTTGAATACTTCTCATATGGTGTACTTTCAAGTTCCAGACCTCCCATTGTGTATTCAGGTTTAACATTTCCTATGTACTGTGTAATACTTTACATTTACTTACATTAAATTCCACCTAATACAAATCTTCCCAGGCCTGTATGCTGTCCAAGTCCTTCTGCAACAATTTAACTGCTTCTCAAATATCTGCTGGGTCTGACATCATCTGCAAACTTATTCAGCTTATTGATTACACCATAACTATTAACTTCCTGGGTTTTGTTTCTGGGGATTTCATTTAACCCAAACACGTCCTGGTTAGAGTAATTGGTGATTTGGAAATGGCTAGTAGTGAGTGATTGTGACTTTTTGCGTTTGTGTATTTTTGTGTGTGTCAAGTTCTCTTTCCTGGTTTGTGTCTGGTGGTGCCAGGATAGGTTTTAAGTCCATTGACCCTGAAATGGAGAAAATAATTGCTTTGCTGATAATAATAATAATAGTAATAATAATAATAATAATAATAATTAGAGGGTTCTGCACCCTCCTTGCTTCGCTCGCCAACCCCTGTAGCTGAGCCACTTGAGGGGCTTTGGGGCGCTCCTCTGTTAGAGAAAGAGATTTTTTTAACTCTTTTAGGGCTGATGTCAACTTTTGTCAAAATTCAGGGGTAGAGGACGGGGATCACCGGTAAACTGCAACAAAACTCACCCTTATGTTTTAGTTCAACTCTTTTTGCTAGAAGGAAAGATACATAGCTTTGTTAATTTAACCTCGTTTCCCTACACATGCATGAGTAGCGAAGAGCAAACATCCTCTAAAATGGCACCGACATCTGGCGAGAGACCAAAGCAAATGTGCAAAGCAAAATACTTAATGGACGTTTTACACAATTTCGTTGAATAGAACTCTGACTTGTCAGACTCAGAGTTTGATGCAAGTGATCTGGAGATGGGTGTCGAAAACGAGGTACCAGCATCATCTGATTGGCCCCCAGCTGATTGTTGGGCTAAACACTTTCATGTAGCTGATGCACCTACAGCAGCGTTCACCTGAGAGGGCCACCATATACCATGTTACACTGCAACCGCCACCCAACCAACCTGCTGTGTCAAGACATCCAGGCAGCAGGCCCACTGTGCATTCTTGCTGTTCATTGAGGTGCCCCCACACAGCCACTGCCGCCAGAGATGCCAAACATAAGCCAACAGCAGCCACGGCACGTAGCAACAGATGTTTTATGTTGATTTATGTGTGAAATCCATTGCTTTGTGTGCTTTTCAGAAAACTGAGTTTTTTGGAAAAAATATTTAGCCCTCAAAGAGTTGAAGAGTTGTTATATAGAAGAGTATGCAGGGCGCAGGAGGAAGACAGTTTGGTCCTTAGTTATTATAGGTAGAAAAACAGTTGCTTGAGTATTTCACTAAAACTGTCTATTTTAAATACCAATGAATATTAAAAGGTAGTAAAAATAAATGTAGAAGTAAAAAAGTAAAATGTAGTATAACATAATAAATAAAACATGGAATTACATTAACGACTTGTCTAAAACAATATTATGAATTACTTTATCCTCTAATGTACATTCTATAAACGTTGCTTTTTTGCTTTTCTGTTTGCATATTGTTTTGGACATTTTTCTCTTTTTCATTTATTGGACAATTCTCTGTGTTCTTGATTTTTATTGTTTGCAGCTTTTTTCTTTTTGCAATGTTCATTATCAGCTCTTGCCACTCTTTTTGTATTGTGATCTAAAATTCAGCGTTCTTGAATAGGTAATTTGCTTTTCTGCCTTGCCATTATAACCGACTGCATTGAAGGGCGAGTTAACACTGAGAGTGTCATGGGGTGGTAAAGAGAGAGGAGGTACGCAGAAGGAGTAATGATTGGGCAAGTGGTGTTTAGGGGACTGGTCCAGGCTGAATAATGCAGACTTGATGTAAACCTTTTTTAATATAACAGAGAGATAATAATAAAATCTGAAACAGAGGGCTTTATTTTTGCTGCCCAAGACTAGGCCATCAAGACCAACAACTTCTGGAGCAAAATACTCAAAGATGGCACAGACCCAGTTTGCAGGATATGTGGTCAATTCCAGGAAACCATTTGACCATATCGTGGCAGGATGCCCTGAACTGGCCTGAACCTTCATAGACACAATAAGGACGCCACATACCAAACACTGGAACATCTGTAAAGAATTCAAAATCAACACAAAAGAAAAATGGTATGAGCATGAGTCCCAAACAGTAACAGACAAATATAACATCACAATCCTGTGGGACATGTCGATACAGACAGATCATGAGATAAAGGCCAACAGACCAGACATCGTCATTAAGTAAAAAGTAAAAAAAAGCTGCCTACTCATTGATATGTCCATCCTGACTGAAAGAAATACCTCAGTAAAAGTAACCAAAAAACTGTCAAAATATAAAGACTTTGAAATCGAGATTGAGCGAATGTAGGGAATGAAAGGCACAACAATACCAGTAATGATAGGAGCTACGGCCATCTTAACAGCATTATAGGTCCCCAGGCAAAGCAGTGCACTGGGCCCCCAACCTACACAATCACTCAGCAAGTGACAATATACATAGATTAGCATGGGGCCCCTATGCTCATGGGGTCCCCGGTCAACTGCCCAGCGTGCCCATGCTTTAAGATAGCCCTGATAGGAGCCTTCGGATTTATAAAGAAAGGAATAGAGAAATTTACCCAACAGATCTCGGGTAACATCCAAATACAAGAATTATAGAAGATCACACTACTTGGAACATGCCATATCCTAAGAAAGGCCCTATCCATTAAATAGACTTCTACCTCATTCTAACCCTAGGCCCAAGAAATGAACCTGGTTATTATGTTGTATTATCACATGAACTCAAATAGACTAATAATTGTAATAATAATAATTAACATATAAAAGAGTAATAAAGTGCCTTTGACAGCACTACTGGTTATGAAGACCAGTTACTGACTAGGTGGAAGCTATATTCTGGCATGTCTCTCTATACTTACAGCCATGTTGGCATCTAAGCACAGTCACTGCTGCTCTCTAAAGCTTACCTGTACCTGAAGGTTAAGCCAGGTGGACTCATATTAAAACAATCTCTCTTTGTTTTTCGGCTTGTTATTTTATTCTCCCTTCAGCTCTTATTTCCTGTCACTCCTCTTGCCTGTCGGCTCCTGCTTTCACTGCCTTTACTCACCTCCTCGCCTGGTAGGAGTGGCTTCTCTGACCCCTTTCATTTTTCACATTTATCTTTAGAATTTGACCTCACTGTTTAGATTTTTTTTTATTGTTGTAGGTTGACAAGCCAAATTAATACCTCTGTGTTTATACAGCATGAAGGCTGTAATGTATCATTTCTACAGGCGCTTGATAATAAAGGGATTAGCACTGCTGTTTCACAAATGCAAAGTAAACTTCAACTGTTTTCACACACACACACACATACAGTATATATATACAGTATACTGTATATGTATATATATATATATATATATATATACACTCACCTAAAGGAATATTAGGAACACCATACTAATACAGTGTTTGACCCCCTTTCGCCTTCAGAACTGCCTTAATTCTACGTGGCATTGATTCAACAAGGGGCTGAAATGTTGGCCCATATTGATAGGATAGCATCTTGCAGTTGATGGAGATTTGTGGGATGCACATCCAGGGCACGAAGCTCCCGTTCCACCACATCCCAAAGATGCTCTATTGGGTTGAGATCTGGTGACTGTGGGGGACATTTTAGTACCGTGAACTCATTGTCATGTTCAAGAAACCAATTTGAAATGATTCGAGCTTTGTGACATGGTGCATTATCCTGCTGGAAGTAGCCATCAGAGGATGGGCACATGGTGGTCATGAAGGGATGGACATGGTCAGAAACAATGCTCGGGTAGCCCGTGGCATTTAAACGATGCCCAATTGGCACTAAAGGGCCAAGAAAACATCCCCCACACCATTACACCACCACCACCTGCCTGCACAGTGGTAACAAGGCATGATGGATCCATGTTCTCATTCTGTTTACACCAAATTCTGACTCTACCATTTGAATGTCTCAACAGAAATCGAGACTCATCAGACCAGGCAACATTTTTCCAGTCTTCAACCGTCCAATTTTGGTGAGCTTGTGCAAATTGTAGCCTCTTTTTCCTATTTGTAGTGGAGATGAGTGGTACCCGGTGGGGTCTTCTGCTGTTGTAGCCCATCCGCCTCAAGGTTGTGCGTGTTGTGGCTTCACAAATGCTTTGCTGCATACCTCGGTTGTAACGAGTGGTTATTTCAGTCAAAGTTGCTCTTCTATCAGCTTGAATCAGTCGGCCCATTCTCCTGTGACCTCTAGCATCAACAAGGCATTTTCGCCCACAGGACTGCCGCATACTGGATGTTTTTCAAATTTTCACACCAGTCTTTGTAAACCCTAGAAATGGTTGTGCGTGAAAATCCCAGTAACTGAGCAGATTGTGAAATACTCAGACCGGCCCGTCTGGCACCAACAACCATGCCACGCTGAAAATTGCTTAAATCGCCTTTCTTTCCCATTCTGACATTCAGTTTGGAGTTCAGGAGATTGTCTTGACCAGGACCACACCCCTAAATGCATTGAAGCAACTGCCATGTGATTGGTTGATTAGATAATTGCATTAATGAGAAATTGAACAGGTGTTCCTAATAATCCTTTAGGTGAGTATATATATATATATATATATATATATATATATATATATATATATATATATATATATATATATATATATATATATATATATATACTGTATATGTATATATATATATATATGTATATAGTAATTAGAAACACAAACAAAGATAAAGAGTTGGGGCACAGTATGTAGTCAAAGAAAAAGGTTTTTTCAAAAGATACATATTTACAGATGGGAGTCTCCAAACAGACTAGGAAAAGATGGTGGTGGCGCCAATTATGAGGTTGATGAGGTAGAAGGGGTTGGGTCAGGCACCTGACAAACCAGAAGCGACATCATGTGTCATTGGTCTATGATTCTCCATGTCAGGAAAGGGAAGGAGAAACATTAAGAGGCATATATCTGCTCTGTATTTTTTGTTTTTGGCTGACTTTGGTGCAGGGGATTTTTAGATAATAAGTGAGTAATAAGTTTAGAAAATTAATAGACTGGATGTCAAAGTCAAAGCGAACTTTATTGTCACCTCAACCATATAAAAGTGTACAGATAGATGAAATTGCGAAGCTCAGGGTCCACAGTGTAACAACATAATGTGCAAATAATAAATTAAAAATAGAATTTAAAATTAAAACACAAACAAGACAAGACATTGTGTAAAGACAAGACAAAGAAGTAGCAGCAATATTGACGTGTAGTAAGCAATATGAACGTTGATGCAATGTATGGTGTTTGCAATCTAGATACATAATTATAGTCAATAGATATGTAATATAATAAATAAATAATAGATATAGATAATACAGAAATTATCAGTGTATGATAATAGTTGTTTAAGACGTGTGTAAACAATGACAGGTCATAATGTTTCACGGCAGAAGAATATCAGGCGTGTTAAAATCCTTAAAGGCCAGTATAAGATTTTCAGTTCTTTTCTACCTGCACACTCATCTTTTCAGGACAGTGGCCTGCATGTATAAAAGTTCTGTTTTTAGAGATGGTGGTTGAGGCCGTGTGGAAGATCTCAGGGGGGCAGCTTGGTGTTAAGGAGTCTGACAGCTTGGAGGTAAAAACTATCCTGCCGCCTGGCAGATCTGGCTCTGATGCTGCAGTATCTTCTCTTGGATGGCAGAAGTGTGAAAAGTCCATGTGAGGGGTGTAAGGGGTCCTGCACAATGCTGCACTGCGTTTGTAAAATATGTCCTGTAGTGAAGGGAGAGGCACCCCAATAATATTCTCTGCTGTCTTCACTATGATTTGCAGGTGCTTGTGGTATTTAATTAGTGAAACAGCAATATTTTGGACACTACAATATGTTTTAAAATTTAATACAAAGAAAATTAAAGCAAAAGAATATCTATCTATCTATCTATCTATCTATCTATCTATCTATCTATCTATCTATCTATCTATCTATCTATCTATCTATGTACAGATATATTTGTCCACATTTTCATTATAGACCTAGCAGTGTTTTCCTGATTAGATGGTGTATGTATCTACATTTTGAAATGTATTACACACCATTGATCATCTGAAATGTCTGGATCAGTCGATTGCTGTAGTATAAGTACATTTATTGTTGCTTTTCCTCAGCAGGAAAGAGGTGAGACTGTCAGCCCTCCAGTTTTACTGCCATCACCCCGTGTCCCCACACATCCTTTAATCCAGGTCTACTGCAATCCTCAGGAGGAGCTCTGCAAACTGCCAGGTCGTCTCAGTAAGTTGCTACTTGGAAATTTTTCTATTAAAAAAAAAATTAAGCATAATTATGGACACAACCAAGGGAAAATATTTTTCAGATTTTTTTTACAATATAAGTGTGACAGATATCCCCAAGGCATATTTCACTACCAGGATACAATACAATTGTTTGTTTATGTTCTCAGTATCCATTTTATTAGGCCCACCAGTTTGTACAATCCAGCTTCTCAAAGCAGTTAATCAGGCGACTGCAGCTCTGCATATAAAGGATTCAAACATGGTTAAAAAATATATTTGTTGTTCTAGTAAAAACTACATCAGGTAACATAAATGACGCAAGTGACTTCGACCATTGATTGTTGGTGACAAGTATGGAGGTTTAAGCATCTCAGAAACACCAGCTTGTATGATTTTCACACACTACAATCTGTAGAATTTACACAGAATGGTAGGATAAGCAAAAAAAAAAAAAGGAAAAGAGTGTCAGCTCATCTTGTAAACACACCTTTTTATTGAGAGGGATTAGCCTTAAGCTAACAAAAAGCCCACAAATGATCAAACAACAGTGGTTTACAACAGTGGTGTGCAAAAGGGCAAGTTTGAATGTACTGTACTATACATTGGTCTTTGAAGTGGTGGGGCTATAGCGGCAACTGCACAGCAAATATGTCCTCACCAAAAGTGAATGACGGAAGAATGTTACTTGGTGTAATTAATCTTGATTTCTCCTCCAAAATGCACATGACATGGTCAAATTTAGTGCAAACAGCATTTGTCTGTGAGTCGATCTTGCCTTGTGTCAAATGTACAGGCAGTTGGTGGTAGTGAAATGGTGTGAGGAATGTTTTCTTGTCATTCATGGGGTCTCTTTTACCATATGTGTTATCTTAATACCATTTGAATACCACAATGTCTCTTAAGAATTTCTGCAGACCAAATGCATCCTATTATGTCCACACTGTACCCTATTTCAAATGATACTTAAAGCACCATAACGCTCCTTGTCACAATGCATGCATTCTTTCTGTTTGGTTCCACAAACATGACAGTGATTCCAATTTAGTCTAGTAGCCCATACAATCCTCAGATTTCAGCCTTGTAAAAACCTCTGGGATAAGATGGAATAGAAGCTTTACAGCCTAGAAAAATCTTAAGGAAATGCTAAGGTGAAAAAGTCAGTATGGACCAAGATGTCTAAGAAGTCATTCTAGAACATTCTGGCTGCTCTGGAGCCAAAATGGATGGTGATCCGTAATTGCCCAGTACTAGACAGACAGGCCTAAAAAAGTGGCCAACATTCTGATTTCTCATTCCATACCTGGTTATTGGCATCGTGAAATTATTCATTCTCCACCGTGTTTGTGTGAGTTTTCTCCAGCTTCTCTGATTTTTCTCCCAAAAGCCAAGAACATTATGTTGTATATTTATATGTAATTTTGTGTTTTGTTGTTGTTGTTTCTGTCCATTTTTAATAATTATTTGATTTTTGTTGATTATGTTCATTATTGGTTAACCAGTAAAGGCGCAGTGCACAATAACGTACAGTGAATACTCTTGACTTGAGCATTCCTACTTCATACACTTTTTGCATTCGTTTGCTCAGAGGCTGATACGCTTGCTGCTTCCTGAGCAGCTCTTCCTTTCTCCACCATAGCAGCCCGCTTTTTCTCTTCTTTCGTTGGCATCTTTTCATGTTAAAACTGATTAAGTTAGTGTTTGTATTGCAGTTACTTAGTACGTTTTCCTTCATTTTTACTTAAGCTGGCACTTAAGTCTTCAATTTGCCTCAAGAATGATTTAAGATATGAAGAGATGAGAATGGCGTCCGTACGCATGTGTCGCACGGTCGCCCTGCTGGCCGCTGCTAAGAGTTGATTCCACAATAAAATAGAATACAAAATAAAAAGAAGAATAACCTTGGAGGTCAATCATTGCCTAGAGGTCACATAGTATATGTGTACCAAATTTCAGATAAATAGTTCAAACAGTTTGCGAGCTACAGGTGATTTAAAACAGCCATGGTAGTGTATTATGTCTTCTTCTTCTTTCGCCTGCTCCTGTTAGGGGTTGCCACAACGGATCATCTTTTTCCATATCTTTCTGTCCTCTGCATCTTGTTCTGTTACACCCATCACCTGAATGTCCACTCTCACCACATCCATAAACCTTATCTTGGGCCTTCCTCTTTTCCTCTTGCCTGGCAGCTCTATCCTTAGCATCCTTCTCCCAGTATACCCATCATCTCTCCTCTGCACATGTCCAAAGCAACGCAATCTCGCCTCTCTGACTTTGTCTCCCAACCGTCCAACTTGAGCTGACCCTCTAATGTCCTCATGTCTAATCCTGTCCATCCTCATCACCTCCAATGCAAATCTTAGCATCTTTAACTCTGTCTCCTCCAGCTCTGTCTCCTGCTTTCTGGTCAGTGCCACCGTTTCCAACCCATATAATATAGCTGGTCTCACTACCATCCTGTAGACCTTCCCTTTCAGTCTTGCTGATATCCATCTGTCACAAATCACTCCTGACACTCTTCTCCACCCACTCCACCCTTCACTTGTCTTCCATAATCCCCATTACTCTGTACTGTTGATTCCAAGTATTTAAACTTCTCCACTTTCACCAACTCTAGTCCCTGCATCCTCACCATTCCACTGACATCCCTCTCATTCACACACATGTATTCTGTCTTGTTCCTACTGACCTTCATTCCTGTCCTCTCTAGAACATATCTCCACCTGTCCAAGGATTAATTATGCACTGTCCTTTTAAGATGGCATGTGTTCCCTGTGCTTTGTGGGTATATTATGTATTTATGTATATATATATATATATATATATATGTGTGTTTTATTGAATCATTATTTTTTATTATCGGGCCCAAAAACGACAAAAAACACATGCAACCTTAAAGAGACAGTACATAATTAACTGATGTTAAACTAAAGCAACAGAAATTACATAACAAAAAGAAAAATAATGAGTCAAAATAAGCAAAAACAATGAAAAAACACAAAGTACACAGCGTATTAGTGATGAGATCTGCTCTGTGTGTGTGTGTTAGCTGGCTTCCTCCAGATTTGGTTTCTGTCTTGAGCTCTGTGCTTCCATGATAGGCTCCAGACCCCTCCTCCTCCTCCTCCTTCTTTTTCTTCTTCTTCTTCTACTACTTCTTCTGTAGCTAATGCTTTGTTTATATGGGGTAGCTATTTATCTTGCCTAAACTTCTCCAATAGAGGTGTTGGTGTGATTTGTATGGGCAGAAACCTTTCCTGATGCCAACCTTCCCCGTTTATTGAGCCTTGGACCAGCTCCAAACTGGAGAGTGGATTGTAGGCTCCAGACCCCTGCTTGACCATAAACTGAAATAAGCAGGGTTTGAAACTTGAATGTTATTAACAACATAACTCTGTACTTTGCCTTTGGCTGAAGTCTAGTACTGTGAGTTGGTAAATAAAATGAAGTCCTACCTGAGTGTGAGTTTAGATGTAAGTATGAATGACTCCAGGAATAGTTTGGTACCCTGAGTTGGTTCTTATATCAGTTTTTACTCCAATGGGCTCTTAACCCTCTGTAAACCATTGTTCATTTTGCAGCTGTGGGCCTTTCGACCCTAGCAACCCTGAACTGAATTAAGTTGTTTTCATAATTAGTGAATAAATGGTTACTTTGGGTCCTCACTTTGTCAATTTACCTTATAATATGTTATCTTATTTCTCAAGAGTGTCTTTCTGATTCAACAAAAATTATTCAAGCTTTAAATACATAGAACATACATAGCCCTCAACCACTGATGCTCACCAAAGCAAATCTATAACAGTCTTTCAGAGGTCTTGCACACCTTACATGATCTGTGACCCCTTAGTTGGCATTCTTCTAAGGGAATTCTCTCAACCCAGGAATTACCTGATCATCAAGATGGTGGAAATGAACCAATCCTATTAAATTTAAGGGTTGTGTTCTGCATTTGAAATGTACCGTATATAGCAGCTTTCTACATTGAACACCCTACTAAGGAACTGTTCACATGAATTATTTACTGTTGTATCACAAAAAGTTCAGAGATTTGCTTAGGGCCACTCAGTAAGCCAGAGACATAAACAGAAATGACAGCCTTCTGATTTGGAGTTTATTTCCTTAGCCTCTCTGCCATACTGGAGTGATTTTTGGTGTACTGCTATACTTTAACTTTATGTGTATTCCTATGGGTTTTTGGTAAAGAACTCCCACCTAATGTATATTTTACTTTTACTCTTTTGATGAAGAAGGTCTCCTTACCTAAAGTATGTATTCATTTGCTTTTGTGTTTCAGGGATTAACCCATCACTTTGGGGCAAGGATGATGTAAGTCACTGGCTGCGTTGGGCAGAGAAGGAATATTCACTGAGGAGGACCGATCAGGCAAAGTTTGAAATGAATGGCAAGGCTCTCTGCCTGCTCACAAAAGAAGACTTCCGACTCCGCTCCCCCAGCTCAGGTAATGACAGCCATTGTTTATAAGCATATAATCCCCATGAAAGTGTGATTTAAATTCATAGAATCTTACACTGTTGTAAGAGGACTAACTTTTGTAATGTTCCATAAATAGTAAGTTGGTTAATATGCGATTTTAAAGTTTAGATCACAGGCCATGTTTAGACCTAAGTTCTTTACTTCCACCTTGATTTTTAATGCTAAGGGATCAGGTTTACTACTAATACTTTCACTGCTTCCATTTAATATACTGTATTTCTGTTAGTACCACAAAAGAATGGAAAAAAAGAAAAAAATGAGCCAAGATTGCAGCTGAACTCACCATACCTGTTAACCCTTCGTACAGCACAGACTCTGTCAAGCAGCATGTAGTCAGGTCCATATGTATCTGGACAGTGACACAATTTTCATAATTTTGGCTCTGTATGCCACCACATCCATCCATCCATTATCCAACCCGCTATATCCTAACTACAGGGTCATGGGGGTCTGCTGGAGCCAATCCCAGCCAACACAGGGCACAAGGCAGGAAGCAAACCCCTGGGCAGGGCGCCAGCCCAGTGCAGGGCACACAAACACACACCAAGCACATGGATTTGAAATAAAGCAATCAAGATGTGATTGAAGTGTAAAATGGCAGTCTTGTTTTAAGGCATTGAAGAAAAACATTATATGAACCATTTAGAAAAGACAGACATTTTTTCTACATGATCCTCCCATTTTCATGGACTTAAAAGTATTTGGACAAATTAATACAATCATATATATATAATGATCATTTTCACTATTTGGTAGAAAATCCATTGCAGTCAATGACTGCCTGAAGTCTGAACCCATGGCCATCTGCAACTGCTAGGTTTCCATCCTGCTGTTTGCCAGGCATTTTCTGCAGCTGTCTTCAGGTTCAGCTTGTTCGTTGGACTTTTTCTGCCATTATCAATTTTATCTTTAGCAAGTGACCTGCATGTCTAGTTGGGTTGAGGTCAGTTGATTGACTCTGCCATTGAAGAATATTCCACTACTTTGCATTGCAAAGCTCTTAGTTTACACACTATGTTTTGGTTCATTGTCCATTTGTACTGTGAAGCGTCGTCCTATCATTTTTGCAGCATTTGTCTGAATCTGACCAGACAGTATTGCAGTTTAGTCCCAGACACTTCAGAATTCATGCTGGTACTTCTGCCAGCAGTCATATTATCAACAAATATCAGTAACTGTCTTCTATTGGCAATCACACATGCCCATGACATAACATGGCCATGTTTCACAGATGATGTGGTATTCATCGGATAATGAGCTGTTCCTTCTTTTCTCCATAATCTTCTCTTTCCAACATTTTGGTAAATATTGATCTTAATTTACTTTGTCCAATGAACATTGGTCCAGAACTGGACTGGCTTTTAAAAAATGTTTTCTGGCAAAGTCTAACCTGCCCTTCCTATGCTTGAGTTTTACCAGTGGTTTGCACCTTGTGGTAAACCGACTATCTTTAATTTAATTAAGTCTACTTTTGATTGTAGACTTTGGGACTACTATCTTCCAGAGAGTGTTCTTGGTTAGCTTAAATGTTGTGAAGGGGTTCTTCTTCACCAAGGAAAGAATTCTGCAATCATCCAGCACAGTTGTCTTCTGTGGTTTTCTAGAGCTTCTGGTGTCGCTGAGCTCACCAGTGTGTTTCTTCTTTTTAAGAACATACACTGTGTGGCCGCTGGCCCGGACACAGACAGACGGACATCGTTGGCTCCACCACACACTGTTTATTTACACTAATATTTACAATTCACGTGCACAACAAACCCCAGTGCCTCCAGCACCGATCCCCTACAATCCAGGCCACACAGTCCTTCATGCCTCTCTCTTGGCCGCCTCCAGTCCTCTCTCCAGCTCTATCCACTTCCACCTGACTTCCGCTCTCGACTGAAGGGAGTAGGAACCCGGATGGGCTCCAGCTGCTCCCCGGCACTCCTATCTTTCTGTCCTCTGCATCTTGTTCTGTTACACCCATCACCTGAATGTCCACTCTCACCACATCCATAAACCTTATCTTGGGCCTTCCTCTTTTCCTCTTGCCTGGCAGCTCTATCCTTAGCATCCTTCTCCCAGTATACCCATCATCTCTCCTCTGCACATGTCCAAAGCAACGCAATCTCGCCTCTCTGACTTTGTCTCCCAACCGTCCAACTTGAGCTGACCCTCTAATGTCCTCATGTCTAATCCTGTCCATCCTCATCACCTCCAATGCAAATCTTAGCATCTTTAACTCTGTCTCCTCCAGCTCTGTCTCCTGCTTTCTGGTCAGTGCCACCGTCTCCAACCCATATAATATAGCTGGTCTCACTACCATCCTGTAGACCTTCCCTTTCAGTCTTGCTGATATCCATCTGTCACAAATCACTCCTGACACTCTTCTCCACCCACTCCACCCTTCACTTGTCTTCCATAATCCCCATTACTCTGTACTGTTGATTCCAAGTATTTAAACTTCTCCACTTTCACCAACTCTAGTCCCTGCATCCTCACCATTCCACTGACATCCCTCTCATTCACACACATGTATTCTGTCTTGTTCCTACTGACCTTCATTCCTGTCCTCTCTAGAACATATCTCCACCTGTCCAAGGATTAATTATGCACTGTCCTTTTAAGATGGCATGTGTTCCCTGTGCTTTGTGGGTATATTATGTATTTATGTATATATATATATATATATATATGTGTTTTATTGAATCATTATTTTTTATTATCGGGCCCAAAAACGACAAAAAACACATGCAACCTTAAAGAGACAGTACATAATTAACTGATGTTAAACTAAAGCAACAGAAATTACATAACAAAAAGAAAAATAATGAGTCAAAATAAGCAAAAACAATGAAAAAACACAAAGTACACAGCGTATTAGTGATGAGATCTGCTCTGTGTGTGTGTGTTAGCTGGCTTCCTCCAGATTTGGTTTCTGTCTTGAGCTCTGTGCTTCCATGATAGGCTCCAGACCCCTCCTCCTCCTCCTCCTTCTTTTTCTTCTTCTTCTTCTACTACTTCTTCTGTAGCTAATGCTTTGTTTATATGGGGTAGCTATTTATCTTGCCTAAACTTCTCCAATAGAGGTGTTGGTGTGATTTGTATGGGCAGAAACCTTTCCTGATGCCAACCTTCCCCGTTTATTGAGCCTTGGACCAGCTCCAAACTGGAGAGTGGATTGTAGGCTCCAGACCCCGCTTGACCATAAACTGAAATAAGCAGGGTTTGAAACTTGAATGTTATTAACAACATAACTCTGTACTTTGCCTTTGGCTGAAGTCTAGTACTGTGAGTTGGTAAATAAAATGAAGTCCTACCTGAGTGTGAGTTTAGATGTAAGCTCTCCAGCTCTATCCACTTCCACCTGACTTCCGCTCTCGACTGAAGGGAGTAGGAACCCGGATGGGCTCCAGCTGCTCCCCGGCACTCCTCCGTAGACACGCCCCAGTGTGGCGGAAGTGCCGGCTGTGCACCCGGAAGCCGTCCGGGTGTCCCCTGTCATCTTCCCCCCAGCACTTCCTGGTGTGGCAGAAGTTCTGGGCTCCGGGGTTGTTCAGGCACCGGGGCGCCGCCTGGCGGTGGCCACAGGTTCCTACAGGGCTGGGCTTCCAAGCCCTTTACCCGTGGCCCCCAGCATAACCAGGGCGGACGCCCCCTCGCGGTCTGGAGGAGGTACAAGCCCTCCTCTGGTCCTCCTGGGCGTCCCGGCCGGGGCTGTGCCACAACTGAAAAAAGTATAATCTCCTTTCAACTTAAAATAATTAAGTTAATGATTCACACTTAATATTTTCAATCTGAACCAATATAATTCTTTTTATCTTATTGAACCCACAATTTTTAACTTGAGGCAAATTATTTACAGTGAATGGGTGTAATTCACTTGTTTTATACTGAAGTAAATCTATTTTTTAAGTTATTACAATTTAAAATAGTTTATTAGTCGTAACCTGTTTTTATGCTGTTAGAAATATGAACATAACACATTCCAATGCTGTACTTTTTACATTTATTTAAAAATCTAGTGCAAATGCACAAGCATTTTGCAGTGTAAATCTTAAATAAACAACAAAAAGTATTGAATGTTTCTGCAGCTTTCTTCAAAGTATGTTTTATTATGAGTTCTTACACTTAAAATGAACAGTTGAGAAACAGAAAGGTCTGCTGATGAAAATGACCAGACCTATATAGCCACGTCCACTCCACTCGAGAAAGTGTTCTTCTTTTTTGGCAGTTGGAAAGCCATCATGTTGGAAAGTTCGACCGGAAGAATATACAAACGGCCCCTCAAACACGACACACGGACAACATAAAATATTAGGTTAACTGAAATAGGATTTTTATGTTTATTCCCTCCACCATAACTTACTTTGATACTAACAAATTCTTTTACTTTGATTGAGCTCTGAAACCAAATATTTCAAGCTACAACATTAAATGACTAATTTTAAATTGCTTGAAAGAGAAAATTTACGTTGAATGAAAAACATCAATGTTAAACTTTTTTCAGTGTACTGCTACCCCGCTAAAGGGTTTATTTTGTTTTCTCAGCCTAATGATGGCCTGTTTTTACTTGCATGGACACCTCTTTGCACCTCATATTGAGAGTTCACAGTGACAGATTTCAAATGCAAATTCCACACTTGGAATCAATTCTAGACCTTTTACCTGCTTTTTATTTAATGAAATAATGAGGGAACTACTGACGCCTGGCTATGGAACAGCTAGTCAGTCAAATGTCCAAATACTTTTGAGCCCCTGGAAATAGGTGGGTGTAATCAGAATATAAGTTGTAATGTAACTGTGCTCTGTACAAAAATTATTTTATAAATCCACTCACATGTACAGGCCAGGCCAAAGTTAGCACACAGGGGCTCTCAGCATTTAGAATTGCTGGGCCAAGCATTGGACAAGATAGACAAAGACAGCTGGAGGAATGTATAGTCATCCTAAAGACAGGTGTATACTATTTTGTCCTCTGTTAAAAGTCAGCACAAAATCTTCTTTCCTTGTTTGGAAATGGACTATTTGCCAACGTGGGGGCCTGCACGTGGAGGAACCAGTATAAAAGGCTTGGATATCAGCGAAATACTTTGAAGCCGATGGACAGATGGGTGATAACGTCATCTGTCCTGAAAATCCTTTCAGCGCAGTGACGAAAATGACAAAGTATACACAAAGTGTTGTCTTGGCTTCCTCGTCTGTTATGCCGCGTAAATCGTCATTAGAGAAAGCTAAGTTATTTTCTCTTATGTGATTTTTACCACCGTATCACTATGGGAGGGATACCACCTTTTTTTATATTATATATATATAGTTTTGGGTTACTTAAAACACTAGGTAACTATCGCCCCCTAAAGGAACAGGGGGCTATGCAGAAAAATGACTGTCATTCCTAAATGACTCATATGATATTTTATGGTAAACCCTTTAAGTTAAGGCTGAAAGTGCACATCTCAATCACTTAATGATTGCTTTATTTCAAATCCATTGTGGTGGTGTACAGAGCCAAAATTATGAAAATTGTGTCACTGTCCAAATACTTATGGACCGTGATTGTATTATTGGCTATCACAAAAAAGGGTGCGCACAACTATACTGGAAGGTCCAGCATAGTCATGTAAATTGACATGGTTCAGTGACGAGATCTGAAAATTCATTTGGCAAGTCTGCCATACCCAATGTCTTGAAGTTATGTGACATCGGCTTAACCAAACAACCTCTTACCAACCTACAAACTGTGGACTATGAGTATGACAATGTAGATGAGCCTTGATCCTTCAGTAATAATTACTGTAAATTGATTCTTTCCTTTTATCCTATTAGGTATTCTTTACTCATAAAGAGGACAATGTGCTTTTCAGATTCCATATTTTTTGTTAAATTAACGTGCCCACCTGGAATGCAACCAGGATTGACAAATAACAGAAGGCCTCAGTGTGCAAGATGAAATATCCATGACTTCCATTTTTAGAACATCAGAACATTATAAAAATTTAGATAAGAACAGGCTATTTAGCCCAACAAAGCCCACCTGTCCTATCAACTCACATCCCCCAAAATAATCTCAGGTTGAGGTTTGAAGGTCCCAAAAGTCCTACTGTCTACCACACTACTTGATCACTTATTCCATGTGCATATGGTTTGCTACATGAAGAAAAGCATCCCAGTGTTAGTGGGAAATTTACCCTCAGCAAGTTTACAAGTGTGTTCCCGCGTTCTTTATGAAGTCATTGTAAAGTAATTGTCTCCAGCCACTGGGCTACCATCATTTATCAAAGTGGCAGTTTGAATGAAATGAAAATGCACTGTAATTTCCACTATAACCTTGTTTAAATTGCATTTTAGGTTTACTAGGCATACACATGCCATTAAGCAAACCCTAGGACCTTGGATATATTACACTCTCAAGACCTCTTAATCCATTCAAGGATCAAGTGGAGGGCTGCAACCTACTGTGACAGCACCAGTCTCAGAGTGCAAATCAAACCTTGATGAAACACAAGGCATTTATAAATCCCTCACTCACTCATATTGGACCAACTTAGAGTACCAAATTACCTGTGCATGTACATCTTTGGGATCTGGGTTAAAAATTAGACTATCTTTGGGAATCCCATAACACACACATCCATGCATAAACATGGAGGACATGGAAACTCCTGTCAAACAGTGACCACACACAGCATTCAAATCCTGGAGGTTGAAATGCTAGCGGCAATGCCACCAGCTTTGCAAATGATGCTCATTGAACCTTTTTATATGCCATTATGATCAGATCAGTAATTAGTGCTTCTTTCCCGCACCTCCAGAGACTTCTGTACAGAACTTGTTTGTGAGTTTCCCATGTCCCCTCCAAGTTGTCTTCAACATCCAAAACATTTGCCCACATCTCCAATTGCTAACACTGAAATGTTCCAATATGAATGAGAAAGACTGTGCCTTACAATTGAATGGTACCATGTATCACAGTAGAGGTTTCTATTGCATTAGGAAGGCAGGTTGCATTAAGGGATGGCTGCTTCCTCAACTTTGTCTGTTCTCAAAGGTTCAATGCCTGGTCAACAATTTTATTCTCCCAGTATCTTTTCATGGCATTTTTTAGATGCTTTGGTCTCCTCCAACATCCATACGATGTGCACAAGTGGACCTACAATGGAGTAATGTTCCATCCAGGCCAGCGTTTTGAATTACACACGATAAGCTGTGGTTCCCCAAGATTCTAAAATCAAAAAATGGCTCAGAAAAAGGATAGAAGGTTTTGTGGTATCTTCAATCTCATTAATACTTCAGGCATAATATTTATCATCCAGCACTGTATATGTTTACTATTGCATGATCAACTGAAGCTTTATTTTAAATTTTTGAAAGCTAATTTTGAATTTACTTTAGACATGCTGTAAGAAAATAGCTTCCCCAAAAACCTGTAATACTAGTTCAGCTGCCAGGTTTTTTCTTTCTCTAATGAATTATCTTTTTAAGAAAATGCATGAGGTACTGCAGCTTGCAGTGTAGCAGAGTGAATGTGACAAGCTTACTTTTATACATACACGAATGACTAACTTAGGGCACACAGCCTGTCAATTTCAACAATTTTGATGACAACGTCATTCAGTCGAACAAAGCTCTGCAATCCTAGATGCCTAATTTTTATAAAATAACATCGAGGTGAGTTTTGAAGGTCCCTGAACTACAATACTCCTTGGTAGTTTTTTTCTCATGGCTATGGTTATCTGTGGGAAGAAAAACTGCAATGTTGGCACAAAATCTGCCCGTAACAAGTTTTCATTTGTTAGATTAGATTTGATTAGATAAACTTTATTTATCAAAAGAGGAAATTTAGATGCATACAGCAGCAGATACATTAAAAAAAGATACAGATTCACAGGACAATAATGTAATCAATAAATAAATAAATGAATAAATAATGTCATTTGTGTAGAAATTGCAAAAAGAACATAAAGAGTATTAGTGTGTAGTTTGGGATATCGATAGGAAGAATTGAATTGCCTGATAGCAGTGGGCAGGAAAGACTCCCAGAGGTGCTTCTTAGACCACTGTGGTGGAATGAGCCTGCGCCTAAAAGAGCTCCAAGACAGCGCCCCCTTGATGTGATTTTCCATGACGCCATCCAGTTTTGCCATCAGTCTCTTTGCCACAACAGCTTCCAGTGTGTCCAGGGCTTGCTCTGTGATGGAACAGGCTTTCCTGATAAGTTTGTACAGGCATTGTCTTTCTTTTGAGCTCAGGTTTCTTCCCCGGGAGACCACAGCTTAGAACAACACACAGGCACTGTGAGGATTTCAAACTCAGGTTGCTTTCCCAGGAGGCCACAACATAGAACAATATACTGACTTCTACAGACTGCTAGAACATTTCCAGCTGCTTGCTGCATACATTAAAAGACCTGAGTCTCCTCAGGATGTCCAGTCTGCTCTGGCCCTTCTTGTACAGCTCCACTGTCACATCAGTAATGGAAGACAGCTGTAAAATCTATATTTGATTTTAAATGTACGTCCAGTTCATTCGTATCACAGCACAAGCTGTCGACTGAGACTGAAACCAAGCTTCAAGGGCTACAGGTGCAAAAGTATATTTCTGGCAGCCAGACAGCTGATAGCATTTTAGATAGATAGATAGATAGATAGATAGATAGATAGATAGATAGATAGATAGATAGATGTAATTTATTGATCTCCTTGGAAATTCACTTGCTTCAGCAAAAACTAAAATATAAAGTGCACAGAGATTCTAAAATGAAGTAACAATACACAATGTACATACAGAGTGTACCTAATTTAGCAAATGCGCATTTTAAAGCGTTTTCTACTGATTTAAAAATCCAATAATTAAGTACAGTAACGCTGGATTCCCTATTGCCTTATACTACCCTGCCATACACATTACATCCTGTGTCCTCTGTCTCCTTATTACTGTAAAGTGTGGCGCTCTGCATCAGCACACATTTAGCTTTATGGTTTCCACACATTCAATCTTTGGGCTGAATATGAAACTCTGTCACAGGTCCTTTCCCGGTCACACTTTAAAACTCCCTCTTTGTCAGTTATGTTTAAATAGTGGTTCCTACAACATCATTACAAAATCATGTGAATTTCCCCATGGGATTAATCAAGTATCTATCTATCTATCTATCTATCTATCTATCTATCTATCTATCTATCTATCTATCTATCTATCTATCTATCTATTATATAGTACCCTTCATGTCTGTCTATCTATCTATCTATCTATCTATTATATAGTGCCTTTCACACTATCTATCTATCTATCTATCTATCTATCTATCTATCTATCTATCTATCTATCTATCTATCTATCTATTATATAGTACCCTTAATATCTATCTATCTATCTATCTATCTATCTATCTATCTATCTATCTATCTATCTATCTATCTATCTATTACAGTATGTATTTGACTGTACCACACTCAATCTGATTTCTATCGTGTTGTCCATCTGCTCTCTTAACCCCCCATGGTGTCACTTTCTATTTACTTATGTAGACTCTCCCAGGTTTGTTTCCTTGTAATTTATCCTGCACTGAATTATCTTGTATTTTATCTTGTACTTATATTTGCTTTGTGTGACTCCTCTTACAGGTGTTTTATTTGCAAAGCACTGAATAAAATAAATATTGATAAGTTAATAACTATTATTATTATTATATTATATGGTGTTACACATCCCTAAACTGTTTTTACTCAACAGCAAAAACTCCACACACATAACTTAGTAGCTGTGTTAAGCTTCATTTTAAAAAGTTGGCAGTTCAGTTAGAATTCAAGCTTTTGTTATTTTTTATTTTAAAAAAGTGGATTTTATTTATACTTTTCTTGGGTAAGAGTCATTTCGATACAGATAGTATTCAATAGGACTACTATATGCCTGATGCACTGCCATATCTTCGTATGCTACATCTAACGCTAATTTAGCTTTAGGTTTTTATCCTAACCCTTTTCTTAATTAGTGACCAGTTTTTGCTGCTAAGGAACTCATTTGTCTAAATTTGAATTGACTAGCTATTTTAGACTAAGACCCCTTAATTGCTTCTTTTTTCCTTAATTAGCAGCCAAACATTCATGAGATACAAAATGACCCAACGCTTGACGCAACAACGTGTGTCCATCATACATTATTGGAAAATAAAGACAGGTGAAGGTCTCAGTATTGTTGATCTGATCAGGTCCACAAAACATTTTCATGCTTTTCTTTAAAGAAGAAAAGACAGTTTTGGATATGTCTGCTGTGGCAGAAGGAGAGCACCAACAAGCCATGGAATGAAATAATGGATTTAATTAATACTTTAAGGAAAAAAATGAAGCAATGCAGAGGACTGAATCTTAAAGAACAAGTCAGTTAAAATGAAAGGTAAAGAAGTTAATTAGCAACAAAAGCTGGTCAGTAATTAAGAAAAAGGTTGGAATGAACATAGTTTCAACCATTCCTGGGCATGGTGGTAGTCCATTGCAAGGCACACTCACTGGTTACCAGACATGCGATCACTAGAATTCAGAAGGTAAACTGGAATACCCGGAGAAAACCCAGATATACACAGTATGAAAACAAAATATAAACCCAAAATAGACAGTATCCATGTCTGGACTTGAACCAAGGCCACCGGAGATGTGAGACACTAGTACTAACCACAATGCCACCATGACACCCAGGATTACATCACCATGGGCCCTGAAATGTACTACAAGAATTAAAACTTGGAAACTGAAAGTAGTATATACGTTTGTAATTTATAAGTGACTGTTAATGAGTTCTATACTATGACTCGGTCAAATTTCTCACTTTCAAAGTTGTAAGAAGTAACACTGGATGTGAGGTTGGTGCCAAAAGCAGAGCTATTTTCATGAATGCTTACACTTTGCATTGTATAACAATGCCTAATCCGTACCATGCTTGTGGATTATTATAGGACATTACATGTCACTATGCCATTATTTATTTGGTATCCTATTGAGCCTGATCAAAGTTTTAAAATGTGATGTAGTGTATGCAAGTGTGAAAATGGTTTAAATCAGCCATGGGATGAAGATTGGTTAGAAACAAAGGACACAAAAATCTGGATCTTCTGTTATAAGTGGGACTGCCCTGACCCCAAAAATGATTCTAGTAGTTTGGTGGAAGTTTTATTAATCCCATGGGGAAATTCAGATGCATTCTGCATACTCCAGAGGAGAATCAGGTCTTTTGATATATGCAGCAAGCTACTGGAAATGCTCTATCAGTCTCTAGTAGACAGTGTGTTGTTCTATTCTATGGTCTCCTGAGGAAGAAACCTGAGCTGAAAAGAAGAACAATGCCTGTACAAACTTATCAGGAAGACCTGCTGCATCACAGGACTAACCCTGGACACACTGGAAGCTGTTGTGAAAAAGGAATTGTGGCAAAGTTGGGCGCTATCATGAAAAATCTCCACCAATAGGTTCTTAATTTGAGTGATTCTAGCCACAGGGTCATTCCACCATGGTGTACTAAGAAGCACCTTTGTGCACTTTTCTGCCCACTGCTATCAGGCAATTCAATGCTTCCTAACAATATCCCAAACCAAATGCTAATACTCATAGTGCGCAAGTTGGTAAGGCAACAATCTTCAGTAGACATGCAGTTCAGCTTCTCTATGAGTATTCACTGGAGGACTGAACCTTTCTGATGTTTGCAGTCTGTTTATTTCATAGTTTGTATTTTTCCTTATTTTTTCCCTTTTGATTTATTTTATAAACCAGTAACGGCGCACTGCACGTTACACTTGACTTGAGCATTTCTAGTTTTCATCCTCTTTCTCTGTACGTTTAGCATTCATTTTCTCAGAGGTTGATGCACTTGCTGCTTCCTGGGCAGTTCTTCTTTTCTCCACCTTAGAGGTCTGCTTTTTCTCTTCTTTCGTCGGCATCTTTTCAGTGTTTGTGTTGCAATTACTTAGTACGCTTTCTTTAATTTTTCACTTAAGCTAGCACTTACTGTAAGTCTTCAATCTACCTCAAGAATGACTTAAGCTATAAAGAGGTAGGGGAAGTGACGGCAAAGGTGGTAGGGATGAGAACGACATCCGTACGCATGCCACCTTGCTGACCGCTGCCGAGAGTTGATTCTACAATAAGATAAAATAAAAATAAAAAGAGGAATAACCTTGGAGGTCAATAATCATCCCAAATGCAGATAGTTGACATCACGTAGTATATGTGTACCAAATTTCAGGTCAACAGGTCAAATGGTTTGCGAGCTACAGGTGATTTAAAATCCTGGACAGACAAACGAACAGCCACGGTAGCCTTTATATAAAAATTCTTGTTTTTTTTTTTTCCAATATTCTGGCCTCCTTGGTATTAGAGATGGTAAGAAAATTGCTACAATTTTGCCCTTCTATGTGACAGTATGATGTAAAAGGAAGCAGATAAACAGTTGGGGATCCACCCCATGTAATGTGAATAATTCCACAAAAAATGAATGAGTAGTGTCTGGGTCAGTGTCCAAACAGGGACAGACATCGAAGGGAATATGCTTGGTTTTTATAGGAGTAAGAGGCAGGTTCGTGAGGGATCAAGCCGGAAGTGAGGTTCAGGGAAGGCGTGGTCAGGAAGGGAATGCAGGACCTGCTGAAGTTTTAGGTGGGCCTCTGTTCAGGAGATCTGCAGAAAAGGAAGAAGAAATGTTAGTATGCATTGTCAATCCATGCCGTCGTTTTCTGTCCTCGTTTAAGCCTTTAGCCTGCCTCCGTAGTGCACATGTGTGACAATGAATAAAGTAAGTATGCAACTTAAAATATGTGGCAGAATGGATCTAAAGAAAGTGTGTCAAATGCAGTGGGCAAGGTAACAAAAAACATTATCAGAAATATTATTTTTCTCCTTCCATTTTTTGAACAAACATTGTCCAATATATTGTTGTGGAGAGCCGGAGCCTAACTGAAGAGGCCCAGTCCATTACACTCCTCAAACACATTGTGTCAGTTAACAGTAATTTCATTTACACTTTAATTTCATAATAAAAAAGAGTTAGGAAGAGAGATGTTATCTGTACTGAGAGTTGCATATAAAACTAGGATGTGAAAGATACAGTAAAAATTGAAGGCTTGTCCTGTTGACTTTCAACTTTCAGATCAAATTTTGCAAATTCTAATTAATGTTGTTTCTGCATTTCTTGTTTCTTCCTTAACCTTTTTCAGGAGAAAAAAGGAATGCATAAAGGTTTTAGAAAGGTATACCTTGTAAGAGAATTATATCCCCTCCACATTTGGTTCCTACTTTGAACCCTGTGTAGATGAGAACTGCTTAAACCCCTGAACTAAATCAAGTAGGTTTAGCATTTCTTAGACTTTAGAAGATTAAAATGATGTCACTTATGCTGAAATAGTTGCTTAAAGGTACAGAACTGCTTCAAGTTTAACCGATCCCTTCTGTTTTTATTGTCCAGGTGATGTCCTCTATGAACTCCTGCAGCATGTCATACTCCAGAGGAGGGCCATGGTGTGCAAGTCACTAATGAACCTGTCAACGCCTCCAAATTGCCCCGTCATGGACGGTAAGCAACAGATCTAATGGTCAAGTCTCCTAACATTTTTTCATATCCACCATAAGCCTCCACTACAAAGGCTGGAAAGACAGTTGAATGTCTAGCAATACATTTCACTTCCACTCTAATTTTGACAAATATGATTAATGCAAGAAATAAGAGCAATATCCAAAAAGAATAAAACCAGTGTTTCTAGACTGTAATAGGTTTCCATGCTAAAAAAGTAAGATTTGGACCCACTTAAGGGAGGCAGGATGGAGGAGGAGATGGAATATATTAAGAAATAACCATTCATCAGGAAGGCAACCAAGCTGAAGTGGTCAAAAACAGTAAGGGAAGGTGAGCCCCCAACTCCCCTCTCAGCAAGGCATGGAAAGGCTGGAGATTATAATGCAATGCAGGGTAGTATTGCCAGTTTATTTTAAGACCACCACTCGATTCACTGTCACCTAGCAATGGTGAATGAAAAAGACAAGTAAAATAAAATAAGAGTGGATAAAAAAGATAAGAAAACTCGACTGAACTACCTAGGTAGTGGAATCAGATAGACTAAACAGTGTCTACATTTTCTTAATCCAAATTCAAACTTGCAAACAAAATGACAGAAAATTATTGCCTTTTTAGTTTTAAAATTTAATTTTGCACTAAAATTTCTTGTTTTAATTCCTTGTCAGTGTACATTTTTTGTAGGTACATTGGGTTGTGCTAAAGAGTGTAGGTTAATGCTGTGCGAATTTGGGACGATTTTAATTCTGACTTGTAGTCACTAAATGATTTTCTGAATCACCCAGAATTTCATCGACCATTGTTTCATGTGCAATATGAAAGGGTTTGTAATGCCTGATTGCATCTTACAATTGGACTGTTGTACGACTGGAAGAATTTCATTCATGTCAGAAATTTCATTGGGCTGTCTTGTAGTGTCAAACCTGAATTTCTGATGTCACCATCAAATTTCCCAAAAGTCATTGTGCAACGACTTCATTAGATTGTACATTAAGTATAAAAGTTGTCATGCTCTTTGTCACCTTTTGATTTAAAAAAAACTGTCATATAGAAACTCAAACTTACCTCTAAATGGCCAATGACAAAAGCATCTTAAGAAATGTTTACTAAAAGAACCCAAAATAAACAGTAAAGAACAACGCATGGCAAAAGCAGGAGTTCTGCTGAACAGAGAACATGAGTTCAAACAAGAGTTTTCTTTTACTAACATGCTGGAATTCAAGAAAAGGAATGGTGCATATGATATGTTTTATCTTGACTTTCATAAAGCACTTGATGTCCTACATGAAGAATGGGCATAAAATTAAAAGAAACTAAAAGAAGTTGGAGTTCAGGGTATAGCATGTGAATGGATGCAGAATTGGATAAAACACACGAACACGAAAACACGTCGCAGTGGTTGATGATGTGAGAAATTCTAACAAAATCAGTTGAAGTTAAGAATGGTGTCCCTCAAGGGTTAACGCTAGGGCTACTGCTTATCTCTCTCTATATAAAATCCAATGTCTGTCTGTATGTCTTTCTGCTTTTCGCAAAAGAACCACTTAACAAATTTAGATTGGGTTTTTTTCTATATTTTTTTGAACATTGATTTTGTAACTTCTCTCAGCACGCAAGGTATCATAGTTTGCTTGCAGTACCAATTTATTTGCGCAAATCTGAGAGAGACACATCGGGCCAAGGGGAGGGAGATGGTGCCCTCCTCAATCATACGCCAGCCTCAGGTCATATCTTACCTCCACTAAGCTAGCGAACGAGAAAACTACTTAACGGATCTAGATTGGGTTTTTTTCTATAATTTGCTTAAACATTCCAGTTGATTTTGTGACTTTTCTCATTGCGCTAAGAATCATAGTTCACTAGCAGAGGCTGCAGGCCAAGGGGACGTGGAAGCATAACATCAGGAGCGGGGAGGGGCAGGGCCCTCCTTGCTGTCCTGTTTCAATACTACGCGGGCAGAGCCGCGGGGGACAGGTAGCTTTTAATATATATATAATGGATTTGGATAGGAATATAAATAACAGACTGGTTATGTCTGCAAATGATACCAAGCTAGTTGTAGTGACTGATAAGCTGGAATCCATTGAATCATTACTGAGGGAGTTGGACAGTATACAGGCTTAGATAGGTTTGTGGCAGATGTAAGTAAATGTAAAGTATTACACAAAAGAAGTCAAAATATTAGTACTGAATACACAAAATCGAAAACACCTCATAAGAAGGATTTAGGAGTCGTGATCAACTCAACTCAACACTGCAACTACAACTACACAACTACACAACATCAAATGCCAGACAGTGTTCAGAAGCCATTAAGAAGGCTAACAGAATGTCAGGTTATATAGCGCCTTGATGTGTGGAGTACAAGTCACTGGAGGTTCACCTCAAGTTTTATAACACACTGGCGAGGCCTCATCTGGAGTAATGGGTGCAGCTTTGGTCTCCAGGCTTCAAAAAGGACATAGCAGAGCTAGAAGAGGTCCAGAGAAGAGCGACTAGGCTGATTCAGGGCTTCAGGGGATAAATTATGAGAAAAGATTAAAAGAGCTGAGCCTTTACAGTTTAAGCAAAAAAAGATTAAGAGGAAACATGATTGAAGTGTTACATTTTAAAGTGAAGGGTAAATTAAATTAAAGTGAAGTTTTTTTTATGTTACTTTAATTAGGAAACATTTTTTATTTAAGCTGAATTGTATTTTGCAAACAGATATTTTTCTGAAAGGTAATCTTATATAAAATTAATTAATAATAATAATTCTTTGCATTTATATAGTGCTTTTCTCACTACTCTGTTTTCTTTTATTCTATTATTGTAGAACACTTTGGCCACAGCATACCTATGTTGTTTTAAATGTGCTATATAAATAAATTGACATTGACATTACTCAAAGTGCTCAGCAATTGCAGGTTAAGGGCCTTGCCCAAGGGCCCAACAGAGCAGTGTCCCTTTTGGCATTTACGGGATTCGAACCGGCAACTTTCTGATTGCCACTGTAGATCCCTATCTTCAGAGCCACCACTCTGCCGTTAATTATCCCATTACCCAGTCCTGGTAAGTTTTGAAAGTGGATGGCCGCATTTTTAAATGATTTTATATACTGGAAAATATTTTTTATATTTCCTGACTGGACTTTTCCTTTGCTGTTGTAAGTGTCTTTTTTATGTGACGGTGTAGTTGTTGCTGCCGATGCCTCATAATCTCAGAATCCTGGTTTCAAATTTCATCCTGTTCACTGTCCTTGTGCTTTTTTCACATGTTCCCTGTGTCTTTATGGGCTTTTTCTTCTCATTCTCAAATTCTTCCTCGTACTCTAAAGACAAGTGTTCTATTCTAATTGAATAATGTGCCCAGTATGCCTGAGTATACCCTGCAGTGGACTGGCACTGTGTCTAGGATCAGTTCCTGTCTTGCTGGCATAAACACCAGACACCCTGTACCCTGCATTTGTATTAGGTAGGCTTAGGAATGGAAATGAAGAATCCTAATCTAGCAATCACGTTGTTCATTCACCCTATAGGTGATTTCATAATAATTTAATAAATCCTCCAATCCATCCATCAGTTTTCAGACCTGCTTAGTCCATCTCAGAGTCATTGGAGCTGAAGTCTATTCTGGAAATAATGGGAACACAAGTAAAACATTATTACCTTATACCTGCCGTTACCAGTTGCAGGTGTGAATCTTAAAATCCAATATTATAAATTCATGATTACATTAAAAAATCTCATTTGGTCATGTGATAGGTTTTGGCAAAGTACCACACGCACAAAACTGTGTTTTGAGGAAAAGAAACAGACACTATAACATTTAAAGAGGAATTGAAACTGTATGCCTCCAGTTGGTTAAGCTCATAGAATAGAAAGGAAATTGTACATTTTTGGTTTGATAAATAAGGTTTATTTCATTTCAATTGAAACAACTCCTATTGTTCTTCTTTTTTTACTGCTTTCGATTGGACAACTATGTATGCACAGTTTGTGTTTATTATTTATTAGACTTTCTTAAAACTATAAAAGGTATTAATGTATATAAAATGAATTCAATTCATGTGAGTTCTGTGTCTTATACATATTTTTGTATTATAAATGAGTATATATACAGTATGAGTAGTATTCCTGTTGTACTGCCTTCTGAAGCTTTGGATTGCCTATTTTTTTCTACTTGACATCCTTGCTTTTTTCTTTTTCTGAATATTTTGGTTTTCTTACATCATCTAAACTTATTTTAACCAAACCACACAGCCTGTCATCCACTTTCATTTTGGGTGACTTTAATACCAGAGTGACCAGACGTTCCTGGGGCATTACTATATATCAGCACCAATGTAGATGTTCCTACTTATTCTATTTTAAAAAATACTTTTCAGTTTTGTAATTTAGATGTAACTAACTTTTTCATTCCAATATACTTTATTTTGGAGCATATTGGTTCTTGCTAGCCATGCACTACATTTAATCACCAATCACTTCAATTCTCTTTAAAACAGACAAAAGATTTGGCCAATAGGATGACTTTCAAAATTCTCACCTATAGGCGCTCTCGCATGCAGACTGTCTAGAACAGTCCAGGTTGGCTCCAGCTGCCATAACGTCCTTGAACCCAGAACCATCGACTGGGATGAGCCAGGCAGATGAGGCTACAAACAAGCAGGAGGGAGATGCAAATGTGCAAAAATCCTTTTATTCTTCAACAATCAAACACACCAAGTGCAAAAAGTCTTCCTCCATAATGAATCATTAAAACCATAAATAATTTGTAATTAAACAACTGCTGAACTGGAAGTTATAAAGTCCATATTAATCTATGAATATAACTGAGTTAAAATCACTGGCAGGAGCAAAATACAAGCAACTGTGCTTCCTTCTTCTCCACGTCTCTGCTGCTCATCTGTCAGGTTCTGCTCAGCCCAAAGAGACAAGTGCAGTCAATCTTCACATTGGCTTACACCCCTAGCTTCCTCATTCATGCACCACTGGGTTGCCCCAAGCCTGACTTGTGTCCTTCGTCACCATCACTCAGCGTCTGTAGGAACCAATGAGCCCAGTTCCTCTTTCTTCTGCTGTCATTGCACAGGTGGGATCTCACTCAGTGCGGTCGGTTGCTCCTGCTCCTGGAATGCTCAGCTACATACACCTCACAGGGCACCAATCCTGACCGCTTGTCTTTTTACTGCCACACCATTCCAACCATGCTACTTGCCTCTTCCTTCTCTTTCATTTTAATCTCTGTGCTTTCTTTCCCACAATCCTTCCCTGTTTGACTTGCTCAGGATCCTTTTCTATCCACCTTTGGGTGCAGTGCCCTAATTTGCAATCCATGAAGTGCCTGTGTGGAGCAGCTGACCAATGAAACAATTAGCCTAACTCCACACCCAACAACCTGTGGCAGTCCAGCTCCTCAATCGTGCCCGCCGTATAAAGCCCAAGTTGCACTGTTTTAAATTAAAACTCCCAATGCCATGGACTCTTCTTGTGACACTGTCTAGTAAAGACTATACCATATGAGAGGTAGCAGAACAATTTTGAAGCTAGCAAAGGAAATCGCTCATTCAAGAGGTATGATACACCAGAAAAACAGTAACCTCCCTGTTTACACCTACAGAGAACAGAAGCCAAGATGGTGGCCTGTAGATGAGTGTAAAGTTGCTTGTTTCCTCCAGGCCCAATGAGAGCTGGAATTAGGCACCTCCTTATGCCACCTTGCTCTATTGAACAAAGCAAAAAAAAAAAAAAATAGCGACACCACAAGTAAAACAGAGAAGCGTTAAAATGACAGATCAAACCAAAACCAAAGCCACAATGGCGCAATAGACCAATGGTCTGACAACTTGGTATTTCCTTCTACATCTGCAGAAGTCTTGATGGCTTACCTTGTGCCAGCCTCTACCAAACTCACTGACAATGGCGTGCTCCATGGAGCATGTGGACGTCCACACCAGACATCAGACGAGATTTTATGAACCCTGAAATAGCAAATATTTGTAGAGAATAATTGTAGACCCCATGGGAAAAAATAAAGGAAAAAATCCAGACAACACATACAATGTCAAGAAAGCTTACTTAAATGATATATGCATGCTGAAGAAGTAACTGCAATCATGTTTGAAGTGTAAAATAAAAGTCCTCACACTGACAGAAATCAGCTTACCCTCTCCAGCTAAGGAAAATCTTTCTTATTAAATCTGTCTTTTTATATTATAGTATAGTTATCAATAATATTTTTGAATGATTATTATTTTGTGTTTGTGGCTGCTGGTTTGTGTGCATAACACATTACCTACACTGCACTAATAATGTTGCTTATGTAAAGGATAGAGTGTCTACTGAAGAAACTAGCAAGTGCCGAGTTAAGAATCACTAAAAATTGTCAAAGTGCATCCCCTTTCTAACAAGGGTGTTTTGTGCTAATTAGAAATCCTATTTAGGAGTCAGTCATCAGCTGAACATTTAAACATCCCATTGTCTGGTCCGCTGACTTGTTTCACGGTAATCCCCTTTACTCGTTTTCCTGGCAAATGCCAAAAATACCTCATTCTGTTCTTAGCTTCCTGTTTCTGTGGGTGCTTGCTTCCTGACATCTGGGGAATAACATGCAAACCAGTAATGGGCCTGTGCTGACCTGCTGAGTTTATGCATGACTTTGACTTTCTCGTCAGCAGTGTGGTTCATGTTACACCCACGCTCTTGGCTTATTAGTGTAACATTGCTGTCAATGTTATAAAACAAAATGAAAAAAAATGAGCATGAATCCTTCTGTTTTATTGCTTATAGAAGGCCTAGTGAGAGATCTGGACAGTGCTTCTGAAAGTGGTAGTTTGATGTCCCGCTGAAATGATCCCTGAGGGACGTTACTTTTTGTATCAACTAAACGTATGGAGTCCTGCAATTCAAACGTCTCGGAGCGAAGCTGGTCAGTAGTTGTGATGTTCTAGGTTGTCCAGTGTTCACTTGTTATGAGGGTTCTCGATGCCAAGACGTAGTAACATTTTTTCATAACTTTAAGATAACTCTGTTTTGGTTCAACAAATTGTTTCAGTGTTTAACCCCTTTAAACTGAAATCACGGGGAACAAAGGACTTTGTCAGAGCCTCACCTGGTGCAGTTCAATATATATTATCCTCAGACTGAAAGAGCTTAGTAATTAAAACAAAAAGCAGGAATGTATATTCAAAAAGTAAGCAATGTAATATAATTATAAGAAAAAGTAAAATATATTCAGTACAGTATTTAGTTCATAGAGAAGCATTACAAAAAACAGAATGTTTTGCATATGGTGTTTATTGATTTGGGGAAGGCTTATGATAAAGCATCATGTCATGAGGTCTGGAGGTGCATAAGATAGAAAGGAGGTCTAGAGAAGAATGTTAGGATTGTCCAGGATATGTCTGACAATCTGCACCACCACCACCTGATCAAAGCACCGTGCAATCCCCAAATTGATGGATTGAAGGCCAGAGGTCCACATGACCATCATTGTCTAATTCTTCCACGTGAAGCCTGAAAAACCATGAGGACTGATTTAGATCATTTATGTTAGGTAGAATGCCTAGTGCGGACTGGGCAGTTTCATGGCCATGGAACCCCTGCAGATATTGTTTTTTTCTCCAGCCCTCTGGAGTTTTTTTGTTTTTTGTTTTTTCTTTCCTCCCTGGCCATCGGACCTTACTTTATTCTTTGTTAATTGGTTTCCTTTTTTCTTTCTTCATCTTGTAAACCACTTGCTATAGAAATAAATGTTGTTGTTGTTGATGTCTGAGTGAGTGAGGACTTGGATTAAAAGCAGTGTTGGGGTAATAGAAAAAATCCCATTAGGTCTGTACCAGGGATCTTCTTGAAGTCCTTTCCTCTTTTAACCTGGTTATGGGTGTGATGAATCATGGGATGTACCAGTGACCCTGGTGTAGACTTCTTGCTGATAACATTGTGTTGTGTAGCACCAGAAAAGAGAAAGTGTAGAAGAAGTTAGGGGAATGGAGAAGGACTTTGGAAAATTACGGACTGAAGATAAATAGGAAAAACACATAATATATGAGGGTTAATGATGACGAAGATTCAGAAGTTAACCTGCAGGGAGAGCTATTGAAAAAAGTAGATAAACAAAAACATCTGGGATCAGTGGTAACCCACGATGGAAAACTAGATGCAGAGGTAACCCACAGAGTGCAGTGTGGATGGAACAATTGTAATACAGTTCCAAGAGCATTGTTTGATCAAACAAATAAAGTGAAGGTTAAAGGTGAGGTTTTTAAGACAATGGTAAGACCAGCAATGATGTATGGAGGAAACGGGCTTGAGTGGTGAGGGAGTGCAGGACCAAGATGTTTGGAGAAGGTTGATCAAGCACATTAATCCCACATAGAAATGGGAAGAGATGAAGAGGAACAAGAAGAAGAAGAAGAAGTATATTTTATATAGCAGAATATTTCTTAAGTAAATTATTCATATGATTGCAAAACTTACTGAATGCACCAACCGCAGTGAATAATTTAAATACTGTTGCTTACAGACTGCTACATGGCAATGTGGTAAGATGACTGTAGGATTTGGTGACACATTCATTTTCCACACGTGTCTCCAAGTTGTCCCTTGAGATAAACCCATAAGCTGTTTCAATTGCCACTATCTGTGGAGTGAAAAACAGGTTAACCACTAAATTTGCTTCAAGCAGACCCTTAATTGGTCTCGTAAGGCAGTCACATCTTCATTGTTTGGTGCTGTATTTGTCCCTCTGCTCCCACTTTAAAATAAAAGTAAATTTTCTAAATCCACTTTATTCAGTTCAGAGCCTACTCCAAATCAGTCTGTCATTGGGATTCCTGCAAAGACTCACATTCGCTCATACAGGGTCAACCCATGACATTAGGACCAGGACTAGAACAAGCTCTGGGTGGGCCACAAAGGTAACATTGAACTTGTGAAAGGTGCTCATGTCTTTTTAGGCTCCTTTTTTGTCCTGATCCCCTCTTGATCATCACAGGTATGCTTTAATGATCAGTGCTGGGTCCATTTCTCTTGTCTCTACATTCACTACTTAGCCAATGCTATTTCTTCTTGTGGTTTCTAGTACCACCTCCATGCTAATGATGTACAGAACTCATACCTCTTATTTCCCTGTTACAACTCATAGGCCTCTTAGACATCTCATTAAAGATAAATGCTTATCATTTGAAGCTTTCAAAGTCAGATATCCTGTACTTGTCCTCTTTTCTCCTTTCTTAGATTTGTCTCTAAGTATTGCTCTTGAAGATGTCACTCTTTTGCCAGCAGTTATAGTCAGGAATCTTGGTGTGACTCAAGACTCCATACTTTCCTTCATTAAACGTATTTCTTCAATGACCCAATCATGTTTCTTTCTTCATAATATTCATAATATTCGACCATTCCTCACTAACTTACTACGTAACTCTTTGTTCAGGCACTGATTCTCTTTCGGCTGGGCTATTGCAGCTTTCTCCTGGTGGGGTTTTCTTCAACTGCTATCAGACCTCTCTAGCTCATCCAGGATGCAGCTATTCGACCAGTATTCTCTGTTTCTTATTTTACTCCTACTACGCCTCTACTTTGGTCTTGATTTACGGTTCTGTGCATGATTCTACTCCTCAAAATCTGCAGTCTTTGGTCTCTATACATGCCCCTCCGAGATGCTTCCATTCTGCCTCCTCTTATCTCATGACCATCCCTTCTCTTGCACATGTGCAAAGACTGAACAATGCTTATCTATTTTTGCTCCAAAGCTATAGAATGATCTCCATGTGTCTAATAAAATTACACCCAATTTATTCATGTTTAGGTATTATTTGAAAACACATCTTTTCATTAACTATTTTGGAACTACTTAGTTTCCCTTCAACAGGGTTGACTGCTGTTGTACTGACAAAGAGTTTAGGATACTGATGTTTGTGTCTTAGTCTAGCTGCAGGCTTAATACTACTTAGTACTACTCCCTTGTATCTTGTTCTGTGCGCCTTTTGATGCTTGCACCTTCTGTTCATTCTTGTATGTATTGTAATTTGCTTTATAAGTCAACTTGGATCAATAAATCATCATTATCATTGTCACATTGTACTTCTTAATCTAATCACACACCACCTTTATCTCCATGACCTCAAGTCACCTTCAGACCATATGAGTTACTGCCACCACACTAGTCTATTCTGGTTTTTACATCCATTCCTTTATATTAGTGAACAAGCACACATCCACCTCACCATTTTCTCCTATAACCATTGTAATTTTGCTTCATGTTCTGTCTTTAATTGCCACATTTCACTCCCACAATCATGGGAAAGGTAACAGAACATCTTTCTTAGATATTTCACCCTTGCTATTACTACCTTATTTACACCTCCATCTACAGTCATCATGTCATGTAAATAGCAGAACTTCATTATTTTCCTCAGTACAGCCCCATTTCTAATACAGTGGAACGTCAGGTAATTTCCCCCATAGGATTGTATGTAAATACAATTAATCCGTTCCGGACCGTATGAGCTGTAAGTAAAATATTTGTTTTAAAGATTTTTAAGCACAAAAATAGATAATTATACCATAGAATGCACAGTGTAATAGTAAACTAAATGTAAAAACATTAAATAACACTGAGAAAACCATGAACAGAGTAAACTATCCTGGCAATCTCTTTAAAAACGAGCCTGGTGCATTCTTTAACTGCCTTCTTGGCCTTACTGCCTTCTTTACCTGCCTTCTTGTGCTCTCTTTCTCTTGCACTCTCTCTCTCTCTCTCTCTCTTACGCTCTTTCTCTCGCTCACTCGCTGCATAGGGAATACACAGGGAGAGACTGAACACGTGCGGAAATCATCGGCGCGTACGAACCGGAAGGGAAACTGGCTTGTTCGTCACCCGAGTGTGTGGTCATGAGCAGATGCAAAAGTTTGGCAAACTTTTTGGTTGTAACCCGATTTGTACGTGGTCAGAGACATTCGTGACCCGAGGTTCCACTGTATTTTCATGTAGATTTCCTTACATCACGATCTGACACCACCTCATACACTTAATTGCTGTTTTGAATGAATATTTATTTTTGCTTAATAGTTGTATCATTGTACTTTTAAAAATAATCATGGTGACGCAGAATGAAATAGAGTGCACATAAGTGACTAAACATGCAATGATATATACTATTGCATTCTGTAATTTTGTGTTTTATACATTTTTTTTACAATTATATTTGTCTTTTCATCATGTATTTTTGGTAGTTACGTCATCATGCACTAAGAACACAGCACCATATGTAGCCCGTTTCTAGGCCATGGGCACTTTAATCAATCAAGTGACATTTATGTTAGGTTAATTGAAGACTCCAACCTCGTCTGTTGTTTGTTCCTTGTGATCCTGGTTCCTTTCCTTGTGTATTTAGAAGGGAGTGATAGCTTCACAAATGAACCAGATTTAATACTGGAAAGGACATTCTGCATACAGTGCTGCCTCATAAACAGCATGATGTCTAAACAGCCACAACAACAACAAAAACACAAATAATAATGTTATACTTTGGTCCTCAAGAAAAATTAGTGAGAGCATCTACAGCATTTTGAAAAGGTAACTGGGAGAAAAGACATTGTCAAAAGCCAAAAAGATTTGAAGATCGTATGCACCATAACCTATGCCAAATTGTGAGACAATCAACAAAATCAAAAAATGCAAGCTTGAGTAGAAATCAGAAAATGGATTTGTAAAACACAAGGACGATAAGCGAAAGAGGGTTTTGGAATCCGTCATTTCAGACACGGAACTGAATTTTCTGAGCAACTTTAAACCCCACAGGATGTTCAGATGTCATGACATTCAAAAGGCATGCCACTGGAAACACAGGTGTGACCCTAAATACAAGAACACACAATAGTGTACAAAAATTGTAATCCACTGCTTTAAATCCCCCAATCGTAGAGTCTAAACCCTCAGAACAGGCAAGGGGAAAGCAGAATAAATATAAATAAGTGGTCTAATAAAACATACTTAGTTTGTATTAAAGTACCATTCAGCACAATACATGATCAGGAGACCCACAATAAAAGTTTGCAGAGATTATCTCAGCCGTTGACTGGGGTGCCCTCGGTGCTGCAGCTGTTATCTTCTCCAGATGCTGTTTGAGTGTGCAGAAGTTTGCAGGGCAAAAGGTTAATGAGAGTAAAAATTCTAAAATCCTATAGTTCAGCTGGTCAGCATGTGTCATGCTCTAGCATATCTGGTAACACTTCGTATTGTCCATTGTCCAACCCGCTATATCCTAGCACAGGGTCACGGGGGTCTGCCGGAGCCAATCCCAGCCAACACAGGGCACAAGGCAGGAACAAACCCCGGGCAGGGCGCCAGCCCACCGCAGGGCACACACACACACACACTAGGGACAATTTAGAATTGCCAATGCATCTAATATTACTTTAGATAATAAAGTTTTAGTACAATGAACCAATCAATGTCTAACTCAGAGCTTTACCACTCTCTTTTCTAGAAATCTCAGGAACCAAAGAACACAAAAGCAAGAATGCAAAATAAATAGGAAGTTTAGCACTATATCATCGTGATAAGTATAATATGTTTAATACATCTAATAAATGTAGCTAATATATGTTTATTGACATGCTGTATATCAGAGGTCTGCAAAGTCAGTCCTTGAGGGCTGTAGTGGCTGCAGGTTTTTGTTCCAATTTAACTGCTTAATTATAAACCAACCCTTGTCAATAAAAGATCTTACAGATCTTATTTAATTTGATGGCTTCTTAGTGTGTTCATTCTGTTATGTCAGCTCATTCTTTTATTCTACATTTTTTCTTTGTAAAAATATCAACCATATATAATTCTCCATTCTTCACTTCTTTCTCTTCAGCTTCCTTCCAAATATTTTAATCAACCAGATATTTCATGATAAATACATACAGGTGTAAAAGGAAAAACATAAGATCACTGGCTGTCTAGCTGAGGATTGCTGTCCACACCACAGGATTTTTAACGCTCTCAGCCTACACTAACAGTTTCACATTATTTATGGAAGTATCTATGTCCATACTAAAAAAACTGCATATGACATAGTTGTCCACCTATACTGAGCATGTGCGTGGTGTTGATGTCTTACCCAAAACTGGTGATCCTTGAAGGCATAGTAATGCTGCCAGCCAGGAGATTTACAGCAAAACTGTAGTAATCAGTAAATTATTTGCCTTTTGTGCACATATGCAGAATTCAAACCATACAAAATGCAAATAGGATGCATTCAGGTAAGCAACATCACAATTGTCATGGAAAACAACTCTTCTGTTGTTTCATCTTTGTTATCAGAAAAATGTGTTTTCACCAGTCTACACCACAATGCTGAGGCTGCGTTCTTGGGAGTTGAAAATGTTGGTGGTGTTTTGACAAAAGTGGAACGCGGAGTCTAATACTGTAATTGCGTTTTTAGATGAAAATATAGTAGTGTGGAAGGGGCCTCAGTCCTGGTGACAGCATGTAGTTGCAGGTTTTTGTTTCAACCAATTTTACACTCAGTCATTCTTACCTCTAATTGATCTCAGTTAATTAGCTTCTCTTTTTTCTCCTATTTTTTATATAGTTACAAAAACACAGCGTGATTTTAAAATTTAAAAGACATTTAAAAACATTTGTATTTTTGCTATAGCTTTAAATACTTGTGTTAAAGCTTTTTTAAAACTTGTTTGTTGTTTTCTTCTTTGTTTGCCTTTTTCTGTGTTGTTTGCTCTCTTAAATGTATCCTAATAATGACAGTTAACAATACATAAAGCACTGAATGATGAAAGACTGCTGCTTCTTGTGTGTCAGGCCCACTAACACACCCATTAGTAAATAATTAATTAAATAACCAGAACCAGTGGAAAAGAAGAAAGAACAATCATGATTATTATGAAAACTTTAAAATCCAAAAAAAACAAAGAGTTCCCCATGAACCATACATAAATTTACCAAACTTAGTTTTGTGATTTCTGCATTGACCCCAAAACATAGAAACTGGGAAATTATAACTTGCTTAATTAGGAGTCCAACTGAAAATAGAAGTTAGTCAGAACAAAAACCTGCAGCCACATGGTGTCCCCAGGACTGATGTTTGAGAGCTGTTGAGTTATCTGGAGAACTACTGGATCCTTTGTCATTTGCACCTTATTGCTAACTAGGAGCCATTTAAAATGGCGCTTTTCCACTGCATAGTACAGCACAGCACGGTTCAGTACAGCTCACCTTGGTTCGGCTCAGTTCGGCTCGGTTTGCGTTTCGACTGCAGTTTAGTACCGCTTTAGAGTGGGCAGGATTATACACGTGTCGTTATAGTTGCACCGCCTCTACTGCCGTGACATCATCGTAAACGCGCCACAAGCGACCTCCTGAAAAACGTTTTCATTCCGCGTCGCCCCATCCAGCTCTCGCTGGATCCGCTCCTCAGCTACCAACGAGAGGAACGTCTGTACTTCCTCAATAGACCACGAAACAGACATTTTTGGTTAAAATAAAATGGTGCGTCCGAACCTTCACTGGCTGTGCTAAAAATCTAGCGGGTCTGTTGTGTCTCGTGTCGCAAGTTCAGTGACGCAGTAATGACAATTTTCTCCGGCCAATCAGTGACCAGCAGAGTTTACACGTCACGCTTTGGTAACGGTTCGGCGCTTGGAACCTCGGCTGAGGTGGTACTAAAAAAAGGACCAGGTACTGTTCCCAGTGGAAAACCCCCCAAAAGTGAGCTGAACTGAACGGTGTCGTGCCGTACTATGCAGTGGAAAAGCGCCTAAACATTGAATGTAGATGTCTCTTTATTATAAAAAGAAATCCTGGAAAGCAAAAGCAAGGCGATGATATGTGATCATCTCAGAAGTTCTCGAAAGACATTTAAAAGACCATATTTATGGTCCCCGCAAGACGCTCCATGGCAAGTCTCTTTTGTCTCGCAGGAACCATAAACATGAGATTTGGTGCCAAGAGACTGTCCCAGGGCCGTCTCGTGGGGACATGGAACATGAGATTCTTGCAAGACACACCCTACTTACAACAGATATCATATAAGAGCACATCCATCAAAAAACAGTCAGTCGTGTAAAAGCACGTAGTTCACGCAGATCATGTGCTCTCAACACATATAAAGCGTATCAGGACAATATGGAGAATAGACACCCAAAGGCGTTGCAGAGAAAAAAAGGCAGATAAGAGGTTATGAAACCTGTAAAAATCGAAAGTATTGCAGCGTCCCAGCCAGGTTGCGGCCTTTTAGGTTTTAAGTAACTGTTTGGTCCGATTGAGGGAGAGCGAAGTACAGCGCAGAAGACTGATAGCGGGATATTAATTGATGCGGTAAGGGGGGGCGAGACGCAGGGGATGAGGGATTGGAGAGGGTGCTAGAAAGTTGTGTTTGGGGTTACGAAGTCAGCGATTGTTCAAGTAAAACTTTTGTGGCACTTTATCATGTCCGTCGCTACAGTATCAAAGAAAAGATAGAAAAGATTGCATTACCACAAAACAAAAGGTAATTAATCATCAGAACCAGGTGTAATTGAAAGAAGAGCAGGACAAATCGAGATCAGAAATAAAAGGCAAGGAGTAGACAACAAAGACTTTTCACATTCGCACAAAACGTGGATTTACACAATAATAGACCACACTCTTTGAGAATCTGTGGTCCTTCAACAGCAACGACAAGTTGAATTTCAAAGAAAACACAATTTGGTCAGGTGTATATTTATGATAACGGAGAAGCGATGCAAATTTTAACAGGCAAAAAGAAAGGTAATTTATATTCCGAGAATAACATTACACACCAAAGGAGATTGTGATATGCCATTCTTATTAAAATGTTTACAGTTTACTGTGAGAATAGCTTTTGCTATGACAATCAATAAATCAGAGGGACAAACATTAGAAAAAGTCGGATTATTTATTAGGGAAACAGAAGCAATATTCACTATACGTTCCATTGTCACAATGTGTCTCCAAAAACTATTGTTTTTAATGAAGCTTTAAAGTAAAAATGCAAATAATGAAATTGAAACAAAGAAAAAAAAATAAAATTGTATATCTGATTAACCAAACACAGGGGTTGGCAAACGAAGCGAGCAGGGGGCAAAGCCCCCTAGTATAAGTATAAAATAAGCAATTAAGGGCGGGGAATTTTAAAAAGTGAGACAAGAAAAATTCAGCATACAAATGAAGGTTGAGCAATGAGTGCTATAACAGCCATAATTGACTTCCCATGAAGAAACTGGATTGGAACAAAAACCTGGAGCCACTACGGCCCTCCAGCTATGTACACAGTTCAATGATGGTGGTTTAAATAAACAGTGTTTTTTTTTTTTTTGTTTTTTTTTACCATACAGCCTTTCTATAGCAAACATAATTACAAATTACTTTTCAAGTGCATGTACATAGCACAACCATTTATAGAACTTGTGTACTTTTGGAACATGGGAAGGTTAAGTGACATATTTAGAGTCAAGTGGGGACTAAACCAGCAAGCTTAGAGTTTAAACTTTAATTTCTAAACTGTACCATCAGTAATGGAAATGCACATTGACAGGCAAAAAAAAAGTATGCCAAGTGTCATGGGTAAGCTTTTGCTTTGTGAGTTTTTATCAGAAATATGATTTTTCCAGTTTCCTCCTATATTTCTATAATATGCATGTCACTGTTATATGGATGGAGTGGTGGCTCTGTGGCTAAAGGATCTCGAATAGTAACGTGAATGTTGCCAGTTCAAATTCAGGCAGTGACAGAAGGAATTCTACTTCACTGGGCCCATTAGTAAGGCCCTTAACCTGCAATTGCTCCAGGGTTGCTGTGCAAATAGCTGACACTGCACTTTGACCATAAAACTCTGAGTAAATTGGGGTGTGCAAAAATAAATTCCATATACAAGAAATTGTAAATGGCATTTAAAGTAAACTATTATTAATTTCTGATTCAGAATTTCCTAAGTATAAATTAATGCAAGGGAATGCATCACCCTTTCTGGAGTTGTGCTAGATTTCTGATATTTGATTTAATGTAACTGTTGACACCCTCTATCATGCATATGTACTTACATTTTATAGTTTGGGGTCCCACTAACCAAATTAAAATTGGAAAGGATCATATAAAAGTGTTCGTTCTCAAAGCGACCATATAAAATAAACTTTGCTCAGGCACATTCTTGTTAGGTGGTGACAATGCTGGACTTACAGGTGTTTTGCAATGTAACAATAAATAGATCTAAATGAGCTGAAAAACAAATTCCTGTGTCAAAGCCATTGTGTAGCAGTTACACCCTGCACTTGGGGTAAGATAGGTGATTTCCAGGGCTTGGCTGTAAGGCTCACTTCCATACCGGGAAGCTATACTGAAATGCCGTAACTGCTTTTCATTTTTAAGTTTTGATTAAAGGAGATGAAATTCATTGCCAAGAGGTGAGGCAGTCCTAAAGCAGGTTACTTCTCCCATGAGTATTTACTGACATTGAACGGATATTATTACAAACTCAACCAGCTTTAACTGAAAGGGGGCTACAGGTACCCACCCATGGCATTATAATGAATTACTGGTGTTCCAGTCTTGCTTTTGGGTCAAACTAACTGAATAGCGTGCAGTTGTATTTTGTTTTATTTATTTTTATTTAGAAATGCCCGTGGTCATTTGCATACTGGACTGTTTAATAAACACACATTCATCATTACGCCCTTCTCAGATCTTATTTTCTTTGACTCTGTTTACCAAGTTTCCTTCTTCCTGGCACCTGCTGATCAATCTCCTGAGGGGTGTGGCTTAGTCACCAGGTATCTGGTAAGCTTTGTTTAGTTTGCTGCCGGATGCCAACAGCCCTGAGGGGGCATGTCATTGAACTAAACACGCAAGAGCCTTATTAGCAAAGTCTCAAAATGGCTGTAAAACAGAGTGCAGACAGAATAAGAGCAGTCAGTGCTTTATTAAATTGGAAAAGTTATACTACTCTTTTCACTTCAAACACCAAACATTTTGAACTCTTATTATCATGATGCAATCAACAATTTGAACATTTAATGTCAATTTTTTACTTGTTGTTTTGTCCAGTCCTTGCATCAAGTGTTGATGATATCATCACTCAGTCATTTTGAATTGTGGTTGCTATGATGCAAGCATCACGGAAGGCATGTCCTTTGTGCATTTGTATATGCTTGTAAAGTCATGCAGCTGTTCTATGTAAGGTTAAATCACATATGTGACAGAAACACATGGTTTGAGGCATCCAATATGACCATAAAGCAGATCGGGAGTCTTCTGTGGCTAGTGCAGAAGAGGTTTTCCTTCTGACCAGCTGGAACCTGGCAAATATCTGCAGGTTTTTGGCCTAGCAGGCCCCAAAATGAGCAGCTAAAAAGACTAAACAGGTCCCAGAGTGTATAAAAATGCCTTCCTAGAGGGGGAAACCATGAAAAGTGACTAGTAAAGACATGTCCAACAATGAAAATGTGTAAAGGAAAACATTGCAAAAGTTGAAAAATGTACTAAAATGCTCAAAGTCAATCCAAGGTAAAACAAAAAATGCCCCAAAATGAAAACCACAAGCGCAATCCAAAAAACAGAGAAGAATATCAAAAGAAAACGTCTGTCCGTTAATCTTCCAAAAAACCTGCTTTATCCTGAACAGTGACACGGCAAAGCCAAGACTTTCAAATCTCCAGCAAACAACTTACAATGATACACTGGATGGGTCTCTCACTGAAGCCTCTGAGTAAAGGCAGACAGAGGACGTAGCAGTAGTAACATCAAGGTGGTCCTGAAAAGTGCATGGAACAGAATCAAATTTAAAGACACTGTACATAAATATAAACATACTGAAAAATACACCAACGTATGAAAAATAATAATTCAAAACCAGTGCAACATAAAAAGACAAAAAAACACAGCTCCATACATAACAATACAAAGTCATTACCTGAACTGTATTTCCAAGGGTAGATCTTAAGTTTTGTGTCAGAAAACTAGCTTCTTTTGCAATAAGTTACTCATTTTTATTTGGCCATAAAAGATCTCAGCCTCTGCAAAATGTAGAGGACAGGAATATATGGAACAAGATGATCTGCCATGACAACCCCTAACAGGAGCAGCTCTAAGAAGAAGAAGAAGAAGAAAAGATCTTAGCCTCGCTGTAGAAAATTTTCCATTTTTCTTTCCATTTTTATTTCCATTTTACTAAAAGGCCTGGGCACTCAGTTGTACTGCACAAATTAGCTTGGGATGGGGGTCTATTTCAAAATAAGAATGTCAACATGTCAGTTTGGTCCAGTAATTACTTACAGTACATCATGTGGTATTATGTGTATGTGGCTGTATATTGAAATCTTCATGTTCATCTCGTGGTTTCTCCTACTATGATTCTTCTGCTGCTTGCTACCGCTGCTCATCTGTGCCAACCCACCCAGCCCATCTCACCTTCTATGCTGTGCTGTGCTGCTTCTCTCCTATTATCAGATAAGTATTGCTCTTTACTATGCTAAAATACTCTTTCATATTAAACAGTTTGTCCAGAGCAAATGGTTGGACTGGAATGTCCTAAAAGACATTGGCATTGTGCGGCGCCCCTAATATTTACATTGTGGGTCAGATCACGGCCACTTTTAGGCTGCAAATGAAAAGTTCAAAGACAGCATTTGTTCAAGAATATGCTGGCCTATTTCTGGCTGGTGTCAATGTGGCAAATTTGCAATTTGATAAAATAAACTCTGATCATGGATCTGTCCACAATGAACACTCGTCAGCTAATATTGCATTATTTAACTCATGTTCTCTTAATGGCAAAGTTGCTGCAATCAGAATTCATTACAGACTCCAACTTTGACATGCTATGCCTAACAGAAACCTGGCAAAAACCAAACAATTTTATGTCTCTCATGGACGCGACACAATCTGGATATATTTACTTGGCAGAGCTACACAGCTCAAGATAAGGCGGAGGAGTTGCAGTAATTGTTAGAGCGGATCTAAACATCAAAAGAATCCCAAGTGACTTCCCATTGTCTTTCAAGTGTCTGGCTCCAAAGCTAATAATGAAATCAGATCCTGCCTTATTCATTGTCCTTTATCGTCCCCCAAAATACGTGTCTTTTTCATCTGATCTGACTGAATTATTAACTCACTTAAGTTCCCATTCACAGAAAGTCATTCTTCTTGGCAATTTCAACATCCATATTGCTATATGTAAACTGAGAAATGAATTCCTGTCCTTACTGAACTGTTCTGATTTGGTGCAACATGTTGATTTTCCTATTCACTCTGGTGGTCAGATGTTGGACTTGCTGCACATCTGGCTTATCTATCGACGACACTTATAGCAGTGATTTGGGACTCACTGATCATAAAGTAGTATTTTTCGCCGTCTCATTACTTCTCCCTCCTTTAACCTATAAATGTCAAATTTTCTTTCAGAAACTTTAAAAGTATTTGTTGTTCTATCCTTGCTAGTTTCATTTCTGATTTTTTTCTATATTTTCATATTCCATCAAAACAAGATAGTCTTGTTGATCACTATAACTCAGCCCTTCTTGCAGCACTAGATAAAACAGCTCCTTTAAAGCATTAGGAGGTATCCTTTAAGCGCTCAGCTCCATGGTACAATTCAGAGGTACGGTTTATGAAAGCAGTTGGCTGACACCTTGAGAGAATGTCACGGACGACTGGCCTCACCCTGCACATTCAGGCTTTCTCTGACCATCAAAGGGCTTACAGGGATGCACTAACTGCAGCCAAGAACACACATTATGGCAGAATAATAGAAAGTGGCCATAATAACCCAAGGAATGTGTTCTCTGTACATTACTTCAACTTGCATCTAGCCCAATTACCTCCTCTACTGAAGTCTGTAAAAAATCCCTCAACTTTTTCAGCAATAAAAACAAATCCATCATCCATTTATATTTTTTCCTGTCTTCCCCCTTCATCCAGCTTTTTTTCTACATTTTCACAGGTCACATCTGCATTTGTTAATGACATGTTTTGTAAGAGTAAACTGACTACTTGTGTACTGGACTCCATCCCCATCACAATTCTTAAATCCTGCCTTCATACCATAATCCGACTGTTACGACAATAACAGATAGATAGATAGATAGATAGATAGATAGATAGATAGATAGATAGATAGATAGATAGATAGATAGATAGATAGATAGATAGATAGATAGATAGATAGATACTTTATTAATCCCAAGGGGAAATTCACAACAATACATCCCTTGACACTAGCTTTGTACCATCCATTTTTAAGATCGATTCTGTAACCCCACTGTTAAAAAAGTCTGGTCTTGATGCTGACAATCTTAATATTTTTTTCCCATTTCTCATTTACCTTTTCTGTTAAAAGTTCTTCAGCGTGTTGTAGTCTCCCAACTCACCAATTACTTCTGATAATTTGATTAAACCCTTGCAGTGTGGTTTCAGGGCACAGCACAGCTGTGAAACTACTCTGCATTGGGTAACCAATGATTTGCTTATGGCAGCAGACTCTGAACAAACCAGCATATTAATTTTGTTAGATCTTGGTGCAGAATTTGACACTGTCGGATCTGACATTCTACTGTCCAGAATGGAGAACATGCTGGGTATCTCTGGCACTGCCCTCCAGTGGTTTAAGTCATATCTGACTGACAGGCAAAAGTTTGTTAGTCTTGGTGACAGCAGATCCAGCTTAGTGCCAGTCACACAAGGAGTTCCACAGGGCTCTGTCCTCGGCCCTCTGCTCTTCTGTATCTATATGTTTCCACTTGGCTATATCATTCATAGCTATGGACTAGGCTTTCATTTTTATGCAGATTATACTCAGCCCATGTTAAAAGTGAAACTTCATCAGGGCTTTCTCAGCTCACAACTTATCTCAATGAAATTAAACCCTGGTTGGAGCAGAACTCTTTAAAATTAAATTTCAACAAAACCGAACTCCGGCAGATTGGCACTAAAGCACAACTTAAGAAAATGAGCTCCTTCTCAGTAACTCTTGACAGTGATCTCGTCAGACCTTCTTCTAATGCTGGGAATCTTGGTATTGTTTTAGATTCACCCCTTTCTTATATACATAAATTACATTAAGAAACTTTCTTACTTTCACCTCTGCATCATATCCCATATCCGCTCATTCCTCTCCTTTTCTAATGCTGAGAAACACATCCCACACCAATTATTGTAACTCTCTACTAGCAGGTACCCCTTTCTAATCTTATATCACAGCTCCAGTTCATTTAAAACTTTTCTGCAAGAGTCCTAACATGAATTAGCAACAGCGAACACATAACACACATCCTGCTTTGCCTCCACTGGCTCCCTGTGTCTTACAGAACTGAATATAAAATTCTATTATTAATCTACAAAGCTTTAAATGGCCTCACACTGGACTACCTCAGTGACCTTCTCCATCATTATATTCTGTTCGGCCACTAAGCTCCTCTGATTCTGGCAATCTTGTTGTGCCCCACACTAACCTGCACTCTGGGCAGGTAACAGGGTCTTTAGCTGTGTAGTGCCCAGACTTTGGAATTGATGAGATCAGCTGACTCCATTAATTCTTGTAAAACACAACTAAAAAGTCATCTGTTCAGGAAAGCTTTTAACTTGACAATACACTGTGCCCCCTCTTTCATTTGTCCTGTCTGTCCAGAGGTATAATTTGCATGTGTGTTATATCAAACATGATGCTATCTGCTAGTCTTTTCTTTTAGTGTTGAATTTAGTATTTTACTCTGGTTTATTATCTTTTATTCTATTTAATGCTTTGTATATCCTGTTTATATCTGTTTTAGTGTTCTATTCAGGAAACATTTGTATTCAATGTTACATAGAGTATACCTGCTGTTTCTTTCGGAGACTTTGTGAAGTGCCTTTAGCATGGGAAAGGTGCTATATACATAAAATGTATTATTATTATTAATACAGCACATTAATTGGATTCTTATATGGTGTAAAACTGCAAAGGTCATGGTGTAAAAAGTGGAGAGAATAACATCATGCAGGCACAGCTGTTGGCACCTTGCAAAGTTACAAAAAATGCAGATCATAAGAAGAGTACTTCTTTGTGTTTTACGTGAGGTAACTTCACAAATTTCCTTTGATAGCTCCTATATGTTCACGGATTATTTGGATGCATCATAATCTGTAAACTGTAAAATGCCTATTAACATCACTGTTTAAAATAAAGAGAGAGAGCTCTTTCTGATACAGTGCACCCAACACACAACAAACCACCACAGGATCCCAGACTAGGACCCGAGTGCAGCCATGCAATGGGTGACACCTCAGAACCACACTACTTCAGATGGAATGGAACAGTGTGAGGTTTTTTTATGGTGGCTGGAGTGCCAATCCTGCCACCAACCTCCATGTTTTCCCTCTAAGTTGGAGGACCCATTGCAGGGCTGGATGCAGATTAACATCATATTCAGGACGAGAAATTGCAGGTTAAGGGCCTTGCTCAAGGGCCCAACAGAGTGGAGTCACTTCTGGTGTTTACAGCATTTGAACCGGTAACCTTCCAATTACCAGTGCAAATCCCTAGCCTCAGAGTCACCACTTCGCCCTTTATATAAAATAAAGGTTGTTTCATTTATTGTTTCCTCTGTAATAAACGACCGGGACCTTGTCCCACCAAAACGCCTGGAGAAGGGAAGGACCAAGAGAGAGGCAGTATCTTCCCCACGATGCAAGAGGGCAGCTCCTCTGGATTGCATGAAGGCCACGGAGCTTGGAGGCTCAACCATGTTGAGGACCGTCGCCACTGCCATGGGGTGCCTGGATGATTCCAGCATAGACATAGAATTACTAGACACCGCATGACCAGCAGCATCGTACGTCAACGTCGCCGCCATATTGCGAGTGGCACTGCTGTGGAGTGAAGTAATGGATAAAGATGCCTCACGCATGTGCTTCTTGGGATTGTACAAACCACTGTACCCTCTAAACCAGATCCCGGGGGTTTACATTTCATGGTAAAGCTGAACAATTGTTTTGGTTATATTTGGCTATTAGAAAATCCCATTTTATAATCTTAGCACTCAAGGTCAGCTTACAATAAAATTATACAACATTAGTAAAATTAAAACAAGAGAATGATAAATCAAAAAGCAATAATTAGCAAACAAGCAAAGATAACTGGCAGTAACAGTGCAAAATTCACAATTGCTATGCCAGTTTGAAAAGATAAGTTTTGAGGGCAGTTTTAAAATGTGTTATTGAATCGAGCTGACGTATATGAGAGGGAAGAGAATTCTAGAGTTGAGGAGCACCAGGAGAGATGCTCGAGCTCCCATAGCACTGAGTCTGATGTGTGGTACAGAAAGTAGAGCTGCAGATGAGGATCTGAGTGAGCGAGAGGAGTGTAAGTCTGTACGAGATCAGTGAGGTTGTGGAGGGCTTTAAATGTTCAGAGCAGCATTTTGTATTGTATTCTGTAGTTAACAGGGAGCCAGTGAAGTAGAGAGAGAGTAGGTGTGATATGTTCAGTGGATTTAGAACATCAGGTTATTATCCTGGCAGCAGAATTTTTAATAAGTTGTAAGCGATGGATAAGTTTTTGTGGGATGCCAGATAGAATAGCATTACAGTGTAATATATATATATAGTGACAGATAGGGGGCGCTATCGCTCCCTTGAACCCTTGTCCAAGACGTCGGACACCAGATAAAAGTCCAAAAGATGACTTTATTTATAATCCTCAGTGCACAAAGTACCCTCCTCTCCACAATAATCATTAAACAAACCAATAATCACAATAATAAACTCTCCCCCAGCTCTCACAGTCCTTTTATATTCCCTGACCCGGAAGTGTTCCAATCCCCAGTCCACGTGATCTCCTATCACTTCCAGGTCAGATAAAAAGTCCTTTTCTTCACGCCGGAAGCACGTCATTCCCCTTGTCCATGTGACTCGGGTGTACTTCCGGGGTATAGGGTAAATAACCATCGTTTCTCCCTGCAGCGTCATCTAGTGGCCCCCATGGTATCCAGCAGGGCTGTGGATAAAAACTCCAATGTCCATGATGCCCTGCTGGTCTTCGGGGGACCTCCATACTGCAGGGAGGGCTCTCCCTGGCAGCTTCGGGGTATTGGCCGGGATGAACAGCCGGCCATACACGCAATATATATATATATATATATATATATATATATATATATATATATATATATATGTCAGATGACTCGTGAATTAACCAGTACTTCAGTACTGTGTTGCGTAAGAACAGGACGAAGTCTAGAAATGTTTAGGAAATGGAAGAAGGCAGTCTGAGAAATGTTACTTATATGGGAGGAATTATTTAATAATAATAATTATTATTATTATTATTTAATAATTATCATTATTAGTGTATAAATGGATATAAAAAATTGCATGTAAACGATTCACCAAAATCTGTTGTATGTTATTGTTTTTTCATCAGAAAACCCGGTTTCCACACCTACCTGTATTAGTTTAAATGGCACTTTTGCCACTCACAATAGGGCGGATGCTGACGTATCGTGTCGACTGGGCAACACAGTGAATGCGGTGTCTATCTACAGTATATATGTCTATGGGTTCTGGAGCCATGGACTGCAGCACTTCTGCCACTCCAGGAAGTGCTGCCGGAATAGGAACCAGGTACACCTGGAGTGCCCCTTCAGCACTTCCACCACAACAGGCTGCAGAAAGGTCATCAGGTAGCACCTGGAGCACAAACGGGTGCAGCATAAAAGGAGCCACCTCACTCCATTCGAGAGACCAGAGTCGGGTGGAAGGTGGACGAAGCTTGCAGGAGAGAAGTGGAGGTGGCAGAGAAGAAACAAAGAAAGTAAAAGAAAGTAAAATGACTGTGAGTCTGTTGTGGTGGTTGGTTAACTGTGTGTTGTGCAAAAGAAAAATAAATATAGTGCGCATTTGGACTTGGCTGTCTCAGTGTCTGCCTGTGTCTTCTTTCAGCTGCTCCAATTTAGGGCTCACCATAGCAGATAATCTGTCTCCATCTATTATTGTCTTTTACATCATTTTCTGTCACACCGACAGCCTTCATGCCCTCCTTCAACACATCCATAAACCTATTCTTTGGCCTTCGTCTTTTCTTCTTGCCTGGCATTTCCAACCTCAACATTTTTTTCCCAATGTACCCCTCTTCTCCCCTCTGTATGTGACCAAACCATCTCGCTCTCACCAAATCATTGAACCTGTGTTGTCCCTCTAATATACTCATTCCTAATCCTGTCTACCCTCATTACACTGAGGAAAAATCTTAGCATCTTCAATTCTGCCACTTCCAGCTCTGTTAGTCTCACTACCATTTTATACACCTTCCCTTTTACTCTTGCAGTTACTCTTCTATGCCAAATCACTCCTGACACTCTTATCCAGCCACTCCACCCTGCCCTCACTCTCTCCTTCACCTCTCTGCCACACTCTCTGTTGCTTTGGACTGTTGAACCTACAGTAAGTATTTAAATTTGTCCACCTTCACCTCTTCTCCTTGAGTCACCTTCCCTCTCATTCACACACATGTACTCCATCTTACTTCAACTGACTTTCATTCCCCTTCTCTCCAGTGCGTACTTCCACCTCTCCAGGTTGACCTCAACCTGCTGTCTACTCTCACTACAGATCACAATGTCATCTGCAAACATCATCGTCCAATCATAGTAAAAGATTATTACATATTAACTAAAAATTCCATATGATCCTTTAAGTACCACCATACTTCTCCCTTTCTCAAGCTATAAATGTATTCTGTAATTTCTAGTTCTGTGTGCGTCCATCCGTTCCCAAATTATATACTTAATTGAAACAGGTTCTATGGCAAATACTTGCCTTCTTTTCTCTCCGCCATTAAGTTGTAAACCGATTAACACAGATGCACTAAGGTTATAATTTACTAATACAACACAGAAAGAATGTACAAGGAAGGATGTTTGCAAAGCCTGTGACTAAAGTCCCGCAAGTTCAGTTTATCCTGGTTCATTTGTGCAAAGTAATTAAAACTTATTTTAAGCAGTCTGCACTTTCAAAATTTAAAACTTTTCCACTCTGGGACATTAGTGTACTTCCTGACTAAATTTTGATAGTTTTTGATTGAGAAAAAACATAACAAAATAATAAAAATAAGAATAAAAATGGGATCAGACTTTTCAATTGAAAATCTGCCCGTCCCTCTCATTTTCTGATCAAGAGTCCTGTCTTCAATATTTTCATGGACGCTTCACTGTTGTTTGCTGTTGTCCAGAGAAGGACTCCATAGACGCACATTCTGACAAAAACTTTATCACCATTCTCTATAAAGGCATGAGATTAAATTGTTTTTCTCTGCATCACTACAAACCACATGGGGCAAGTGACATAAAAAATATCATTTTAATGTGGAGTATTGCTTTAAGCAAAGGATCTTATGTTTCACAATCATATAAAAGAATGTTATGGTAAACCTTTATCTGGATTTGTGTCATGGGTTTTATTCTCCTGAAGTGTTTTCTGAGTAAAAGTGTTTTAGTCAGTAAAAACCTATATGCTTTGTTTTAGCTTTTTAATTAGTACCACAGTAGGAGGTCCAACATTCATCTGCAGCATTTCCTCTGTGACAGGAGCATCACCAAGGCTGTATGTCTTTAACAGGAATCTTACCAGAGAGGCTCAGGATGAAATTCGATACGTTCAGTACAGATGTTTTAGCATAGGGAGAATGGTAGCACAAAGCTGTATTTCCTGCCTCACAGCACCAGATTCCACATGGAGTCTTGCATGTTCTCCCCGTGTATTTATTAATTGATTGGTATCAGTGAGATTCAGTGACGTTACTCCCTCAAAAACTTTGCCATTTTTTTATTACAATATCCTCAGCCTTTTATTGGCTAACTAAAAAGATTACAATATGCAAGCTTTCGAGGCAACTCAGGTCCATTCTTCAGGCAAGATGTAATCAGGCAAGAAGGGGCCTGAGTTGCCTCGAAAGCTTGCATAGTGTAATCTTTTTAGTTAGCCAATAAAGGGTGTCATTTTGCTTGGCTTTTCTCTACATTCATAATGGCTAACATGGTACAACACCTTAGTACTAATATCCTCAGCAAAAGTGATTTATTATTCATTAAAAAATTTGATGACTGGTTTGTGGCACTTCAGTCTGCTTTATTGCACGCTCTGCCTTTTTCATTTTCTGTAATTTTTTTTCTTATCGTTCATTTGTATAAAACACTATAGAAAGTGAGATGTACTGGTGTCTTGAGGCTTTTCAAAACTCTAAGGCTTTTATTAAAAGTGCAATGCAGCATAATCAGTTCAGCTCATATTAATTTTTATTTGTACAAACTAAAATCTCTCTTATATGTGCTTTTTTCACTACGCAGACTTCTCTTGAATCTCGATTTGTAGGCTATGTAAGATAACAGCACAGAATATAATAGGCGAAAAGTCAGCACCATTTAGGAAAAAAAAAAATCATATGATTTAAGTGCAAACCTGTCTGTTATTTCAAGCAAAGGCAGAACATAACCATTGAAGAAACTGAAACGCTGAAGCAAAAGTAGAATACAAAGCAAAGATATACTATTGCTTGGTGAAGAGAGGGGTTGTCATAACACCCATGATGCTTAGTATGAGCAGAGAAGTGAGCAAGAAATGTATCCTTACTTTGAGAAAATACTACTAAGAATCTGTTATAAAGTATATTATTTCCCATTACTTTTGTTACTTCAAAGTGGACTTGTTCAGTAAGTTTTAAGTCTGTTTTTCATAATGGAGCTCATATACCCATAAGCTTCCTTATAAAATGCCAGATTTGGCTAGTTATTTTTAAAATCTATAAAATATGCTTCACTTTAGAATGCAATTTTATGTGCTAAATTAATATATACTATAATTGTGAAGAGGCGGCACGGTCGCGCTGCTGCCTTGCAGTTAGGAGACCCAGGTTCGCTTCCCGGGTCCTCCCTGCGTGGAGTTTGCATGTTCTCCCCGTGTCTGTGTGGGTTTCCTCCGGGCGCTCCGGTTTCCCCCCACAATCCAAAGACATGCAGGTTAGGTGGATTGGCGATTCTAAATTGGCCCTAGTGGGTGTGTTTGTGTGTGTCCTGTGGTGGGTTGGCACCCTGCCCAGGATTGGTTCCTGCCTTGTGCCCTGTGTTGGCTGGGATTGGCTCCAGCAGACCCCCGTGACCCTGTATTCAGATTCAGCGGGTTAGAAAATGGATGGATGGATGGATAATTGTGAAGAAATTATTTTGAATTGGAAAAATGCCAAACCTACACTTTAATGGGAAGATTACTAACTGCTTGGAATGAATGTAGCACTGTAGTCAAAGGCCCAGTTGGCAACAACAGTCAATAATCCTTTCAAACTGACTGGCTGTGAAATAGCCAGCAAAGGAAAGTAATCCAGAAAATTTTTAACTTGCTTTCCAGATGCTGTTTTGTTCTTAATATAATCTATATTTTAGACTGTTGCCTCATCCAGAATTGTTTTCTACATTATTCCCAGTATAAATAAGAATACCTCCTGAAAATGGATTAACCAGGCGTGATTATGCATGGATGTATTGAAAAATGTAATGCAATGGCAGTTAAACCAGCATGTAGTAGAGGAGTGAATCTGTTTAGTAATGTCTCAGGGTAAAAACTGTACAAATGCAATTAATAACTCAATGCACCCCAGTGCCTTCTTGGGAATGTGCTGTGTCTGCAACCGTCACTTTTATAGTGAAAGTTAAAGTGAAAATAATTTTAAAACTCTTTTAGAGTAAACATTGCCAAGCCCTGGTTTATCTAGTTCAACCATGACTACAATGGTATACAGTTGGAAAAGTCTGATAAGGGATGGATGGGCAAACATATATACAATATTCATAATTAAATATTGAAATTTATGCAGTGATATTGTTAATACTGGTCTATTCTGAGATAACTGTGTAATGAAATAAGTTGCCATTTTCTGTTCTGTATTTTCTGAGTTTTAACGGGCACTTAATTTTCCACATAAGTTTATTGTAATCATCAAACTTCCTTGATTACTCAGTTATTTTTTACTTTATGTTACTTTTAGCATCATCAGAAGAAGCTTTACATAGCAGGCCCTAATGATATTTGTGTTTATGTGTAACATTCCAGTCAATTTGCCTACATGTTATGGACTGTAAACTACAAGATTGACACTAGGGCATTGGACGTTACAATATTAATAAAAGTTATTGGCCCCCTTGTAATTATTCCCATTTTATTGTTACACAGCATTGAATCACAGTGGATTTAATTTGGCTTTTTTGACTCTGATCAACAGAAATAGACGTCTTCTTTAAAATGTCACGACAAACACAGATCTCTGCAAAGTAAAACACACACTCGTTGATCACATAAGTACCCTTTGATATGACACATCCAAACCATTACTGATTCAGCCAATTGGTTTTAGTCACCACATAATTCATTTCATGAGGATCACCTATCTGTAATCAAGGGGTTTCTGTTGTACTATAAATACACTTTATTTAAAATGCCCAGCTTGTGATGAGTCAGTATGGTGCCCTACCATACGCCATAAAGATACTCCAAGCACCCCCATGAAGAAGGTGATTTGAAAGATTTGAACAAATAAGGGGATGGAGACAGGAAAATATCCCTGTCACTGAATAATCCCAGAAGACCCGTTAAATTGGTCATTAAAAACTGGGAAGAGTATGGCAGAGATGTGAATTTGCCTAGAGCAGACAGCCTACAAAGACTGAGTGACTGTGCGAGAAGAAGACTTGGAGAGAGGCCACAAACTCTAAAGGAGATACTGGCTGCAGAGGTTGAGATTGGGGATACTGTGCAGCAACAGCTAATTCTTGGATGGGTGCTTTACCAGTTGAAGCGTAATAGGAGAGTGGCAAAGAGAAAGCCAGTGTTCAAAAATGCAGAGGGTTTGCAAGAATGCACAGGAGACATTCCTAAGTCACCTAGAAGAAGGTTTGATGGCCTGATGAGAACCAAATTGAACTTTTTAACCATCAGACTAAATGCCATGTTTGTTCCGCACATGATCAAAAACGCACCATTCCACCTGTGAAGCATGGTGTTGGCAGCATCGGATTGCGGATATGCTTCTCTGCAGCAGGACCGGGAAGGAACTGTGAGGATAAAACAAAAGAAGAAAAATACAGAGAAATCCTGGGGGAAGACCTGATGCAGTCAGCAAAAGAACTACACATTGGGAGATTTGTTTTCTAACAAGACAACTAACCCAAAGCTTAAAGCTAAAGCTACACAGGATTGGCTTCAGAACAACAATGTTAATATCCTGGAGTGGCTGAATCAGATTACAGATCTCAGTCCAGTTGAAAATTTGTAGCTGGGCTTGATAAAGGCTGTCCTCTCTCTTTAGCCTTTCGGAAAGGAGAATAGGGACAGCAGTTTCCAGATGTGCAAAATGGATAGAGTGAGACCTTTGCACAAAACTGCCACGGCTACCAAAGGTGCATCTACAAAATACGAGCTTGAAGAAATTGAATATTTAAGCAATCAGTTATTTTGCCTTTTATACTTGTAAATCGCTAGGACCACTTTGCAGAGTTCAGTCTTCACTTGGGCATTAAAAGGTCATTTTTGGTTGACTAATGTCAGAGAAGCCAGATGAAATCTTCTTTAATTCAGCATTTTATAATGATAAGTGTAAACTTCCAAGGGGGCGGAATACTTTTAATTTGCTCTGTAAATGACAAAGTTGTTAGTTTAATCATTAACTGTACCTTACTGTTTCAGTCTGAGCAAGTCACTTGCCTTGCCTGTGCTCCAGTTTTTAAAAGTATGTACAAGCAAAAAATTGTAATGAATCCTGATTTTCAAGTTCAGGTTCAAGTTTACTGTTACAGAGGAAAGTGTGATTCTGACTTGCATATCTGATTTAAATGCAACACATCGCCACTCCCCAGCATCACGTTCAGGAAGTGTTATTAGTCAAATGTGTATCTTACCTTGAATCCTATGGGTTTATACTTTCCCACAGGTGATTTGTTTAGGGGCAAACCCTTATTTAAATCATTTTGGATGACTGCTAGATTTTGAAATGTCCAACGGGTCTGCAGTAGCGACACACACACACCAACTTAAGGAAACCCAAAACAGGGGTTTTATTTTGAACCAACAAAATGGTAAATCCAGACACAATCTAAACCTTCCTGTTGTTTTTTTTCACAGGAAATGCCTAATGAACTCCTTACCATTTTACCATTAATAGGTCCTGCAATATTTCACAACTCACTCCTTCAGAAGAAAACCTTGTGTGACCACAGTGTGATTTTCTATTCTGTGGTATACTGGGCTGGTAACATCACTTCAAGAGATGCCCGCTGAATCAACAAGCTAATTAAAAGGGTAGGCTTTGCTATGACACACACTTTAGACCCCCTATAGGCAGTAGCAAAGGAGACAATTAAAACTGCCATTATAAACAATGCTGTACATCATCTCTCTGACACACTGAGAACTTTCAGCTCATGAATTATTCAGCAGAAGTGTGTCAGGAAATGCTACGGGGACTCCTTCATACCAACAGTAATATGCCTGAATAATTCTTCTCCCCAGTGACAAATAAAATTCTATCTATCTATCTATCTATCTATCTATCTATCTATCTATCTATCTATCTATCTATCTATCTATCTATCTATCTATCTGTCTGTCTGTCTGTCTGTCTGTCTGTCTGTCTGTCCTATTTGAAATGTGCCACTTTCCTATTCTCAGTATTCTTTTAGTGTCCAAGAATTCCTCATTCACATTCACGTTTTTCCCCGGGTTTACAATGCTTTTTAAATTAATCAATTGCATTCATTCTAAAAGTTACTAAAAGGTTTTAAGTAATTTTTTTAACACACTTTCCCACAGGTTCTCAGAATCCTCTGCCATCCAGTCCATCTTTTAAAGACCTGGCCAATGGCTCTGCAGGATCTCAATCTGCCACCATGCCCTTGAAGCTTATGCATCTTTCTAGTCCTGGAGTTGAACACTACCCTGACTCCAAAGACAGGAATCCCACTTTAATGGTCTTTCCTGGACCACAGATGACCATTGGTGTGTCTCTTCATTTTACTTTTTAATTCATTCTGAATACATTTTTTAACTACTGACCTAATGTAGCTATCAGCCAGCCACTCTGGGCTACAGATAACTTAAAAACATTTGAATATTTCCCGGGTGCATTTGACTGTATATGCTAACAGTAACCAATTGTGCTAATGAGACATTGTGTAAATGAATGTAAGGAGCCTTATGATCATCTAAATCATGGGTGTCAAACTCAAATTTCTAAGAAACATAGTGACTGCAAGTTTTCATGTTAATTTTCAGCTATCGTTGTTGATTTGTGGAATTACCTTTGTTTTCCTTCATTTTTGTTCACTTGCTTTGTTGAAAATCATTTGTTCATCCATTATCCAAACTTTTAATCCAGTTCAGGGTTGTGGGGCCAGGAAATTATTCAAACAGCAATACTCAAAAGATAAAAACCAACCAAGTTCAGTGTAGGACATCCAAAATATACATCTTTGGGAGGAACACCTGTGTACCTAAGAGGAGACTCATATAGACACAGGAAGAACATGTAACTCCACATAGACAGTACCCAAGCTGCCATCTGAACCAAGTACTAAGGAGATGTGAGGCAGCATTGCTAAGCCCTGTGCCACAAACTTTTTTTTTAAATCGTCTTCAGTCATTTCTGTTTTTCCTTACTCTGCTGCCAAGTGAGTCAAGTGAGTGTGTTAATCCATGAAATGATCAAAGTACTAATAATATTTCATTAGGGTAACAGAGAGCAGAAAACAAAAGACCTCAAGGCAAGTGTGGGTCATTCAAAAAAGTGAGCTTTCATAAAAAAGCAAAGCAGAAATCGTAGTCAATAGTGCATAGTAAGTAATCTGAAATTCTGAAAAAAACTTTAAAAAATATGCCACTGTCTTTTGACCTTAAATAAATGGCATTTCATTCATCAACAGTTCACACATGGCAGCAAACTGTTGCCATAAGAAAGCATCCCAGAACGCTAAGGATAACATTAAATGCATAATGAGGTAATCAACATAGTAACTAAAAACATCAAAAACAAATACAATCTAATTTTAAAGAAGCACAATTTAGGAAAATTACCCAGAAGAAACTAAAATATATTTAACCCAATGATCCTACCACTAATTCATAATGAGAATCAAGCAACAAATCAACAACTAACCAACTCTTGCACATTTTTTTTTTTATCATAAGACAAAAAGGTAAATGCGTAAGGTACTTTAGTTGACTGTAAATGTTGATGATACAGATTTTACTTTACTTTGAACATCTGTTTCCGATGGGATTGTTAGCTCCGTGGAAATATGTTCTTTTATATTGCGGCATTTTAATAAACCTTTCTTTAAATAATTATAAATTATAACGGCAATATCCCTCTTTTTCGGCGATAGGCGACGACAAAGTCACAGAAAAGACAGAATATACTTAGCTTGTTTAATGCGGCTTACGATGCTATAAAAACAGGGAAGACCAGCCAATTTCATCTGTGAACCGTGGGGATTCAGTCGTGTAGAAATTGCTTTTTTCTGTCACAACGGAGGTGGCTTTGGAATCTATGGCTTCCACTCCCTCAGGTCCTCCAAACTTGGCAAGGTTCCAGCTTCTTTTATATTGTGTCCACACGACCAAATCCCCCAGTACATTGCCAAACAAGGTAGACAAACTTGAGCTAAGCATCAGACAGTCAGATCATATAACACTTAGGCCTTTTAGGGCTGACAACAGCTGTTCCTGTCTGTCTTTATGCTTTGCTTGGCCCAGCAATTCTGATAGTTGACACTCTGTGCTAAAGCTGGCTCAGCTCTTCATGGCATGTTACACAGAAAAAGAATGAAAAATACATTTAAAGAGATCTAAAACAGATACAGTGACACAATTCTTAATATTATAACAACATCATATGTACGATGCATAAGAACCCTAACAAACTGTCAGTCCATAATTGAACATGCATTGCCCAATTCTAGGTCGTCCAGGCCAGACTGCATCCCAGCAGGACCAGACACATGGCATTGGTGGGACACCGGCCAATCACAGGTCCTAGTTAGCATTGCATAACGCTCTCAAGCCAGTGTAAACCAGTTCAGGATCATAAATTATACTACTGCCGATCCCAGAAGTATCAAGTATACCAAACTTGCAGACGCCACCAGTCCACAGTAGCAACTAGCAATCCATATGATTAAATAAAATGTTTTAAAAACAACAGGGTATAGCTTCTAATTAAATAAATGGCTAGAATGAGAAAAACAAAAACCAAAGTGGCTATCATGGAACTGAAATGGACAGCCCAGATCTAAATTGCCTGCATTGTTTTTTTTTGTTCAACATATTGAAGAGTAATGTTCTGCATGAAATAAAAGATAGGTTTTCTCTCTTTACAGAAATCCCACGCATCCATGCTCAGTCTTTATCTGATGGCCAGTTATGCTCTACTTCTCCCCGGACACAGCCAATGATCAGTCCATCCAATCAAAATAAGCAACCGTCTCCCAACATAATGAACAACAAGGAGGAGCCTTTAAATCTTTCACACAAAGGAGATCTTCCAGGCACAATTCTGGGACCTTCTGCTGCTCCAGCCAATGGGAAGATTGCAGGTGACTATAAGAGCATTATTAATACATTTTTTCATACCTGTTTATTAAGCTGGTTTTGATCACCTTTCTTATGTGCTTCTTCGTAATAAAGATTATGAGAATTTGGAACTACTATACCATATCTTGTACTGGAGACAGTTTTAGCTTGAGACATACATTGGGACAACTTAGCTAACAAAATCCTACTCTGTTGGGTTCTTGAGCCAGGCCCTTCTCCTGAAAATTTATCTAGGACACTGTATAATGGATGACCCTGTGCTCTGACCCCCAAAGGTCATGCATAAAGACAATTAATAAAGTATATCAAATTTAAAAAATGAACTTGATGGACTCAATGGTTGCCAACTCATTTATAAAATGCCTTAGATATGTAGGCTATGCTGAAAATCAGTGCTGATTACATATGATTACGTCCCATGAAAAGAATTCTAATATAGTTGGAGGGTACGTAGGAGTATGATACCCTAGTCTACCTGTCATTATGCAAAGCAGGCAAGAGATTTCAGAGGGTAACCGGAAGAAAGAACATAGTTAAAAAACTGAAGTGAGGGTCAGAACCAGGAGAACAACAATTACTAACCAAAGCCAAGAATTGCAAGACACAATCAAAGTCAAAAGGATTAGAGAGATTTAAAAATAAGATGGAAAAAACAAAGAAATGTTATAAAAGGTTTGAAGGGTTTCTGAATTGATGTAGTTGAATGAGTAAGTATACTCTTAGGTGACTTTTTATCCTGTCGTGTCGTTATTGACAGGGCCTCAGTCTCTGAAGACACACCCACTTCAAGATGGTCCTGCCAATAGGAATTAACAATAGTGCAATTAAACTGGCAGTGATGTAACACCCCTAATCAAAAATCAAAACCAAAAACATAAGTATGAGTCAAAAATAATGGAATGCAATGGACTCCTTAGGGTAGACCCAGTCAATGCAAGAGATACTCTAAATTGTTGACCTTGACACGTGTTTCGTAGAGTTGGAGAAAGCATAAGACCATGTCCCTCGGCATGCATTGTGGGAGATGCTGCAGCAATACAGGGTAACAGGGCTGCTCTTGTATTCTATCAATTCCCTATATGGATGCATTACTAAATGCAGAGCTTTTATTTTATTCAATGTGGGTGTTTGACTCCATCAATGATGTGTTTTGTCACCTCTGTTGTTTGTAGTTTTCATGGAGAGGATATCTAGGTGCAGCTGAGGTTGTGATGGTGTCCAGTTGGGGAGGCTAGGAGTAGCATAATCCCTTTAAGCAGATTATGTTGTCGTCGTTGCCTTACCTGACTGTGACCTTCAGCATGCACTCGAACAATTCATTGCCAATTGTGAAGTGGCTGGGATTAGTATGCGTATCTCCAAATTTGAGGTCATGGTTCTCTCTCAGAAAAGAGTGGATTTCTCTGCTCAGGTGAGGGGTTAACATTTGCCTTTAGAGGAGAAGTTCAAGAATCTTGGGATCTTATTTACGAGTGAAGGAGAAAAGGAATGTGAGATCAACAAGTGGATTGGAGTGGTGGCAAATGTTCTTCTGATGCTGTACTGCTGTGGTGTGATGATGTAGGTGCCGAGTCTAAAGACCAAGATTTTTGTTTACCAGTTGAAATGCATCACTGTTCTCACCTATGGTCAGGAGCTGTGACTTATGACTGAAAGTATGAGACTGTCAGTACAAGCATCAGAAATTAGTTTTTTTTTGCAGAGTGACTTTCAGACACTCCGTGATGGGGTGAAAAATTCAACAATCTGGGAGAACCTCAGAGTAAAGTTGCTGCTTGTCTGGACTGAGAAGAGCAGAGTTGAGGTGATTTGGGCATATTATAAGAATGCTCTCGGACAACTCCCCCTTGAGCTGCTCTGGGCACATCTCACTAGGTGGAGACCCTGTGGAAGAACCAGAGCAGCTGGAGGGTATATATTTCTTGGCTGACTTCTGAGGACACGGGAATTCCTCAGAAACAGCTGCTATCTATAGCTGAGGACAAGGAAGTCTGGGCTGACCTGCTTGGCCTGCTTTCATCATAGCTTTCATCAGGCGAAGCAGTTAAAAAAATGAGATGAGATGAATTCAAATACATTCTATGCAGATCAGGGGACTTTTGTTTTAATTATAATTATTACAACAATAAATTTTCAGACAAATTTGTGGCGATCATTGCTCTGTTTTTAGCTTTTAATGAGGCTAAAAATGAAGCAGTAAGCCAGACTCCTTCTTTCTAAAAGGCTCCTATAAAGCCTTCAATGTGTAACGAGAGAGGGAATGACTAAAGATTCATTAACACTGGATATTTAAAGTGGTGACCACTCATCACAAGATGCTTGTCGTTTTATCAATTAGAAATACAGAAAGCTGGAGTAATTGTAGAAACCCCATATAAAAATGGTAAAAGCATGCACTTTTTTAATGTAGTGGCCAGGCAAGTAAATGAATATATGTGTTCTGTGTATTGTATTGTATTGTATTAACCCCATTATTGTGATACCCACTGCACACCCAACATACCTGGAAATGGGGCTCTCTTTGAACTAGGGTTTTTTTGGAGGTTTTTCCTTGTCTTCTTAGAGAGTCAAGGCTGGGGGGCTGTCAAAAGGCAGGGCCTGTTAAAGCCTAGTGCGGCACTTCTTTTGTAATTTTCTGCTATACAAAAATGATTTGTCATGTTTTATATTGTATTGCATGGAATTTTGTCCAGACAACCCAACTTCACCTATAGGGGTTGTTGATTGATCATAATAAAAAAAATATTTAAATCTTATATTATAATACAACTTTTCAATGAAAAACACCATCCCAAATCACTTTCCAAAAATATCTTATATATATATATATATAATTCACTAAGGCAAGACGACCATGGAAAGCACGCCGGAAGGGGCGTGGATTCACTAAGCCGCCGACAAGTGAGACACCTATGGCGCACGCAGGAAGGAGCCACGCCCACCAACTCCAAGACCATTGGATACGACGACAACTCGCAGAGCCATGCCCACCAACTCAGACGCGACGACACAGAAAAAATGGCGTCATTTATATTCGTCTGTCGTAGAGGCAACATGCAGCTCCGACCCATGCTGACTGTTCATAGAGGTGAATCGCCATATGCAGCGTGTAAAACGGTTTGCGAGGGGTATCCCATGGGATCCTTAAAACATTCCTTTACAACTGAGGTTAGAACACAATGAAGTAAGCAGTCTTTAAAAAACGAGTTTTCGGTTATGACGCACGACCGCGTGACCATAGCAAACTGTTTTACACGCTACATACAGCAATTCGCATCCGCGACAAACATGCGTCTTCTTAGATGCTCCTGCACTTTGTACACACCCCCCTCCCACCTTGCTACTACCGTGGTCGGGTGTCTTGGTGGATTATATATAGAAAGGCAGCCAAAACCGCACAGAGTAATGAAAAGTCTACGTGAGTCACAGGTGCATCTGAACTGTAGAAAGACGACAACGACTCGAGTGACGAGTTGAAGGTGGCCACATCAGCAGGCAGTGCATACTGAACAAGAATTCAGCAGACTAGCATGACGGAGGGAGCGGAGTGGATGTCCTTCTCCTCTCCTCCCGTTCCACCCTCCGCGCCACACGAACGATTGTGTGTTGGTTCGTTCCGTGCCTTGGTTAAAACCCAATGAAGGAAGCACTCTTTAAAAACCAATAAGCCCTGTGCCTCTGTTTCATTACCGTCTCACCTGCTTCACCAATGCAGGCCCCGCAACAGGGCAGCCAACCGGGTAACCAAAGTCTTTGGGTTCAGGGGGGAGTATGGTTTCAAAGCTGAAACTTAAAGGAATTGACGGAAGGGCACCACCAGGTGTGGAGCCTTTCGCTTCATTTGACTCAACACAGGAAACCTCACCCGGCCCGGACACAGAGAGGATTGACAGATTGATAGCTCTTTCTCGATTCTGTGGGTGGTGGTGCATGGCAGTTCTTAGTTGGTGGAGCGATTTGGCTGGTTATTTCCAAAAACGAACGAGACTCCCGCCTGCCAAATACAAAGTAGTTACACGACCCAACAGCGGTCGGCGTCCAAATTCTTAGAGGGACAAGTGGCTTTCAACCACGTGAGATTGAGCATTAACAGGTCTGTGATGCACTTACATGTCCGGTACTGCATGCGCGCTACACTGAATGGATCAACGTGTGTCTACCCGGCGCGGGGAGGCGTAGGTAAGCCGCTGAACCCCATTCGTGATGGAGACCGTGGCTTGCAATTGTTCCCCACGAACGAGAAATTCCCAGTACGTGCGGGTCATACGCTCGCACTGATTATGTCCGTAGCCTTTGTAAATCCCACCCCCCCTGTTCGTGTGACTTGGTGGATTATATATAAAAAAGCAGCTGGAACCGCAAAGAACAATGAAAATTCAACATGGAAACCGACTGAGGCGGTGTTTGGAAAATTAACAGTCAACGTGACTCACAGGTGCGTGTGGACTGTACACAGACAAAAGCGACTCAGGTAGGGAGTTGGGGGCGGGCACATAAGTGGGCAGTGCGTACTGAAAGAGCGCCGTTCAACCCCGTCCTTTGCTTTGAAGGCGCGATGGTGCTCCTCCGGTTTTCAGTCACGGACAATTGTATGTTGGTTCGTAGCGTGCATTGTTGCAATGTTACTTTTCTTGGTGGTTTATTAAATTACAGATTTTTTAAATGTTTATTTTTTCCTCTGTGCTTAAAAATCATTTAAAAAGCGGCCTGATTATGCGGCGTATGCTACTCCGCGGGTTGGCTAGTACCATATATTATCTCTTAACATTTTTTATTTACACTGAATAACTACTTTATTAGGTATGCTTGCTCATTACTGAAACACCCCACTTCTCCAAACAACTAATAAGGTGGCTGCTGCAGTCAGGCCAGTGTGCATCATTTGAATGCCAGAATACGCTTAAGCATTGCTGTTGACAACGTGCATCCCTTTATGGCCACAGTCTATCCTTTTCAAATGGATAATGTGCCATGTCACAAAGCTTGCATCCCTTCAAATTGGTTCCATAAACGTGACTGTGACTTCAGTTTACTTCAATGTCTGGGACAGATCCTGCATCTCATAAGAACATAAGAAACGTGACAAACGAGAGAAAACCATTCAGTCCATCTGGCCAATTTGTTTATCTAATAGGTAAGCTGTCCCAATACCTCATCCAAATTCTTCTTAAAGGTTGTCAAGGTTTCTGCTTCATCTCTGTGTTTCAGTAGTTTCAGTCCTACAGCTCTTTGCCCAAAAGAAGGGCTTCCTGGCTTCAGTTTTAAATGCACTTCCCCATAGTTTCCACTGATGTCCTCAAGTAGGCAATTCACTCTTAAGCTGAATCTCATGACAACAGAGCACCTTGGTTTGAGATAGCCTGTGGAGTTCCTATCATGTATAGTTAAAAAAAAACTGGCTGGAGCTGTATGATTCTATCATGTCAGCATGGATCAAAAACTTTAAGGAAAGTTCCAGTTTTGTGATGATAGATAGATAGATAGATAGATAGATAGATAGATAGATAGATAGATAGATAGATAGATAGATAGATAGATAGATAGATGAGGAAATGCTTTAAAGAATATAAACAATTCTGGAGGCTAACATCAGTCCTAGCCTGTACTATAGTATATAGGAGGCATACATATTCATCTTTCATTGAACTCATTTTGCACATGGTAACATCTGTTGTGTGCATTTCTGTGTATTCTTTGGAGTTATGAATCACAATTTAGGCATCCGGTGTCACTTCTGAGTAGCACATTGTTTATCATAATAAAGTTATTTTCCTAAAACAGCAAATTACTATGCATATACTGTTGTTAAAAATATCAAAATAATCATTTTTAGATTAACTCACAACGGCCCTTCATTCATGATGCTATCAGGTGTGGCACATGGCTGGGGGTGGTGCCCAGCCGGAACTCCCAGGAGGACCGGAGGAGGGCTTGCGCCTCCTCCGTACAACGAGGGGGTGACCGCCCTGGTTGCGTTGGGGACCACAGGTGCAGAGCTTTGAAGCTTAACACTGTAGGGGCCCATGGTCACCGCCAGGGGGCGCCCTGGTGCCCGGAGGAGAGCCCTGGACCTCAGCACTTCCACCACACCCAGAAGTGCTGGGGGGAAGAAGACCGGGACACCTGGAGTGCTTCCGGGTGCGCTACCGGCACTTCCGCCACACAGGGAAGTGTTGGCAGTGGAGTGTCGGGAAGCACCTGGAGCCCATCTGGGCATGTATATAAAGGGTAGAGTCAGATAAGTGAGCAGTACAGTGGTGCAGTGGTAGTACTGCTGCCTCTCAGTAAGGAGACCAGGGCTTATGTGCCAGGTCCTCCTTATTACATGGAGTTTGTATTTTTCCCCCATGTTGTTATGGATTTCCTCCCATTGTCCAGAGACATGCAGGTTAGGCGAACTCTTCACGCTAGATTGGCTCTTGTATGTCTTTGGTGTGTGAATGTATGTGTGTGTTTGCCCTGTAATGGACAGGTGCCTTGTCCAACGTTTGTTCCTGCCTTCTGTTCTGTGCTAACTGGGATAGGCTCCAGCCCCACCCCTTGGTGGCTTGGTCTGGATTAAGCAGGTTAGCAAGTGACATGACTCAGATAAGTAATTTATATATAAAGTATATGTGATGAGTGAGTTTAAAATACCCAAACTACTCTTTGTTCCTTTATGTAATTTATGTGCTATATTGGACACCATGTAATTTTGAAACTTGATACTTAAGCCATCATAGACAGGTATATACGTAATATATGGATGATGGAAAATTATGAACTAAAAAATTATTTTTACTAAGTAGTAAAAATGCAGATTTTTATCACTCATTAGTGACAATCAACATTAGTAATTTTCAAAGAGAGATGATATATTTTTGTATAAAATGTATTTCATTTCTATATCAATAAATTCTAAATCTGTCAATTTGTCTGGGCATCACTTGAGAATGGCTCAATCGATTTACATGAAATTTGGTATGTATATTCATCTGGGTCCTAGTTAGAGTATAGGAAATCTTGCTACGAGACAGATTATTTTCTTATATTTTGAGTCCCAACTCAGGGATGCATACACACTGATTTCCATGAAAGTGTAGTGATAAATTAAATGTATGCCTATTTAAAAGGCATTTTGCACGATACTACACCCTGAGAGAAACTCAACGACTTCAGCAGTTAAACATTTTCGTTGAGGACACACCCTGTCAGATATATCCAGTCAAGTTCTTGGAAAAAAAGTAAGTATGTCTTATTAGTTCTGTTTTTTTTTTTTTAATTTCAAATAATATGCTTACTAGGAAGAGAACTAATTTAAATTCAAGATCTGTTCATGCCAGCAAAAAAAAATCTGATGCAGTATTCTAAGGAACAAAAACAGCAAAGCAACCATTTAGCTGCAAACCACCAGAGGAATGCTCAAACAAGAAAAGCAGAAAGCATGTTCACCACTCCTGATGCTGAGAAACCTTAGCCCACCTGAACTCTACAGTGGGATTACATTGAAAGTAACAGCTCTTTGCAGTCATATAATACAGCCTGAAGTATTGACAGCCAGGTGACAGAACAGGCAAAATCATTTTCATCCCAAGAATACCTCTGATTCCTAATAATTTTCTGCTCCCTTTTAAAAGTCTGTAATTTCCTATTTACATCTGCTTTGCTATGACCACAAACAAATCACAAGGTCAGACAGTGAAATGTGCTGGCACTGATTTATAAACAGATTGCTTTTCTCATGAGCAGCTTTATGTTGCTTGCTCACGAGTGATGACAAACGTGTCTTTGCTTTTATATGCTCCTCCTGGAAATACAACAAAAAGTTTTGTTAATAAAGAACATTTCCCCCTTCAGAAGACTTTTATGTAAATAACAGTATATTTACTGTTGGAATTTAACCTTATTTTTTCTGTATACTGTATATAACTAGGAGGCTCCACCCCCTGCTCGCTTCGCTTGCCCACCCCTTGGTTTGGTTAACCAGATATACAATTTTAAGAGATTGTTATTTTCATGGGAATTGTTACATATGCATTATTTTCACTTTTACTGTAAAAACAATACTTGGAATGAACTTTTCTTCAAGATCGCATTGAATGTTGATTCCGTGTTTGTGAGTGAATATCGTTTCTTTCTCTCTAATGAATAAAATAACTTTTTCGAATGTTTGTCCATGCTCTTTCTTCTTTGCTTAGTCATTGACTTATCCATCTAGAACGTATAAAATTATTGTCCTGATAAAATTTATAAGAGCCAAGAGCGCAGGATGTGTGTCTGCCTAAAGCATTCACACGACTGAGGTTAGATGACCGTGGTCTTGTTTGAAAATAGTTGTAAGTAGGACATGACTTGAAAGAATCTCATGTTAAAAGTCAACGTCAAAGCCGCGGCAACGTTTTTGGAATTGTTTAATTCTCACTGGCAACACAAATTAGACGATCTGCAAGTCTCTGCATGCCCGGTCTTAGGTATTATGGGGCCCTAGGCGAAAGGGGGGTCCAGGGGCCTCCTGGAAGCTCTGCGAAATGCGTGAAAATTAGACCAAGGAGACGTTTTCTTGTAACGTTACGAGGTCATCACCCTGCATCCCTTTTTCGCCCGGAGTAGTTAGCTGCTACAATTTAGCCAGTTTGAACTGTTTCCATTGGGCACCACGTGGCGGTATGTAGTTAAGCCCAGCTTAGTTTTTTTGTATTTTTTCTTTTTTTAGTTTTTTTGCCCTTTTTTATTTTTTGGGATATTTGAAACTTTTGGAATGTTTGAGAAATGATAATTTTCTGGGTTAATACTTAATTCTTATTTTATTTTACTGAAGTAATTATGAGTCTCGGGATATATTTCAAACTTCCTGTTTCTGGAACACTTTATGACGAACGAAGCAACAATAAGATTACATCTAGTGAGCAGGCGTAGCAGCAGTGATTGGAAAAAAAATCGAAAAACCACGTACTGTAAACAAAGTGTTATTGCTACTCCACTACTACTGAGCTACATGCGATTAAAAATTGATTTTGCGCGCTTTCTTTGAGGCAAAGTCATGAAGCAGCTCAGAGTAATCCAAACTTTGAACAATGTTTTGTTCTATAGAAATCAATGCTAAGCTATTTAAGCGTTCTTGCGGTGTTGTTTTTCTCAAATAATTCGAGGGGAGGGGCGGGTCGGAGGCCTGGCCGCCGTCGATCCGGGGCCCTAGGCGGTCGCCTACTTCGCCTATGCCTAAGGCCGGGCCTGGTCTCCTACTTAAGGTTTAAATCCAAACAATATATTCAATCTTTTTTCGCTGTTCCATTATTTCACTGAGTAATAATTTCCGTTTGTTTTTGCTAATGCGATCTTTACTATACTTTTTTTTGAGACTTCAAATTTTCATACTTCCATGCATCTCTAACCTCCTCTACATGTGTACCGTGCCAACAGTCTCATGGGATGTATAAGTGTCTCTCTGAGAAAATCACGTCTTGTCTCCTTCCAAGATTTCTTTTATAATAGAGAAATATGGATATATGTTATGTAGAGGAACATATATTGGAACATATGGAATGCATCCTCCGAAAGAAAGAAAGAAAGAAAGAAAGAAAGAAAGAAAGAAAGAAAGAAAGAAAGAAAGAAAGAAAGAACAAACTTTATTTGACCCCAGGAAGAATTTTTTTTCAGAAGTTCATCAGATCTACTGTATAATAAAACACTAAGGTCTCTGTGTGTGTGTCCAGTCCCTCAGAGCAAGCTGATTGGTCAACTTGGCGTTGGGGACATGATAGAAAGAGGAAGTACAAGAGTGAGATGCACAAATAGAATTAAAGGTGTATTAGGGATGCTGAGAGAAAGTCTCCTTCAAAGACAGAAAGTATAAAACTGGACAGGAGGCAAGAAAGTTGCCTTAAAAAAATAAGCAGGCTTAACAGGAACATGCTCGAGAGAGGGAGTGCCGGTGTAGAGACATTCATACACACATGAATACAGAGGAAAGATGCTGAAAGTACATGTAGAGCAAGAGACAGCAAATATTTTTTTATTATTCTGTTATCTGTCTTTGACAGGTACCATGACTAGTAAATAAATAAATGAATAAGTAGAAAAATAAATATATACAAACTGACACTATGTGTAGCTGCGTTTACCCAAAATGACAAAGTACTGCAGCTTTAGTTTGCTTCATGGGATTCTGGAAATAGCGTGACATGTTGAAATGATTCCACAGACAAAATTTCTTTATTTTTAAAGGCTTTAGATAAGATTCAAAGTAAAACAGTTCACACAAAAATAAAGAAAAAGTTGGTATTGCAAAGAAAAGAAAAGTCCTTGTTTAAATAAAATTCAGTTAATGGCTTTTATCTTGTTTTTTTAAGCTTGCTCATACAGTCAAACCATTTCTGATTGGTCAGAAGACTGTACAAACTGCAAATGGGTCTGTCAGTCCATGCTAGCAATGAGACTAATTCCAAACAGACTTAATTAACACACGATATTACAGTTATAGCCAAGAAGGTTCTATTTCATGTTAACTATGTGGGGTAAAGGCTAAACCTTAATCTATACCTGTGAAAGAAAATTATATTCTATTCAAGTTAAGAAAACACTAATATGAGTTTAACTTAAAGTATTAACGTTCTAAGATTGGCTCTTACACAATGGTCTGAATAAACACTAGAATGGCAAAAAAGGAAGAAAATTTAACATAATAAATTCAGTCTTGGCAGTCCCAGTCCCAGTGAGGAGTTATGCAGGTGTATCGCCATTGGTGTAAAGGAGCCACCATTGCAATTATTGACACACTTCTGCTAAATAAATTATTGGCTGCAAGCACTCAGTGTTAGTGTTGTCAGAGAGAGAATGTGCAGCATTGTTCATAATGACATTTGGTTTTGTTTTAATTCCCTCTTTTTCTACAACTATCAGGGGGTCCAGAGTGTGTCCCATAACTGAGCCTGCCCTTTTAATTAGCTTGTTGATTAGGTAGATCTCTTTTGAAGTGATGTTATCAGCCACAGCGTAGAAAATCACTCTGGCTATCACAGAGTGACAGAACATGTGACGGATATCATTACCCACATTAAATGAACATAATCTCCTTACAAATAAAATCAGAAATGGTCTCCCCTCAACTTTCTCATATACTCAGATATGGGGATGGATATTTGAGGAGTAAACCACAAGACAATGATTATTTTTTTATATTTTGTACAAAGTAACATTAAATAACCATCAACAACAAATTAAATCAAATCTATACTAATAAAAGGCAAAGCCCTCACTGACTCACTCACTCACTCACTCACTCATCACTAATTCTCCAACTTCCCGTGTAGGTAGAAGACTGAAATTTGGCAGGCTCATTCCTTACAGCTTACTTACAAAAGTTAAGCAGGTTTCATTTCGAAATTCTACACGTAACGGTCATAACGGTCGATAGCGGTCGACAACGTCCGCCATGTTGAACTTTCTTATTTATGGCCCCATCTTCACGAAATTTGGTAGTCAGCTTCCCTGCGCTAACCAAAAACGATGAACGTACTTATTTTGATGGTATGATGCCACTGTCGGACGCCATATTGAACTCTTCAACATCACTAAATCTCCAACTTCCCGTGTAGGTAGAAGGCTGAAATTTGGCAGGCTCATTCCTTACAGCTTACTTACAAAAGTTAAGCAGGTTTCATTTCGAAATTGTACGTGTAAAAGTCATAACGGTCAACAACGTCCGCCATGTAAAACTTTCTTATTTATGGCCTCATCTTCACGAAATTTGGTAGGCGGCTTCCCTGCGCTAACCAAAACCGATGTACGTACTTATGGCCCCATCTTCACGAAATTTGGTAGGTGGCTTACCTGCGCTAACCAAAACCGATGTACGTACTTATTTCATCTTCACGTAGGCGACTTCCCTGCACTAACCGAAACCAATGTACGTACTTATTTCGGTGGTATGATGCCACTGTCGGCCACCATATTGAACTTTTCAACGGTCTTTGTTACTTATGGGCCCATCTTCAAGAAATTTGGTACGCGGGTTCCCAACGCTAACTGAATCCTACTTACGTACATATATACATCCATATCCTGCAGCTCGGTCACCGTGTGAGGCGGCGTTGGGTCCCCCATCCCAACGCCTCCCACGGTGTTGGCTGCCTGCCTGTATAAGGCCATCCGTTGCTCCAGTCTCTACATTCCCTTCCTTGCTATGCCACGGGATTCACGTCTCCCTGCTGATAACTACAGCCTTTTAATTTAATCCACGGCTTCTCCGCTGTTTTATTCTTCATTTATTATGATCATAGGTATTGTGTAGGTATTTTAGACTTACTTTACATTGTTCAGGTACCCATTTCATTTATCATTCCAACCTTACCCCCATTAACATGTCTATCGAGGTGATCACTATCGATCAAAGAACTGTCACTTACCGAGTGGTTTCCATACCCGGAGATGGCACCTACCTTTTCCATTCTCTTTGTTACATATTGCACGGCCATATTAGGCTCACTCTTAATATCCAGAGGAACATTGTGTCTTATGTATTGAATGACTGGGACAGGTTCAAGGTGTGGACTGATGACGGTACAGGAGATAATTATACTACACAGGAGCACTAGAAGAGTGAAATGCTTAAGCCCTTCACCTATGGTTCTGCATTTGAGTTGATGGCTGCCGCTGAATTGTTCAGTTGTCGTTTTCAAGTGTACCGAAACAGCCAAATATTTTACATCTTTGGACAACCGCCAATGCCTCTTAAACATCTTAGATTCACAGGTGACGATTTCAGTAGTGGACACTTTGATGTTTATGAATGTCTCAAAAGCTAGATGTGAAGTTATCAATGAAACTGGTTGTAAACTTACAACGCTTGACAGATGCTGAATGTCACTTCAACACAAGTCCTGCAAATACTGTCGTAAATGAAACAAACCATGAAACTCAAACCGATTATGACAGCAGCAATCCAAGCTGTGAGATTTGAAACAAGATTACTGTTCACATGGCCAACTGTACGTTGCATGCTCAAGAGTAAGCTCAGTTCACAGCTTGGTCATATTACAACCGGAGGGCCAAACTCACAATGTGGTACACAAAGAGATCCTTAACAAATAATTATTGGTATATTTTCCCTCATTTTAAAAAGGTTTAATTTTCTTCTTAATAAAAATTTTAAGGCAGTACTTCGCCGCTGCGAAGCGCGGGTATTTTACTAGTTAGTAATATATTGAACAATTATTATAAAAGTAAAGTTGAATAATTTGGACTCTGCAGCTGCATGAATAAAGGGTAAAGTACCACTTCCGGTTAGCGGAAATAGCTCAAAAGTTGACAGAAATTTACGTTTTGTACCTAATACTTGTATGCAAAATTTGGTTAACCTAAGTGAAAGCGTACTCAAGCTATCGTGTTTACATACACACAGACATGATTTCAAGCGTGGTATTTTTGGACTCAGGGAGTGCTAAAACATCGAGATTCATCAAAATCTCAACATTGAATTTTTGGACTATTACAATATTTTCCCTATGCTTCTTATACGAGAAAATAAAAAAGAGTCTGGTCTGACCTTTCTTAGTTCCACAAAGCAATAAGACCATTCCAGCCTGTCATTGATGTGGAGAATAGAAATAATAAGAAGAGAGTATTATATTACTCTATAAAGGTATTCTTAAAAAAAAAAAAGTTTACATTTTTAATTTGGGACAGTGTTAGTGCATTTATGTTTCGGATTTGGGGTTCTGTGGCACTCCCTGTTGATCACAATCAATACTAGACAAGATACCAGCCCATCCCAGGGTATACACATTCCGAGCCAGTATCCATACCCCATGGAGAAAAGTGGTGAGTATTGAACTGCAACCAGCTTTATACTTTATAGTCCAAGCCTTAAATAACTTGCCCATAGAACCTGCCACTTATAAAAACTTCAATTGCAGGAAAGTACTTGTACTGTAAGTTATATACTGAATGAACACACGTTTGGCTCACAGTGAATTTTAATTTCTACTAAACTGTTGTTACCTTTGTTTTATTTTTTTTTTTCTGCAAACAGACTGTCGACTTTTGTGGGACTACGTATACCAGCTCCTTTCAGACAACCGCTACGAGAGCTTCATCCGCTGGGAGGATCAGGAAGCTAAAGTCTTTCGAGTGGTGGATCCCAATGGACTGGCAAGGCTGTGGGGCAATCACAAAGTGAGAGAATATTATGATCAATATGAGAATAATTGTGTAAGGTTTCAATGACAAACAAAACAATATTTTTATAGCATCTTTCATTTGACAAATCACCTCAACTTTCTTTACATGTACAGTACTCATTTGAAAAAGGCACATTTTTAACTAGATACATTTGAACGTAAATGAACCTTGTTGTTTAAATTAACAATTGATTGGAATGGATCAACAGGTTTGTGTTTTGAAGATCATACAACTTGAATGAAGGAGCAAGTGGCACCTGATGTTCTCAGATGATGCAGTTATGGCATGAAAACAATTGATTCGTACCCATATTCTGGTAAAAAAGCCAAATCTAAATGTTTTGTTAAGAATCACAATGCTGTATTGCAAGGTTACTCCTTGCCTGATGCCTCACTCCAAACCCACCAATTCTGTAATGGAAAAAGCACATTTAGACAGTGGAAAGCGTAGATGGTTACAAACCTAATACTTTTTACCTTAAATCTGAGTAAATATATATCTTAGTTGTTGCGCAGCTTGCTATTTCTCTTCCTAATTATATAGCAAATATAGTTCATACTCTTTTATAAATGGAAAAGTAATTTATTGAATAAAAAAGTAATGTTCTACTCCATACATCCAACCGTCCATTTTCAATGTCAGGAGGCAGCTGCAACCTGTCCATGTTCTACTCCGTTTTCAAAACATTAATTGTTGACACCGTATGGGTTAGAAGTTATGTCTGTGTCTCTCTTAAAGCTGTGTGCATTAGGTTTACTGGTGACACTTAACATTGGCCCAAAGCGAGAATATGTTGGTGGGTGTGCCCCATGACAAAATGGCATCCTTTTCAAGGCAGGTTCTTTATTTAAACTTGGTTCTGACAAGATAGGCTTTAACTCTCCACAACCCAACAATAGAAAAGGCAGATCATTTTTTTTTATCTTATATCCACTTTTCACTGTGAGAATATGCCGAATTAGATAGACTGGACCACCATATCCTTAGGGACATTGTCTAATTCTTTGAAAAATATCCAGGCTGGCATAGCTGTACAATCTGTCCAATCTTTCCCGACTCTTCTCTCAGTAGATCATGGCTGGTACATTACAGTACCTCTGGAGGAACTCATGGCTCATACCAACTACATACCCACAACCTCAAATAGTTCTTCTTAGTCTAGACAAGTAACAGTTCTACTCCAAGGACCTCCTGTATTGTTGAGCGCCACACCCTATCATGAAGACTGAGCCAAGCAATATTGCACAGAAACTGTATTTTGGCCCCTGGTAATTACAATTTCATTCTTTCAGTCATTACCCGTAATACATGGCCATAAACGAGGATGGTGTTGTAAATTGACAGATAAGTAATATGCATCATCAGAAAACTTAGCTTTAGGTTTAACACCAGATTCCAGTGGAAAATTTGCAAAACCACCACTGTTCCACCAGTTTGTTGGTCAATCTGCCGTCACTCGTGAGCACGACTCTGAGGTCCTTGAACTGTTCTCACTTGGGGAGCTTGATCACCATTTACTTGGAGGGAAATGGTTGCAGTTTTTCTGTGATATAAGAATCATTACACCAGGTCAACGTAGGGGATACCAAATGCGCACAGCTTTCAGGTGTTGAAGAAAATGGAGCACCTAAAGGAGGCACCTATTTAGACACAGGAAGATTTTATAAAATCCTAATAAACACTGACCTGCACAGGACGCTGTACCAGGAATGTTAACCATTGTGGTACTATGCCATATTATGTGTTATTCTATAAATTGTAGGTGGTTATGGAGCATTCCAATTCAAAATTGTTCAATTGCACAAAATGACATCCATCTTCTAACCCGCTGAATCCGAATACAGGGTCACGGGGGTCTGCTGGAGCCAATCCCAGCCAACACAGGGCACAAGGCAGGAACCAATCCTGGGCAGGGTGCCAACCCACCGCAGGACACACACAAACACACACTAGGGCCAATTTACAATCGCCAATCCACCTAACCTGCATGTCTTTGGATTGTGGGAGGAAACCGGAGCGCCCGGAGGAAACCCACGAGACACGGGAGAACATGCAAACTCCACGCAGGGAGGACCCGGGAAGCGAACACGGGTCCCCTAACTGCGAGGTAGCAGCGCTACCACTGCGCCACCGTGCCGCCACAAAATGACAGTTAACTAAAAATAATCACAGTAAATATTTGTTTTTGTGACATACTGTAAATTCAATAAATATTAACTGTCTTTGACACCTCTGACACTGAACACAATCCCAAGGTTGGCAAGGTTTCATTTTTGAAAAGTTTCTTGTTCCCTGGTTAAAGCGCCTTCGTTTCAATATCCAGCCTTCTTGTGTAAGTGATGCCAGTGCACTTTGCCAGTCATTAACATGTGCATGCTCAAAAATGTTGGCACAAGATGGAGTTCCCTGACCATACAGCTAAGACGCCAAGTCCTTCTGTTGTACATTTGTAGTCAAAGACAAGGGAAACAACAGTAAAATGGGTATTTGTTTTTATTGTTTCGCTTGTTCATTAAATGGGATGACCCGTTGGCGCCCCAGATTTTCTTCCGGCAGACTGTCATTCCTGCACCCGACCACAAAACCTGTTTAATTTATATCATAATTTGTTCAATGAGTTCCTGAAGTTAAAATACATAAATGTCTGTACTCTCTTTTTAAGACTGATTTCGTAATAGAGTGGAGATTCTACCGTTGATATTTATTAACTTTGGATTGGAGAGTATCCCCCTTTGAGTTCTGAGTGTCAAAATTTAACATTAGGTTGGAGGCGCAGGTCCTCCTTAGAATTTCAAATGTCCAGATTTAATATGATTTGATCAGATAGCAGGTGGTGGTTGGATAGTTTGGGGGTTTGCTTGGTCCCCCTTGGAGTCTTGAGTGTCGAGATTTACTAACATTAGACAAAAGTCATCTAATTATTAAGAAAAGACATCTAGTTATTATGAAATAAAATGTTATCATGTTATTATTATTGCATGTTTTACTTCAAAATGGCTCTATTTTTACTGTTTAAAATTCACAAAAAAGGTTTAAAGTTGCTGCTTTAGAAGGATAGGTATCAGCTTTATATAAATAATGTTTATCTTATTTGTTTGAAAGTTTTTTACTCATAATTTACCAGATAAAGTGTCTCTTACTATTCTTTTCTTCACTTGTTGACCTTAGTATAAGACATCTCTTAGTGCAAATGCATTCTAGTATAACTGTACAGTGTAGAAAGTAATATTCCATTTGTCTTTATGCAGAATCGAGCAAATATGACCTATGAGAAGATGTCACGCGCTTTGCGGCATTACTATAAACTGAATATAATCAAGAAAGAGCCTGGGCAGAAGCTGCTTTTTAGGTATGTTCTTGAAACTTTGTCCCTAACTGAGGTTGTTCTTGAGGTATCTTTTATATTGATAACAAAATACAATTGGTTACTTCATTGATTATAATGTGTCTCTGAAAGTTGGACAAGGAAGTGCACAAAATACAGCAGGATTCAGACTTGGGTCCTCGCGTGAATTAGTCTGCCAAAGAAACTTATGCTAAAGGATTACGTCTAAATATGAATTTCTAACGGAAGCAGAAATAATTTATTTGCCAAGGACAGCACTCTTGCCCCAAGACATTGCACCACTTGGGCTGTCCTGCTGACTGTCCTTGCAGGACATGAAAATCAAATTTTTATTCAGTCACGTGCAAATATTTGTGGGTCAACATCTGTAAAAATTAAGAGTGGCTATGGTACAGTGGTAGGAATTGTTAAGTAACCCTTCATAATACTTGGCACTGCTGCAGTGTCCATGTGTTCTAACAAGTACCCATCCTGAACAGAGTATGGTTTAATAATATAAGCATGCAACAGGATGTGTGGATGGCTTTACTTTCACCTCTGGTGACATGCTACCTGTCAAGGTTTGTTCATCTACACTTGTTTTATGACAGTGTGTTTTTCTGTATTTTTTTATACATCATGTTACCAGAGACACTATCCAGTCACCTGAGACGAAGACTGGACTCCTTTGATACCGTGTCTCTCTGAAAAATCCTTGGGTACTGTTGGTTTGACTTTGTGCTGAATGAGTGATTGCTCATGGAGTCCCGAATGAGGCACATTACCTTCATTGTGAGGGAGCGTCGGATACGGCACTATGGCCATGTGGTGCATTTCCCCGAAGGAGATCCGGCTCGAAAGGATCCAAATTGCTGGGAACCAGAGTGGCAGGACCAGGCCAAGGGGTTGCCCACATAACTCCTGGCTGCGACAGATAGAGGGTCATTTCCGGAGGGTGGGACTGGACCCCGCATGTCTGCCTGGGGGAATTGCAAACCGGGATCCTGAGTTGTTTCGTCGTATAGCACCAGTGCGTGCTCCCTGACTTGACTTGACTATTACCGGATGACTAATAATAATAATAATAATACATTTTATTTATATAGCGCCTTTCCCACGCTCAAGGCACTTACAAAATATAAGAAAGAACGGCAGGGTATACAGTGTATAGCATTGTACAAACCAAATAAATAAATAAAGAAGATTAAGACAATAAATTCAGAGAAAGCCTAACAGACAACATAATTGATGATCTAGCACACACACAAACAGGTTACATGAGCATCTTGACAGAGACGTAAACTGAGAGAAGGGGAATGAAGTCAAGTAGAGCTAAAAGTCTTCCTGAACAGATGAGTTTTGAGTTGTTTTTTAAAAGAATTCATGGAGTCAGCTGACCTGATTAATTTCGGTAGGTCATTCCAGAGTCTGGGCTATACAGCTGAAGGCCCTGTCACCCATGGAGTGTAGATTAGTGTGGGGCACAACAAGATTGCCAGAATCAGAGGACCTTAGTGGGCGGCAGGCACATAGTGATGGAGAAGGTCACTGATGTAGTTTGGCGCAAGGTTATTTAAGGCTTTGTAGGTTATTAGTAGGATTTTATATTCAATTCTGTAAGACACAGGGAGCCAGTGAAGATGGAGCAGGATGGGTGTGATGTGCTCGCTGCTGCTGGTTTGAGTAAGGACTCTTGTAGCCGAGTTTTGAATAAGCTGGAGCTGTGATATAAGATTAGAAGGGGCACCTGCCAACAGTGAGTTACAATAATCTATGAGGGATGTGATAAAAGTATGGACAAGTTTCTCAGCATTAGAAAAGGAGAGGAAGGTACGAACACAGGATATGTTACAGAGGTGAAAGTAAGAAAGTTTCTTAATGTGATATAGTGGGCGGAGTAAGAAAGGGAGGAATCAAAAATGACACCAAGATTCTTTGCAGTGGAGGCAGGTCTGATGAGATCACCACCAAGATGGACTGGGAAGGAGCTCATTTTATTAAGTTGCATTTTAGTCCCAATTTGCAGGAGTTCAGTTTTGTTGCAGTTTAATTTTAAAGAGTTCTGCTCCATCCAGGTTTTAATTTCACTAAGGCAGGTTGTGAGCTGAGAAAGCTCTGATGAAGTTCCACTTTTAACATTGAAGTAGAGTTGAGTATCATCTGCATAAAAATGATAGCCCAGTTCATAGCTACGAATAATATGGCCAAGGGAAGCATATAAATACAGAAGAGAAGAGGGCCGAGGACAGAGCCCTGAGGAACTCCTTGTGTGACTGGCGCTGAGCTGGATCTGCTGTTGCCAAGACTAACAAACTCTTGCCTATCAGTCAGATAGGACTTGAACCACTGGAGGGCAGTGCCAGAGATACCCAGCATGTTCTCCATTCTGGACAGTAGAATGTCATGTCTGACAGTGTCGAATGCTGCACTGAGGTCTAACAATTAATGTGCTGGTTTGTCCAGAGTCTGCTGCCATAAGCAAATCATTGGTTACCCGTAGCAGAGCAGTTTCACAGCTGTGCTGCACCCTGAAACCAGACTGAAACGGTTCCATCAAATTATTAGTGGTTAAGTAACTGGTGAGCTGGGAGGCTACAACACGCTCAAGAGCTTTTGACAGGAAAGGTAAGTGGGAAATAGGCCTGAAATTGTTAAGATTGTCAGCATCAAGACCAGACTTTTTTAACATTGGGGTTACAGAAGCGATTTTAAAAGTGAGCGTCACAGAGCCAGTGTCAAGGGATGAGTTTATTATTGTTGTAGCAGTCGGGATTATGGCATGAAGGCAGGATTTAAGTAGTGTGCTGGGGATGGGGTCCAGTACACAAGTAGTCAGCCTCATCTTACAAAGCAGGTCATTAACAAAGCAGATGTGACTGGTGAGAACTTAGAGAAGGAGCTGGATGGAGTGGGAAAACAGAGAGAGATATAAACAGATGATGTATTTATGTTAGTTGAATTATTTAGATCTTTAATTTTGTTAAGTGGAGGAAATCCTCACAGACTTCAGTAGAAGAGGTAGTTGGGCCAGATGCAGGTTCGAGTAGTTTATTAACTACAGAAAACAAAACCCTTGGGTTATTGTGGCCACTTTCTATTATTCTGCCATAGTGGGTGTTCTTAGCAGCAGTTAGTGCTTCTCTGTAAGCTCTTTGGTGGTCAGAGAAAGCCTGGATGTGCACGGTGAGGCCAGTCTTACGTGACATTCTCTCAAGGCGTCGGCCAGCTGCTTTCATAGATCGCAATTCTGAGTTATACCAAGGAGCTAAACGTTTAAAGGAAACCTCCTTATGTTTTAAAGGAGCTGTTTTATCTAATGCTGAATGAAGGGCTGCGTTATAGTGGTCAACAAGACTATCTAGTGTTGACGGAATAGGTGCAGACAGTAAAAGATCAGAACTGGATCCAGAAAGGATAGAGGGACAGATATTTTTAAGGTTTCTGTAAGAAATTTATGGTTTACAGGTAAGAGGAGGGAAAGGCAGTGAGACAGTGAATAATACTGCTTTATGGTCAGAGAGATTAATACCAATGTGTTTTATGGATTACAGGTTTCTGAAGACACCAGATGAGATCCTACAAAATCGACCTGACCGGCTAGAGCAGGATGAGACTACTGGATGTGAATCTCCAGACTACAAGGATGACATTCTGGAGATTTCACCCTGAAAATAAGTACCTCATGGGTACCAAGCCACATGTCACCTTAATGAAAACGTTACTATTTTGCACTATAAAATGAGCCTTGCAATAACATAATATTGCAGTTTCCTTATTGTAAATGCATCAAAATCTAGTTTTATGTTAGCCTTTGTTGTTTCCTATCTGCCCTCTCACTGTAAGGTACTCAAATGTTTTGTACAGGTGATATAGATTTAAAAGACCATTGGACCACGGTCTAATATAGTTTAACTATTTAATATATTTAAGTGATTTCTCTTTTCAGCTTTCTGTCATTTAACTTCAGCATCCCTTCCACTGTGCAGATTGGAATGGGACATCAGTGACCTTACAGATAGCCCATAAGATGAAAGAAACTGGGGAGAATGTTCAATGAGGGTGTTTACATGCACACACAAAGCCAGGATAGGGAGGTGAATAACCCGGTTAAGTCAGAAAACTGGTTTCTTAAATACTCCAGTTTACATGCTCAAAGTTCCCTTATGGAGTTTTCCTTTGGCAAGATGCCTGGATACCAATAAACTATGCAAAAAAAGAGTTAAATCCCTCTTTGACAGGTGTGAATCCGAAAACAAGCATGGAGCCTGTGTCTCCTAAGCAGTGTGGAGAACATTACTTTAAAAAGTAGCTTAGTTACGTTACTCATTACTTAGGAAAGAAAGTTTACTAAATAGATTATATGGTTAGTTTTTATAAACTGTAATGCGTTACTAACAGTGCGTTACTTTTTCTTCTTTGGTATGAAAAACTGCATATGTGACTTGCCAGCATTTGTTATTAAATCCTAAACCCATATATGAACTTTCATGAAATTGACCAGAATAACAGCCAAACTCAATAATTGTATTGTGTTTTGTAGATGCATTTAGTTCTTCATGTGATGAGAAGTGCATCGCATTCATCCCCTTTTTACAACCCCAACCGGGGCCACTGATAATTTATTGTATGAAAACTGGTCGCTACACCACATTTTCAACATGTCTATAGCAAAATGGCTGAAAGCTGATAATTTATTATTATGCATATGTTACCAGATTGCATGCAGCACACTTTTTTTTATTTTGCTTAACTGTGTGATTAAATCCTGCAAAGGAGCGGCACAGCAGTACATTTACTTCCTGCCTTATACCCAGTGCTGATGGGATAATAATAACAGCTGTTTTTATTTCAATAGAATAAGTATAAGCTGTGTAAGCCTGTGCTGTAAAAAGCTTGGGGTCCTAAAAACTATTGAAATCATCAAACCAAAATTGAAATGTGGAGATGTCAGGTAATTGAAAGGAACTACTCTGGGCATCTCTCTCCTAGGAGGATTCGTTTTGCTGACGTGCTCGCATCACTTGTGCGATAGCGGCTAAGCGACTTTGTCTTTCTTCAGAGGTTTCTTTTTCCCAACGTGCTCGTCTCCCTTGTGTATTAGCTTCAGGAGGAAAAGTAAAGGGGATACCATTCTGCCAATGTTAGCAAGCTAAGCGACTTTGTCTTTCTTCTGAGGTTTCAATTTATCGATGTGCTCGCCTCGCTTGTGTTATTAATGGCTAAGCGAGTTTTCGGTTTCCTCACGGGTGGAGCCCTTATCACGACTCCACCTCTCACTTCGGGGACAGACAGACACACACACTTCCAATCGTAGATGTTTATTTATAAGATAAGTTCATGAAGAACATAGAGACACAGTTGGAAACATGTGAGGAGTAAATTTCAAACAAACATTAGAAAGTTTTAATCTTTACACAGTGAGCCATTGAAACTTGGAATAAGTGACCAAGTAGTGTGGTAGACAGTAAGACTTTCAAAACTCAACTTGATGTGATTTTTAAAAGAATTATGTGGATAGGACTGTTGAGCTTTGTTGGGCCGAGTGGCCTGTTCTCGTCCAGATTCATGTACTGCTGTTCTTAGCACAAACGTTTAGTTCAGCAATATACATTTAGAGATTTTTGAAATAACAAGACAGATTATATCAATAAAGAGAATGAATAATGAGATCACCTGAGCATTTGCCTCAGGAAACTTGGAACGCTTCCACCATTTTCTGCTGGAAGCGTGTGTGAAGCTATCACATGCACAGGTTAACAAAGGGCAATGGACATGTTCAGACCACAAAATCCTTAACTGCAACGTTTGTGAAACAAATCTACGTCTGTCAACCAGGTTTCTCAAATTCCAACAACCTGGTTTCTCTAACCATAGTAAAGATTTACACAGCATTTCTGAAACCAGGTTTCTGTGAATAACCGCGTTATTAAAGCACATGCAAACACACTAAATGTCGTCCTCAGAAAGGAAGAAACAGAACTGAATACATAGATCAGAACTCATACTTTTGTAAATACAGTAAGGATTTAAAGTAGAATAACTCAGCTGAGTACTGAAATTACATTTTTTTTAATCACAACTATGCATTGTAAAAAAAAATTACAGTAATTGTAAATAATTTCAAAACCCTTTTAATTAATGGAGTACTTCTCTTTTGTCACACATGTGTATGAATCACTTTAAAACTGTTTTTTAGCTCTGTATTTAAAAACTCTATATTAACACTGTTCATAACACTTTGCACAAATAGCTTTTTTCCACTATTAAAGGGAACACCATAAAGTTTTTCTGCTGTCTTTTGAATGCAGTTCGGTTTTGTCTGTCTTGATTGCATCACAGATATGGCAACAACACAAAATTCTTGGGTATCATGGTGGTGTTTGTCTAAGGAAGAACAACAACAATTTATTTTTCATACAGCCCAAAATCTCACAAGGAATGCCTCAATTTTATAGTCCCCTATCCTTGACTTCCTAAGAACACAAAGAAAAACTTTTTTATTGGCACTTTCTATACTGTAAGTGACTGCGGTGGGCTGGTGCCCTGCCCAGGGTTTGTTTCCTGCCTTGCACCCTGTGTTTGCTGGGATTGGCTCCAGCAGACCACCGTGACCCTGTGGTTAGGATATAGCGGGTGGATGGGTGGATACTGTAAGTGAAGCCCTTTATGTTGCCACTTAAACTGATGTATTTGAAGTTTCTTTTAATAAATGGTGATTTTGTTTGTTTAGTCAGCAGATTTAACACAGCTGCAATGGACTGGCGCCCTGAGCAGACATATTCCCTGTCTTGTACCTACCATGCATAATACAGAAATAGATTCTGCCCTTGCCAAGCTCCTAATTGGATTAAGTGGATTTAAAAATGTTCTCTTATATTATTCCCTCAGGTTGTGCTGTGGAATCAGAGCATTGTGTCAACCCGCTTCTCTAAACACTCTGTGCCCACCAGGGTCTTCTATTCAATCCTGTACCCTCTTTTCAGTTAATCATATGCGCTATTTCCCCAGAAGGTTATATGTCCTAGCAAAATGTCATGAAGAAAGTCTTCAGGTGTCTTCTATAAAGCACTCAAATATTTTTTTTCATGTTTAAAATCACAATTGTGCAGTAGAATTATGTATATCTTTCTACAATGTGAGCAATGGCACATTAAATGTCTCGCTCAGGACTGAACTGGTGATGGCTCTGCTGCTAAAGGATCTGTGCTGGTAACTGAAAGGTTACCAATCTGAATCCCTGCAATGGGAATGCTACTGAATTGGGTATCCTTGAGCAACTGATTAACCTGAAACTGCTCCAGGGATGCTGTAAAAATAGCTCACCCTGCCCTGTGAACCCAAGCTTCTCTCTCCCCATCTCTGTATGTCTCTGAAGAGTAAGTGAAAAATGAGAAATTCCTCATTCAATAAATTGTATATGCCAAAAAAGTAAATTATCATTATGAAATGGTGAAATACAGACTGGTGTGTTAGTCGCTACACCATTTTTCCATCAACACACACAAATCCACCACATCTCTTTGTGCTTAAAGGTCCCATGTCAGTTTAATAATAATAATTAAGTACATTTTTTGGCTTAGTGTGGGTGTGTTTATGAAAGGACCCTCCCACAAAATAGTAATAGTAATAATAGAAATAGTAATAATAATTCTTCACATTTATATAGAACTTTTCTAACCTACTCAAAGCACTTTACACAGTGAGCCACTTTAACAACCACCAATATGCAAAAGCTGCCATTTTTGAGCCAGTACACTCACCACAGATTAGCTATTAGGTGGTGAAGGAATAAGAAAGATCATTAACAAGTAAGGAACAAGGAATGATTAGGAGGCCAAAATGACTAAGGTGGGCATTGTAGCAAGAGCATCAGAAAACATCCTATTGTTTTCAAAAGACACCCCAGGATCTTTGATGACTACAGAGAGTAAGGATCTTGGTTTTACGTCTTACTCGAAGAGCGACTCCATTTTTACAGCACTGCATCCCTGTCACTGCAATAGCATACTGGAATCCACACACAGACCATGGGGCAAGCACTCCATACTAGCCTCACCAACATCTCCTCCAGCTTTTCCTAGTTGGATCTCCCATCCGAGTAGGCCCAAATATGCTTAGCTTCAGGTGAACTACATGTTCTGAAGTGCAGGTGGTATGGATGATGGCTAGTACTGTAATGTAACACCATCCAGCTCAAGGATTCAAATCAGGGTCCTACAGGTACTTATATATTAAACTATATTTGTAATTATGGCACCCTAGGCCCATAAGTGTTCTTAAAACTAATAAACAAAATTAGATTGAGTGAATTATTTGGAAAGAAATGAAAGAGAAATAAGTGTAGGACTGAGAATTACTAATCTGCACTGGTCCACAAAACATTTGAACATTGACCTTGGAAAAGGAAAATTTGCAACATATGAAAGGTCTGTCATGACAAAATGAAAGCGCTAACTAGCCATAGAAACTACATAACTAGGTTAATTTACACCAGATTTACCAAAAATCTAAAGACTTTGAATCTCTAAAGGACTGAGATTTGTGATCCCCGGCCTTAGAGGGTCAAATTATATGTTAGTTGTAATGTTTTAATTTAGTATATTCTGTGTAAAAAGGTACTACCTAATTCAAAATAGTAAAAATTGATGAGCCACAACACAAAAAATTACACAATTATAGTACAAATTTAAGGTCAAATTTAACAATCCTACTGGAGAGTATTACTATCAACAAATTGCAAACTCCCCTATCTAAATAAGCTATGCATTTCTCTTTGTTGCACGTTACTGCAAAACTTAGAAAACATAAATTATTGTTGATGTGTAATGAAAATATAAAGTAACTGACAGCCAAACTGTTGAACAAATGCAACTTTGTTTCGCTTATGGCCAATGCCCACTCCAAACAAGTGGATGTGTCATGGTGCTCTGCTGCACAACAGTATATGTTCCTGATCAGTTGTGGGAAGTAAAATGCAAACAATAGTGGCCATATTGTCGTGTAGGTAAATCTTGCTTTGTTTTTTGTCCCAGTCAAACGTGTTACTCCCACTTGTTTACTGTTTTAGAAAATTGGACCCTATTAGTAATCTCAGAGTCATTAATCTGGTGGAGTTTGTCAGGTTAAAACTGAATTTAACACTTCACGACACTCGCAACAAGACAGTTGAAAACAAAACCAGCTCAAAGCCTTATTAGGCACATTCAAGATATATTGGGCTTGATGGGTTTACTCAAATAGTGGAAAAGAGCTAAGGCTTTACATCAGTTCATAACTGGAGCTTTTGGACATGGTGTGTGTTGTCATATATACTGAATCTGTTATCGCTGCCTGGGACTTTAGGGGAAATACATATTTAGAACACATTGATCATACAGACAGATAAAAAGTAAATCATTTTCTTTATCATGCATAGATACATAAACAATAAAATGTTAGTTACTTCACTTACTATTGTATATTCACCTCCATGTACTAATCCCTTATCATAAAAATACATACGCTCTTAAAAGCTGTATAAGAAAAAATGTTTCATTTTTGCATATGCTTACTTCTTAATAGTGTAGTAGGTATGATCAGGTTTGCATGTGCGCATGTGTATTTTAACACTTGAATGTGTATATATATTTATATGTTAAAAACATTAGGGAAGCACGGTGCAAAAGTTAGTGCTGCTTCCTCACTGGTCCACAGATGGATTTTCAGATTATAGTTTGGTCATTGGCTATAAAGCTTACACATTCTCTCTGTGTAGTCACAGGTTTCCTCTCAAATACCCAGACTGTGCAGACTAGAATAAATTGACAATTATAATTTAGCCTGGTGTTAGAGTTCAACTAAATGTGCCCTGCAATATTGATTCTTGTCTTGCGTCTAATGCCACTGGTAGATGTTCAGTTACCTGTGTCCCTTTAGTATAAATATGTTCAGAAAACAGATGGATGGTCATACATTATTTATATTGCGGTATACAGGTGGTCCAGGGACTAGCACTGCTACCTTATAGCTTTAGTTAACCAAGGTTGATTCCTGGCCCAGTCACTTTCTATGGAGTTTTTATGTTCTCCCTGTGTTTTTTTGGGGTACTCTGCTTTTCTTCCACCTCCCAAAAATGTGTGGGTTGGGCTAATCAGCATGGGTGGGGGTATCATTGTGTCTTGCAGTGGTCTTGGGTTTGATCCAGCCTTGTTCTTGATGATGCCAACATCAGAGTTTAACTCCATGTCACTTTACAATGAACAAAGAAAGTTATATTTCAAAATATAATTTAGAATGAATGCTTTTATGCCCTGCAGTAAGCCGGCACCCTGCCTGGGGTTTGTTTCCTGCCTTGCACCCTGTGTTGGCTGGGGTTGACTCCGGCAGACCCCCGTGACCCTGTAGTTAGGATATAACAGGTTACATAACGGATGGATGGATGAATGCTTTTATACTTTACTGGTAACAACACTATGGTACTTATTTTTTTCTTTGTTTTTTCTTTTATTGTATAAGGGTCATTGGGAATGCAAACCTGATTAATAGCAGTTAAGTTATCTTTTGTTCCATACACATCTTTAGATAGATAGATAGATAGATAGATAGATAGATAGATAGATAGATAGATAGATAGATAGATACTTTATTAATCCCAAATTCACAACTATTTTACAACTATTTGTCAGATCCATTCATTTTTTGAGGTCTTCATTTTACAACATAACAGCTCTGTCTAACAGAACCCAAGTCATTTAATCAAAGCTTGTGCTCTTTACATACAACGTGTGCTCCTTACTGCAACTTGTTCAAAGTGTGTTGCGTTTTCTTATGTGTATATATAAGGACAAACAAGTCATATAAATGGCTAACATGACTTCCTTCTAGTCTAGCGGATTAAGCAGTACGTTGTATGAATCTCACAAAGTAGAAGAGCTCACTACAGCCCATGTGTAACTGTACATAAAAAAGGCACTATATAAACATTAATATTTGAATGTCACTTGAAATGAGTATTAATATTTAAAAAAAGTCTAGTTCACTATTAGAAAAATTATGGGAAGTGTTTAAAGCATAAAGTATTTTCTGAATATTTTTCTTCCTGTGCCTTTAAGAAGGTTTACTTTGAACCAGTATCATGTGCGCATTGAAGATGCTGAGCCACCGACCCCATATGAATGTTCAAATTCTGATTTTTTTTGTCTTTGTGTAAATACTGAATATTTTTTATAAGTTCAGTCTTTTTTCTAATAAAACTGTTTTTTTATAAAAAAAATAAGCATTAAATAAGGTGTGTTGTCTTGAATTGCTGGGAACAAAAGTGCTGGGGAATTCTGTTTTCTTTTAGCTTAGATGTTACTTCGGAGCAACATGAGTCCATTACCTCCATCAGTTTTGAAAGTATTCTATCAAAAAGCAAGAAAAACACATGTAAATGATAAAAATGAGAACAGACCTGATGTGAAGTATCCCTATCGTCTCATTTAGGTTGTATACAGTGAGTTAGAGGTGTCTGACTAGGTGAAACATATACGAGGTGTGACAGAAAAGTAATGAGACTGATTTTTCATTTACCAAAGTTTTTATTTTTCAAACATCAATGTTATCCCCTTCAAAGTAGTTCCCTTGGGCAGCTACACACCGATGGAGACGTTGTTCCCACTGTTGGTAGCAGTGCTGGAAGTCTTCAACCGGTATGGTCTTCAGCATGTCCGTTACACTCTTTTGGATGTTTTCTAAAGTCCCGAAATGACGTCCTTTGAGGACATTTTTCAGTTTAGGAAAAAGTCACACGGACTGAGGTCAGGTGAATAAGGGGGCTGGGGAACCCCAGGAATGCCTTTTGAGGTCAAACATTCTGTTATGGAGAGGGCAGTTTTTCGGCACCATTTTGGCACAGACCTTTCGCATGTGCAAATGTTCAGTCAAAATTTGATGAACGGTAAATCTGTTCAAATTTAATTGTTCACACAGCATTCTTAATGTTAAACGATGGTCTGATCTCACAAGAGTGTTCACACGTTCGATGTTTTCATTGGTTTTCAAAGTTGAAGTCCTCCCTGAACGGTCTTCATCTTCAACGTGTTTTCTGCCTTCCAAAAATGATTTGTGCCAGCGAAAAACTTGAGCTCAGGATAAAGAATGTTCCCCATAGGCCTGTTTTAACTTTTTAAACGTCGCACTTGCCGTTTAATGGCACAACGTAACTCCAAATTCTGCTGTTCCATTCTGCGTGACGGACAACCAAAAACACAAATTCGCTAATAGCAGTCACAAAAATCACGTAGTTAACGGAAGGAGTTGAAACTCGCACTGAGCTATGGGAGGGTACCGATACACGTGCTCTATCAAGGACAACAGCGCAGCGTTGCCAGATCGCTTGCAGTGTTGCCAGTCTCATTACTTTTCTGCCACACCTTGTATACTGTGTGCTGATACTGTATCTTCAGTGTAATCCCGCAGGTTCCCTACACCAGCTTTCATCCACCTTAGTTCCAGTTTCTCCTCTGCTTTTCTTGACTCATGACCTTCGAAAGCCTGTTTGGCCAACTGGCAAACACCATGATTGGCTCTGGTTATTTGATACACTTTTTTATTTGTTATTTAAGCACAACAACATAATGTAATATACATTTAAAAGTACATAAGGCATGTGGTCAAAAAAGAAAACAAAATAACATTACAATATACAAAACACCCCCCCACCCACCAGCTACACCTTTTATACACCTGCCCTTTCACATAGAAACAGGAGGCACAAGTCACCAAGGGGCCTGTACCAATAAACACAGAAATCAGAAGAAAGTAAGAAGAAGAAAGGGAAAGAAACATGGAATCATGGATACATTTTGTGATGAATAATAAGCCAGTTAGAATCATTCAAATTTCAATCATTCATGCAACATGCTGTACAAGGAAAACTACCCAAATAATAGAACAGTTTTAGTGTTTCTGGTCTATGGAATATTATTTGTGCCAAAGATAAACACAATCCAAAGTGCATTTCATTTTGGCATGGGTTTATCATGTCATAATCCTTCTATATAAAATCCTTATATATAAAAGCGGTCGGGATTGTCCTTCCATCCCGTGAGTGCTATGCAGGCGCGGAGTTTCACACACGCCCCGTCCATTTTGCAATGCACAATGGGATTTGTAGTTCCGTTTTTCCAGGTAAAAGATGATTTTCTACTCCAGACTGTGCGATATCTTCTTCTTCTTTCTTACTATATAAAAGCGGTCGGGATTGTCCTTCCGTCCCGTGAGTGGAAAGCGTAGCGGTATTCCGCTTATCACAGACTTACTACTTGCAGCTTGCGGTACGAAGCAACATGATGTGAGCAGAGTTCTGGTGCTCCCATCGTTCCCTTGCTTTAGTGTGCGATGCGCTGGAAAAATAGACAAAGTTATGTCTCGGGAAATAATTAATGTTGATGGAGTACAAATGCCTCACCGCGTAGTAAATATCAGGGGGGTTCAAAAGGGCGACCTCAATATAGAAAAAAAGTCACAAAAATAACAGAAACTACGAGTATTAAAGTAATACCGCTCAAATGCAATATAACCAAATTAATGAGTTTGTATAAAATACCAAATTGATCTACATATTGAATTGCCAACTTAAAAGTCGGTCGCCTTAAAAGGCAGGTCAGCCTAGTTAAAAACATAAAAATCGGGAGTGCTCTCCCCTAGACTTTCTCGTATACTCAGATATGGGGATGGATATTTGAGGAGTAAACAGCAAGTCAATTACTATATTTTTATATTATGTACATTAAAGAAGCATCAGCAACAAATAAGATTAAATTAAAAATATATTGAGCAATTATTATAAAATTAAGGTTGAGTAAATCGGACTCTTGCAGCAGCGTGAACAAAAGGTAAAGTATCACTTCCGGTTAGTGGAAAAAGCCCAAAAGTTGATAGAAATCTATGTTTTGTGCCTACTTGTATGCAAAATTTGGTTGACCTAAGTGAAAGCGTACTCAAGTTATCGTGTTTACACACACACACACAGACAGACACACAGATGTAAGTCCAAAAATGTTTTTTTCAGACTCAGGGAGGTCTAAAACGTTGAGATTCATCAAAATTTCGACGTCAATTTTTGGATGATTACAATAATTTCCTTACACAGATACTTCATATATGAAAAAGTAAAAAAAACGAATAATTGATTGCTTTTCGATACAGCATACTTTGTGTCAGTTTACAATGCAACACAAAAACATATTGCATTTTAATTTAGGTTCAGAGATATCATGTCATAAAGCAAAGCTTACATATCACACTTCGCTTACCATAGAAGCTGCTCCAAGTGTATTGCATTTTAATTCAAGACAACACATTAATCCTGCCAGAAATGAATTTAACCAAACTACCAATCTGCATCAACAGTTGGGGTTAGAGGCGATCCACTTCTAGTTCTGGTGGCAAGCATACATTTCATCAATGTGGAGTGACTAATGAAAACAGTGAGCAATATCTTTTATGCTGAAAAAGTTGTCTAAACAATGTGTTATGCTTGACTTTTATCATATTGTTCCATTGTTTTCCTGATGTTCCTGACCGATACGCCAGGATGTTTAGCAATAGCCTGTACTATCATTCCCATTTGCAGGTATTTACTCATATTTAGGAAAATATTGCCATACTGTATTGATGCCCCAGTTGTTGATCTACATAATTGAATGCGGCAGCTCTTCAGGACCTCTAGAATGTATTCTAAGGATGTTACTGTAGCAGCTGGAAATTCTTCTCCTGTTGCTACCTCTTCTTTTCAGCAACTGATTGGCATGGCATATCATTAATTAAATAATCACTCCAAAGAACCAGGCAGGAGGAAACTTGTTCACGTGTCTTGAATTTCTCTTCATGAAGTGGGAAACACTCCATCACAGCAGTCTTTTAAAGGTTGAGTCCCTGAGCAGAGATGCCACAGAATGGTTATTGAAAAAAGTTACAGTCCCATATTTATAGACAGTTGAATTTATATAACAGTGCTGAATTAATATTTACACAACATCTGACATTTTTTTCTGATTGGTTCTTTAACTTACACACTTTTTATACACCTAAATAAAAGTCTGGTTCCACTACATTCTTTGTCCTTCTCAATATCTCTTAAGTTCAGCTCTTATCCTTTTATGGAATTCCTGTGTATGTGACAACTACCCAGACTTACAGTTACAACTTCTCTTATCATCACCTAGAACATTCTATTTTCTTGTTGTTCACACACCCTTCATCTAGTTTCCTAATATGTTAACTTAATGTTTTATGCTGCTTCTAAGATAAATACTAGATTTAATATGGAAAGCATACCAAAACACTTAATACACTCTCAAAAACAATATTTTTCACCACATTTACATCGCCAGCTTCCACCCGTTCAAAGAGACGATAAATAACCTACCATTTCCCCATTTTCCATCTTTAATGCTGAGTGAACACACCTGTTATTTGAATGCCTGTTACTCAACTGGGGATACTCCTTACCCCACCTTTTGAAACTGATTGGTTATTTGATTACATACAGTTTTGACAGGATTAATGATTGGCCTTGAATCAAATTACAATACACTTAGAGCAGCTGCTAAACGAAATACAATATGTTTGCTTTGCTTTTAGCTGTAACACGTGATATATGAACAGGAATTAGAATTAAGTATGCTTTTGCATTGTATTTTAAGCTCCTATTAAAATTGTGTGATGTAATGAAAAGCAATTGATCATTTGACTGATATGTTTTCAGGTTTAGTATGATTAAACTTTGACAACATTAAATGCAACATGTACTTATGCATTGCTTTGCACTGTAGTTAACAAGGTAGATTAAATTTAATTTTGGCACAAATAATTTTCCATGCTGGTGTCTAGTACTTATTTTTATATTAATACTAGCTGTGCACATCTGTGCTGTAAAAGGCCCGGGGTCCTAGAAACTATTGAAATCGTCAGAAAAAAAATAGAAATGCAGTCGGTGGGTTTCGTTTTGCCGATGTGCTCGCCCCCTTGTCTATCAGCGGCTAAGCGAGTTTCTCTCTCCTTAAAGGTTTTGTTTTGCCGATGTGCTCGCCCCCTTGTCTATCAGAGGCTAAGCAAGTTTCTCTCTCGTTTGTCTTTTCACTTTGGCGACAAAGTCGCTTTCTTTCAGCTTCATGCTGTAGCCTCGTCCTACTTTCTTCTTCCGTCTCGTGAACTTGAGGCTGCCTTGCTGGCTCTTTCAGCTTCATGCTGTAGCCTCACACTTCCAGGCCACCTCGCACTTCCATGCGTAGACGTGTATTAGATTAATATATCTATGTAAACAGCATTTTTTTATGCATTAAATGCAGATCAACACACTTTACAAAAACAAATAGATAAATAAATATCAATTACCGTTAATATATCCAATGCCATAACAGTTTCCAGCTCCCGTGACCCTGGACTGGATAAGAAAATAAAAAGATGTGGTAATGTTACAAATATTGCAATGAGAGAGGAGTTGAATACTGTATATAAAAATTATTTTGAATTTTGGTGAAACCTTAATCTAAAGCAATTTACCAGATTAGTAAATGCTACAACTTTTTACAAACATTTTTACAGAGGGAGCATAGGCAGTTAGATACAATGAGGCAGAAACGGGAAGTGGGATGGCAGTCTAGCGGGGTAAAGTCCAGGCCTTTGGCTTCTACACCATACTTCTTAAATAAAGATCAACTGATTACATTTCACTTACAATATAAATAATACTAAAGTCAAGAAATTATCATGAGTAACTGAATAAAATGTTTACACAGTGCAGAAAGAGCTGAACAGAAAAATTATCAGTCTCATAAAACACTATAGGTTTTAGCTGCGTTAATCACTGTGGAAATTGTTTTAAGTTATTTAAAATGCTCAGGAGAACAAGCATTTACTTTTACTTATTTGTCTGACAACTTTATCCAAGGCGACTTACAACATTTTATGATACAATTGGCTACAATTACTTAGGGTTTACCAGATGGAGCAGAAGCAGGTCAAGTGACTTGCTCATTGTCATATAGTGTAAGTAGCGGGATTTGAACCCACAACCTCAAGCCTTAACCACTACACCACACTGCCTCCCAAGCACAAATTAGAGCATGGCCACACAGTTACTATGTTAATAAATAACAAAAGACAATGTACAATACAATACAATACAATTTATTTTTGTATATCCCAAAATCACAAAAGAAGTGCTGCAGTGGGCTTTAACAGGCCCTGCCTCTTGACAGCCCCCCAGCCTTGACTCTCTAAGAAGACAATGAAAAACTCCCAAAAAAAGCCCTTGTAGGGAAAAAAATGGAAGAAAGCTTGGGAAAGCCAGTTCAAAGAGAGACCCCTTTCCAGGTAGGTTGGGTGTGCAGTGGGTGTCAAAAAGAAGAGGGTCAATACAATACAGTACAATACACAGAACAGAACACAAGTAATCCTCAATACAATATAAAAATAAACCTTTTACAAGTATGGAGCAGATAGATGATAACACATAATATGATTTGGATTTGTTCAGAGTCCTGCAGACCTCAGCCATCAAGCTGCCTCCCCCTATTGGCCATCTCGCAGTTGAGACAGCACTGGGCCAGCCAATCCAATGAAAGGACCCCTCTACCCGACAATTCCTGCGATCCTCCATCAGGGATGACTTTACCTCAGGCAGGCAAAACAACTTGGCAGGTGAGCAGTGGCACCAAGTGCCACTTTTGAGTACCGAGAAGAGAAACAGAATAGGTGAGGGTTAGTAACAATGTATAACTATCATGTCACTTAAACCATACAAGTACACAATTTAATTCACAGCTTTTGTAGTCTATTTCCACATAATCTGACTTATGATTCCTTTTGTAAATTGTAAGAATAGATAAAAGTATAAGAGCTCAGTTCTATCATTTATGTACAGTTCTGTTTACAATCCGCCCCTCTTTATCAATAGCAAAATTGTAATTCTTTGGATTGTTCAGAGCATCATCAATTCACTGTTCCAAAATGTCCAGCGTCATGAAGTTCTTGCTTTCCTCCTGTAGCGTCAGTATCTCTAGCTCATTTTATTTAATATACACTTCCATTCTCTTTTCTAATGCAAGGGCTGCTTGTAGCCGTTTGAGTCCCTGTTGCTCTTGCTCCCGTTTAACTAGTTGTTCCCGTATTTTCCGGAGTCGCTCATTCTCAGCATCACTCCAAGCCTTCAGCATCCAATGTTCTTCTGCTTCGTGTCTAGCCTTTTCTTCAGCCAACGATCCAACTTTTTTCTTCATATCTCTGGCGCAACATCTTCTCTTTGAATTCTGCCCGTAGGGGCCTGATGATGAGCTCTTATTGAGTTAACCTCTCCTTTAGCACCACCACCACCGCAAGATCCACAAGCGGAGGGACCTTGACTCTGTCGGCTTTCGATTTCGATCCCCTTACAGGAACTGCCTGGAACCAAGTTGGAGAAAGAAGGTGAAAACAGTGGCACAGTCCGCACAGACACAACTCCAAATAGTTAACCTAACATATATTTGGGGATGACGGAGGAAAAGACATAAGGACACAGGGAGAACATGTCATATTCACGCAGACAGTAACCAGACATAGCATCTGAATCCAGGACAATAGATCCGTGAAGTCAACATGCCATCCATTTGTTTTAATATATTACAGTTATACTAAAATTGTCACTTTATGTAATAACAAAAACAATTAAATTATTTAAAACAGTAAGATGTGCTTCTTAAAGGGTTTTGTTAAATCACTAGTGGAACATGTGGACCTCCGGTCCTCAAATAAAAAAGGGGTGAAGCGCATTAATATAATGATAAATTTGTACATGAATTTTGAACATGTGGGCACAATGTCCTTGGAGATTATCAATGGAGGCTCCCATGGATGCAAACAATAAGGAGCTGTTGATACTGCATATGTGTTGTAAGTAGTTTCTTCTTGCACTTCCTGTCGGCGTTTTAATGTCTTTAAGTATGTGTGCTGGTTTGTATAGTGAAAGTGGTATTTCTCTGTTTTGGCAACACAGTGTTTTGTTTTCCCCTGAAAATTTAGTGATTCACGGTGAGCACGTAGTCGATCCAACTTTCCCAAGTAGTGTTCACTTCGAGCTAAAATGTTTGTATGAAAATGTGCTATATAAATAAATGTTATTGATGTCTCCTTGTAATTGTAGCGCACCAAAGAAGCTCCAAAGATCATCCTGCATTTCTCAATTAGATTAAAAAAGCGCTGAAATGTACCTAATGGAAAAGTGGCCAACATAATAAATAAACAACAATAAAATGACCGTTCTATCGTGTAAGCACAAGAAATGACAGTTCCTTCTTATGGTGTTACTTCCTTCACCGCCCTCAATTAAGGATCATTTTACAAGCAGGGGAATTCCTGGCTGTTGATCACCCATCAGCACTTTCTTGTAGCTGAATTACCAGGTAACTGGGAAGAAAAAAAAACACAGACAATAGGAGGCTCTGTTGGGTGCTAGGCAAGACAGATTACAGAAATACATCTGTTTCTCTGGAAAAGAGCCCAACCAGAAGCATATGAAAAGAGCACTTTAAGGAGTGGCACAGATTAGACCTTTAAAGAACGATTAGATAAAAACAAATAAAAAGAACGGTAATAACCTGATGGTGTTACCGACTGACTTGTATGAAGAAGACGGACAAACACAAAAAGAGGGATCTGGATTGCATCTACCTGACCATCCCAAAAAGGGCGCAGACATAAGCCAAAGCATCTCATCTGAGACTTGTGTAGCTGCCAGAAATGCACCTCCCCTTCATTATCTGATAAAATAGGGCAGTGAATAGGGGAAATCCACCGATATCTGGCCTGGGATATGAGGAACCATTGTAGGACAATAGCCTCATTGTATACAAAGGGCAGTAGGACGGAGCTGGTGAGACGGAAAACACTTTCTGCAACCAGGAGAGGGCGTTGTAAGTCAGACATTAGATAGCGTTTAGAGACAGCAGTAACTCTGGATATCAGGCTGTCCAGTTGCTAGACTGGACACTTAGTGTAACTAGGCCTAGTAAGCAAACGCATATTAATTGTGTTCAGAGACTACATTTTATTATTAAAATTACATATAACATAATATAATGGTACAGAAAAACAATGTTGAGGATTTTGCAGTTGCTCTGTTTTAAATATATCCGATATCAACAAATAGTGAGACAGGAGATTAGTAACTGCTTTCATCTTCTCCACTGCTCTACTTTACACAGTGATAAACTGCTGACTCTAGACTCCTTTTGAGCAATCTGATTACATGACAAATAGGATAATACCATTGCTTCATAAACAGGTCATGATGTGGCCAAGCTGATACAGATTTGGACTGTAAACTTCAAGGTTGTCAGTCCAGCCCATCATAAATGCACTGTATGAATTACACATTGTGCTCGTTGGACACACAGCATTTCGGAATTCTTTCTAGTACCTTAACTTTACTACCAAGTAGACCCTAGCATCAGGTTTTGATTGTTGTTTTAAAGTCTGTATTGTGCATTTGACTTTTGTGTCACATCTTGTCTCTTTGCCTGGTTATTTTGACCTCATGGTTCTTACCCCTTGCCTGCCCTGACCACATCTTTGCCTAAGTATATCATCTCCTGGACTATTGCTGGCACTCATAATAACCCTTAGACTTTTGCATGTCCAGTGTCCTTTCTAGTTTCCCAGAGTCAATTAGCTGTTGAGTTGGCAAGGTAGGATCCAGAATGAGTCAAACACGTAACAAAAGAAAATTCTCGGTTCAATAAAGTTTGTTTTACAAAGGTTTAGTGAAAATTTAAAAAAGGAAAAAATCACCAAAGTTCAGAAAAACATAATTACATATGCAGAATAAAAGGCAAAAAGGGAATAAAGGTCGAATGATAGATAGATAGATAGATAGATAGATAGATAGATAGATAGATAGATAGATAGATAGATAGATAGATAGATAGATAGATAGATAGAAGCATGGGGGGTCATGAGGTCACTGCAAAGGGGTGTGTGGCGCTCCAGATATCTTTACAAAAGGACAAAGGTCCAAGTCTTTAGAGTCCTGGTGCTTCTTGTATTGCTATATGGTTGCGAGACATGGATGCTATTCAGTGACCTGAGACGAAGACTCCTTTGGCACTGTGTCTCTTCGGAGAATCTTTGGGTACCATTGGTTTGACTTTGTGTTGAATGAGCGGTTGCTCATGGAGTCCTGAATAAGGCACATTGCCTGTATTGTGAGGGAGCGTCAGTTACGGCACTACAGCTGTGTGGTGTGATTCCGAGAATGATCTGGCTCGCAGGAACCCGAGTAGCTGGACCAGGCCAAGGGGATGCCCATGTAACACTTAGAGAGTAATTTCCGGAGGGTGGGACTGGACCCAAGCTGTTTCGTCGTGTGGTGGGTGTGGCAATGAGCTGTACCAGTACATGATGCCCAACCTGAGCTGACCTGTCATAGTCTCAGTGAGGCATAATGCAGCCATATTTCTGTTGGTATAAAGAAGCATCCATAGCATTTCTCTGCTGAATAACTTGTTGGCTAAAAGTCCACAGTGTTGGTGTGTCAGAGAGAGGATGTGCAGCAATGTTCACCAATGGCACTCAGTTTTCTTTTAATTCACTCCTTTACTACAACCTCCAGGAGGTCTAAAACAGACCTGGGCAATGCACGGCCTGTGGTCTGGTTCTGTCTGGCTCGTGGAAGGTGTGGATGGCAAGTACTTGCCTGGGTGTGTCAGTCTGCATCACAACTAGAGGTGACCGTACAGGTGCAGATCAAAATTGATTGAGTCTGCATCAGAGAAAGGGGTGATGAAGAGGCTGTCCATGTTATATTGAATAAAGGAAGACATCACCTGCTGTTAATTTACGTCTCATCTGCATTTTGTGCCATGACAAAAAGAGGGGACTGGGTGGTCCCGTGGCCTGGAACACCTGCAGATTTTATTTTTTTCTCCAGCCATCTGGAGTTTTTTTTTTTTGTTCTTTCTGTCCACCCTGGCCATCGGACCTCACTCCTTTTCTATGTTAATTAATGTTGTCTTATTTTAATTTCTTATTTTGTCTTTTATTTTTCTTTTTTTCATTATGTAAAGCACTTTGAGCTACTTTTTGTATGAAAATGTGCTATATAAATAAATGTTGTTGTTGTTGTTGTTGATAACACAACAAAAAAAGTGGTAAAAAATTAAAGTTGATGCAGAAAACAAATCATTCAACAAATCTTTTCTTATTATTTTATTGATTTTATTGTAATCATTTCATACAAATAGATCAACTTTTACAAAAAAAAAATAGGATTGAAAACAAATCAACCCCCACCCCAGAGAAATAGAACATGGCCAGCAGGCTAAAACTTAAAAACAGTAAAAACAAATAAATTGAAGGGTTTAATAGGCGGATACAGATAAATGGAGAAGAAAAGAAATGGGGAGTGAATCTACTTCCTCAGTGCTTTAAGAGATTATTCTAAAATATTATTGACTAGATCCTGCCAGGTTTTGAAAAAGTTCTACACAGATCCTCTAACTGAGAATTAGATTTTTTCCAATTTCAAATAGTATAAAACATCAGTTACCCACTGACTTAAAAGAGAAGAGTTAGGATTCTTCAAGTTTAGCAAAATAAGTCTGCGTGCCAATAGTGTAGTGAAGGCGATCACAGTTTGTTTGTTCTTCTCCACTTTAAATCCATCTGGATGAACACCAAACACAGCTGTTAGTGGATTAGGAGGGATTGTGACACCCAGGCTGTCTGAAAGGCACTTAAAAATGTTTCTACAGAATGATGTTAATTTGGTGCAGGCCTAAAGCATTTGACCCAGTGAAGCTGGAACTTGATTGCAGCGTTCACATGTTGGACAATTTTAAACGAGACAGATGTGCTCGATATATAATTTTGAGTTGAATAATTGTATGCTTTGCGCATATTGAGCTCGAATGAATTCTCTGCATTGCTACCTTCCACTCCTTTTCTGAAATGTTGAGTGAGAGATCTTTTTCCCAGTGTCCTCTTGGATCTTTGAAAGGGAGGGACTGTAAAATATGTTTATATATTGCAGAAATGCTGTCTGAGTCCTCGAGACAGCAATATTTTTTCCAGCACAGAGGAAGGTGGGAGATGAGGAAAATCGGGCAGGTTCTGTTTGACAAAGTTTCTAATTTGAAGATAGTGAAAGAAATGTGTTGCTGGAAAGTTAAATTTGGAATGTAATTGTTCATAGGATGCAAAGATGCTGTCTGTATAAAGATCTCTAAGTAATTTAATCTCAAATGTTTTCCAGATATTAAAAACTGCATGTTTGCGAGGGTTGAAAACAGTGCAGAGGTGCCACAGATAAACCAAATCTTGGACTCGTAGACTCCAAAGTATTTTTTCACGGAGGTTAGTGGTAAAGCAATCTGTTTGGCATAAACAGAGAGCATTACTGCATTTAAAGACTACAACTTGAGCCGTCACTTCGAGACCAATTATGTAGAAAAATACCTAAATTTATCTAAAGAGGACAAGGTGTGGACTGCAGAGGAATTGTTATCTAAACAGAAAAAGATTTTTACAAATCTTCATATAGCAGCTATACAGTATATTAGGTCACAGAATTGCCAAAAAAAGTAAACCGTCTTCTGATGGAGAATTTGCTAAAGAGTGCTTATTGGAATCAGTGGCAATCCGCTGCCTAGAGAAGAACAATGCATTTGGACATTGACTGTTCCTCTCATGGCGAACAGTTACAAGATGGACTGAGGAAACCGCAGAGAATTTGATACCACAACTGAAACACGAAGTGGAAAATGTCGAATTCTCCTTGGCCTTGGATGAGGGCTGTGATATTCATGACACAATGCAGCTGCTGATTTTTGTGAAAGGAATAACAAAAGACTTTGTAATGACAGAGTTACTATGTAATAAGTGAAAGGGACAACAACCAGTAGGGATTTATTTACTGAAGTCAGTACATGCATTCAAAAGTTAGGACTGCAGTGGGAAAGGTTAGTTGTTGTGACAACTGATGGTTCACCTGATCTGACAGGTAAAAATGGTGGACTTTTAAAAAAGATGCAGGAAAAAGTGGCTGAGATTAATTCAGTCCGAAAACTCCTACTTCTACATTGTAGTATTCAAGAAGAAGTGCTATGTAAATCGGAGCTGAAATTTAATCATGTGGTTTGTGTTGTAATAAATACTGTAAATTTAATTAGGGCTAAGGCATTAAAACACAGACAGTTTGTTATACGGTTGGAGGAGCATGAGACTGATTATACTGTGTGACAGATAGGGGGCACTATCGCTCCCTTGAACCCTTGACCAAGACGTCAGACACAAGGTAAAAGTCCAAATGTTGACTTTATTACTAATGCACAGTGCACAAAGCACCCTCCTCTCCACAATACTCATTAAATAACCAATACACAATCAATAAACACAATCCTCCACTCCCAGACGCGTTGCCACCCTTCCACCCAGCTCAGCTCGCCGTCTGGAAGTTCCCACCGTTCTTTTATAGTCCCTGACCCGGAAGTGTTTCCCATCCTTCAGTCCATGATTCCTTATCACTTCTGGGTCAGATAACTCCGGAAGTACGTCATTCCTCCTGCCCATGTTACTCGTACGTACTTCTGGGGCGTAGGGCAAATAGTAGTCCCTGGGTCTCCCTGCAGTGACCCCTGGTGGTCCCGACGTTATCCAACAGGGCTGTACAGGAAAACTCCATGGTTCCATGATGCCCTGCTGGAATTTGGGGCATCTCCATGTTGCAGGGAGGGCTCCCTCTGGCGGCCTGGGGGTATTAGCCAGGATGAATGGCCGGCCATGGACCACAACTGATCTGAGCAACCACAAAGCTGTCAGGTGGCTAATAATAATAATAATAACAACAATAATAATAATAATAATAATGTTTTATTTATGTAGTGTCTTTCATACACTCAAGGACACTTTATGATTAATTAAACACATTAACAAAACAATAAAAATCACATACAAGAAAATGAATAATACTCATTGAAAAAATGTGTTTTTAACAGAAGTTTGAAATTAATAATAGATTTTTCCTTGTGAAGGCTGAGAAGAAGAGCGTTCCAATTTTTAGGGGCTATCACACTGAAAGCTCTGCCACCCATAGTTACTAACCTGTATTTAGGTACAGTGAGTAACTTAGCGAACGATGATCTTAGAGCACCGGCAGGAGTGTAAGGAAGCAGCAGCTCAGACAGATAACGAGGGGCTAAACCATGAAGGGCTTTAAAGGTGAGAAGAATAATTTTATATTTGATTCTTGAAGAAACTGGTAAATGAGGCAAATCATACAAGACAGGAGTGATGTGAGCAGATTTTTTAGTGTGTGTAAGTAAAGGAGCAGCAGAATTCTGAACATATTGTAATCTATTGATATGTTTAGTCTGGAGGCCATAAAACAAAGCACTGCAATAGTCCAGACGGGTAGTGATGAAAGCGTGAATGAGTGTCTCAGTATCTTTCACACGGAGGAAGGAATGCAGATGAGCAATGTTGCGGAGATGAAATAAAGCTGTCTGTACTATTGGGCTAATGTGTGGTTGAAAAGTAAGAAGCTGATCAAAGATGACACCCAAATTACTGACTGATACTGAGGGTTGAACCAGGATCAATTTTAGCCCACGAAGGGTAGAGAGGACAGATTTGTTGTTGTTTTATCAGGACTGAGTTGTAAAAAAGTATCTGTCATCCAATGATTGATTTTCCGAATGCAGTCATTCAGTACAACAGGTAAAGATGTTGCAGTTGCATCAACACTTACATAAAGTTGTGTGTCATTGGCATAGCAGTGGAATCATACGGCTAAGCTTGGGCAAAGTAATCAACAGGTCTAGGAATGGAAATCAGAGATACAGGAGTTTTGTCGGATGAAAGGAAAACCCATCCCTGAACTAAGCAGGACTGAGTGGATTTAGCATTTGCTGTAGATGTAACTGCACTTCTGAATGAACTGAATACAAAATTGTCAGTCAAAGGTCTTTTTGCACATGATATGCAGTACCTAGTCAAGGTCTACATGAGGAAGTTGGTGCTTCTCTCTCAACAAGCAGAGAGGAAACACATTGACACACCTTCCCACACTGTGAGGGAGAAATCTATCTACTGATCAGCTTAATGGATATGCAGCCATGTTCTGGGCACAAGTGATTTGAAGATGTCAATGCAGTAGAAATTGAAATGTTCACCATTTCCTCTCCTTTAACATGTGACATGAACAGTGCCCCCAGTAAGGTACAACTTGAACTAATAGACTGGCAGTTTGATGCACTGCTGGCAGAACACTTCAATTCAACACTATTGCTGACATTCTACAATTCTCTCAAAAATGAGAATTTCTCATACTTGAGAAGACTAACTCAGAGAATGCTTGTCCTCTTTGGATCAACATAACACATGTAAACAGACATTCTCTGTAATGAAATTCAACAAGTCCAGGTACAGATCTGCTCTCAGTGATGTCTGCTGTACTGCAAATACAGGGTGGTCCACGAAAAAGTGGCCATGAACAGAGAGTGTGCAAAGAGTGTACATGAAATTGCTGAAACGGGCACAGATATGTATTGACATACAAGGAAATCAATTTCAGCACCTTCTGTAAGTGTGAGTACCAAATTTGATGATTGTTCTCTTTACCACGTAATACAGTTGTCTTGGTGGAGGCGGGTCACTTTTTCGTGGGCCACCCTGTAGCAACATCAGGAACTACACCTGATTTCAGTGCACTAGTTGTAGCTCATCAGTGACTTGATTCTTCCCATTAAGTTGTCAAAGGTACAGAGACAATAAAATACTTTATCACTGCTTAATGCAGTGAAATGTATTTCTTAGTTTTTTTTTTTTTTTTTTGTTTTTTACACAGTCTGGAATTGTAGATTGTGTTAAAAAGCATGCTACAGTGTGCGTATATTCCATGGTTGAATAAATCAAACAAAATCTCTGAATCTGTGGTATACATTGTGGAGACTGGCCCGGACACAGACAGGTGGACACCGATGGTTCAAGCAACAACACACATTTATTATACATTTCTATTATATACAAATGCACACAACCCAGTGCCCCAGCACCAATCTCCGGTCACTCCTGGCCTCTCAAAATGCCTTTTTTCTTTCCTGACTTCCTCCAATCCTCTCCTCCGAGCTCCATCCTCTTCCACCCAACTCCAGCCTCTGAATGGTGGGAGGCGGCCCCTTTTATCCTCACCCGGACATGCTCCAGATGCCTCCCAATGAGCTTCTGCCAGCACTCCCAGAAGAATTCCCGGGTGTCCCTGGTCTTCAGGGCTCTTCAGGCATCTGGACGCCCCCTGGCAGTGACCACGGGCCCCTATAGGGTTGAGCTTCCATGCTCCTTTTTGACGGTCCTTATAGCCACCAGGGCAGTCGCTCCCTCATAGTCCGGAGGAGGCGTAATCCCTCCTTCGGTTCTTCCGGGCGTCCCAGCTGGGTATCGCCCCCAGCTGCTCGCCACAGCAAGTATATTAATTTTATTATGGTGAAAATGGGAAATATAACATGGCTACAGTAATGTAACAGTTGACAGAATGTCTTCGGCCCTCCTCAACAAGCTAGTTTTCTCATGTGGCCCCCCATAAAAAAACAGCACACCACTGGTCTAGAATGTGTCCCATAATTGAGCTTGTCCTTAAGCTCTTGAAGTGATGTTACCAGCCCAGCACACCACAGTATAGAATATTGCACTGGCCATCACAGAGTTGTAGAACATGTGAAGGATGCCATTTCCCACATTAAATGTTTTTTTAAGTCACATTTACATAAAGAAACATTAAATTTGCTTTCTCATTTGCATCCAATAACAGAAAGAAAGAAATTAAACAAACAAATAGGGACAAGACAGCTTAAAAACTAACACGGAACGTCTAAAAACAGTTTACATCAATTTACTGTATATCAAAACTCGTTTTTTTTGGTAAAACCTACTTCTTTCAATTGTCACACGTGTGAGTAGGAGGCAGCTAAAGGGCCTGAGTAGTTGTAATACCACCATTAACCGGGGGATGGCAGGGGGGTGGTCTTGCAGACCATTCCCAGGAAATCCCGCCAGGTTCCGGCACCCTCGATGATGTTACTTCCGGTCCCGATGACACCACTTCCAGGTCTGGTCCCAGAGATGATGATACTCCTGGCCCTGGCCTCAAAGATATTGTCACTTTCGGTCCCGAGGACATCATTTCCGGTTCTGGCCCTAAAGATAACGTCACTTCCTGAACGGGCCTTTAAATCTGCCATCTTTACTATATGTGATCAGTTCTGTTTTGGACTCAGTCTTGTCAACAACTCTTTAAAAATTTCTACATTTGCAGCCAGGACACATTATGCGGGTGGCTGCCCCAAACGTGTGTTTATTTGTGACACAGTTTAATAGTAGATGTTACCTAACATAGATACATGATATATAAGGAAAAAAACTCTATACCTCTGAAATTATTTTTTAACTTTATCTCTGACATTTCCTGTTAAAGAGGCATATGGCACTGGGGAGAAATGAACTTCTGGAGTGATTTGTGTGGGTGATTCACTGAAGAAAAGTTCTGCACATAATGGGTGTCTGTCATCAGTTCAGTTTATTTACAGTTTTCTTTTTTTTAATATTGCCCTCTGGCACACACTTACCAAATTGTCCACATTAGCCACAATCACTTTAGCTGCACATTTGGTAATCTATTGGAGCAACTAATCTGAGCAATGAAGCTAGAAGTGATAACTGACTGGATCACATTACAATAAAAGGACAACATTAGGTCCTTGTTCACTTTTAATTGTCTGAGTTTATGCAGAAGAAATAAGCACTAATTGCAATTAGAGAATATGTTTAGTATTCGTAATTCAATTAAGATTATTGTCTAGGATAGTTTCTAAGTATTTAAATTTAGTCACTATTTCTACCTTTTCCCCTAGAACAGGGATTCTCAACATCGGTCCTGAGGACCCCCTGTGGCTGCAGGTTTTTGTTACAACCAGCTTCTGTTTTCAATTGGAATCCTTGGCTAATTAAGTGAACTGTTATTGCCAAGATTCTGTTTTATTGCCCAGTTTCTGTGTTTTGGGAACAACGTTGAGATTTTTTGGTAAAATGTTAAATGTACTAATCAGTGGGAATAAAGTTTTTTTTTCTTTTTAACAATATTTTCATCTTGATATTCATTATATTTTTCCGGGTGTTATAATTGTTTAATTAACCATTATTTACAAATTAGTGGGTATGACACTAAAGTAGTTGCAGCCTTTCACAATTAAGTGTTGTTTGCCTGGGTGGCTGCTCTGCTCGTCTTTAATTGACATTATTAAGAAACAGTGAAGGGAGCAAACTGCACAGAGAAAGTCAAAATATAATGAAAACAACAAAAGTGAGTTAAACATTTACATCTATAGAAAAAATGGAAATATTTCTAAATGTCTTATAAATGTAAAAATCGTGCCATAATGTAGAATAAGATAAGAGAAAAAATACCAGCTAATTAATTGAGATCAGCGTTATTAGTTGTCACTGATTATGAATCTGGTTGAAGCAAAAACCTGAAGCCACAGTGGGTCCCCAGGACCGACTTTGAGATCCCCTACCCTAGAACAATGATGGATGAACATGCAGATTTCTCTCAGAAAGTCAAATATAATGTCTTTAGTCTTTTTGACATTCAGATTAAGACAGTTCTTATTGCACCAGTTTACCAAACAGTTCCCTTATTAAAGTAATGGCGTTCATCCTCTTCATCCTACCAGCATGGTGCCATCAGCATACTTAATAATAAAACAGTGGTCATTGTTAAGTCTCAGGAAACTTGTGTACAAAGTAAAAAAGTAAAGGAGATAAGACACATCCTTATCGATGTCCTGTGTTTGAATGAATGACTTTTGAGTTGTACTTTGACTTTTTGTGAATGATTTAATTGAAAGCTATGAATCCATAATTTATAAAGGGGTTAACATTCATATGATTCAATTTCCCAATCAGTATGTAAGGCTAGATGGTATTGAACTAGGGCTTGGGGATACAATGAAAATACTCAATGCATTGTGGCTTATTCTGCGTGGGATGTAGTAAATGACTATACTGTGCACATCGAGTACAAACTGTCACATTTTTTTAACCCATTGAACCTGGCAGGCTGGCTTTTGGGATAGCCGTATTAAGACATAAATAAATGTGTGTGTGTGTGTATGGAGCAGTCCGCTCTGCTCACACTCAACCACAGCCACTAGATGGCGCATACTTTCACTTTTACATTTTTTCGCCATTTGTATGAACCTCTGTATGCACTATGAAAGACGTGTGTGGGTATGTGCATGTGTATGGAGCAGTCTGCTCTTCTCACGCTCAACCACAGCCATTGAAGTTGATGTGAATTCTACGGAAGATGTGGAAGCTTATATAAGTGTGACTTGCACTTGGTGAGATGGCTCATGCATGCACTTTTGAATATTTTTGATGCTTGCATGCACCTCATTTCTCATTCAACCCCAGCAGACAAATTCAGTTTTGTGGTACATGCACATCGTTCGATCACACAATGTACTACCATACATTTGCCTGAGACAGGCTTCAGTCTGTCCTGCTCAATTTGTGCCACAGCTGCACTCAACTACACGTCTGTCTCGGACAAGATATGACCTGTCCTGGCCCACATAGCGGATGCCACTGCAAGTTCAGCAATACACTGAAGGAGTCTTCGAGTTGTTTTTCTCCCAAAGACCACACGCAGCTAACAACACCGATAAGGGCATCACACTCCTCCGAGAGGCTCTCCTCCTGGCTGCCTGCCTCCTTCCTTTAATCCCCTGGTGGTTCCCGATCCTGCCTTTGTTCTCCCGTCTTTAACCTCCATATCTTTCTTTTCATTTCACTCCCTGTCTTCTTTCTTCCCATTCTGCCCTTTCTTGTTCCGTACAAGCTCCTTTTATCTGGCCTGATTGGCACGGGTGTGATACGCTGCCACCTCCAAGGTGTGAGTGAGGCACCTGACTGACACTCGCCTTAGCACATGTACTGTATGTCCAATCAGCCATGCACCCCAATCAACCCCTGAGTAAACCACATTGGCGCACACATACACACGATCGGAGCCCACACTTTTTCTGGAATATGATTAATTATTTAAAACCTGCCCAATGCCAGGGACCACTTGTCCCAAATCCTCTTATTCATGACACTCATCTGAGAATGTAATGTTATATTATAAAACCTTTAAGTGAGGGCAATGAGACAAGAAATAAAATACCAATGATATCACGATTGAAACAATAGACAGCTCATCAATCAGCCATTACTGTTTTATGTGTCTAAATATACACCTAACAGCTTTATACTGGATTTGCTAATTAGATTTAAATCAATGTTAGCAACGTGACAAGATCAGCGGTTCATAAGCAGATGTCAGGAGGAATAAAGATTCAATTTGCATGTGTTGCTTTGAAAGGATTAGTAGCTTTGTCACCTTATCAGACAGGATAGGGCACAGAGAGAACGAGACATGCTGCTGTATTTTTCCATTTACTTCTCTGCAATTTCTCCATTCATCAGCCAACATTAATCTGGAAGCACTGTGTGGTCTTGCTCGACTATGTGAACTGCCCTTTGCTGACCGGGAATAATGAATATAGCACACAATAACATGAAAATAACTAAACATAAGGAAGATGAACTGAAAAAGCACAAGTCAAGCTGATATTCAATCTATGAAACGGATTGAAACCTTGGCAGGTTTTTCAGTATCTTCAAGTCTCCTGAAGGCTACTTGAAGTCAGGAGAAGGTAAAAGCAGCGGAACAGTGGTTTACCAGATGGCTGAAGGCAGAGCTGATGAGGAGGGGGAAAATATTTGGGAAGGAGAAGGTGATGGTGAAGAGGGAGCCTTCCTGCATTTTACCCGCTACAGTGAAATAAGGGCCGCCCTGCCCTGGGAGCAACGCACGGCAAAAGAACGGTTCCTCTACCACTTGGATCACCTTTTTCTTTTATTCCTGGCACTTTTCTTACTTGTGGTTACCTTAGAAATTGTTTACAAGGTCTGGTACCTCATAAGGTGGCAAGAGGTATATGTTTCACTAATGACCATTTTCCATTATCTTTTCACTGAGGAAGAGAATGAAGATTTGATGGAGTTCTGAGAACAACAGCTGGTAACTCAATGATAGAACACTGGGAGACACAGCCATTAGAATGAGCTCTCATTCTCTGTCTTCATAGTAAATATTCCAATTTCCACGTCTCAAGAATACCACAGATGCTGTCACTATCTTACAGAAAGACCTCAGTATGTGCATCTTGGGAGCTGCAGGCCTGACATTATGGTCAGCAACACAGGAGCGCCGCAGGGTAATGTACCTTTCTGGTCCTGTTCAGCCTATATACATCAGACTTCCAATACAACTCGGAATCCTGCCACGTGCAAAAGTTCACTGATGACTCTGCTATCGTGGGCTGCATCAGGAGTGGGCAGGAGGAGGAATATAGGAACCTGATCAAGGACTTTGTTAAACGGTGCGACTCAAACCACTTACAACTGAACACCAGCAAAACCAAGGAGCTGGTGGTGGGTTTTAGGAGAACCAGTTCCCTCCTGGACCCCGTGATTATCAGAGGTGACTGTGTGCAGAGAGTGCAGACCTATAAATGCCTGGGAGTGTAGCTGGATGATAAATTGGACTGGACTGCCAATACTGATGTTCTGTGGAAGAAAGGACAGAGTCGACTACACTTCCTTAGAAGACTGACGTCCTTCAACATCTGCAATAAAATGCTGCAGATGTTCTATCAGATGGTTGTGGCAAGTGCCCTCTTCTACGCGGTGGTGTGCTGGGGAGGCAGCATAAAGAAGAGGGACACCTCACGCCTGGACAAACTGGTGAGGAAGGCAGGCTCTATTATAGGCATGGAGCTGGACAGTTTGACATCCGTGGCAGAGCGATGGGCACTGAGCAGGCTCCTGTCAATCATGGAGAATGCACTGCATCCACTGAACAGGATCATCTCCAGACAGAGTAGCAGCTTCAGCGACAGACTGCGGTCACCGTCCTGCTCCACTGACAGACTGAGGAGACCCCACACTATGCGACTCTTCAGTTCCACCCGGGGGGGTGGGCGTTAACGTTAACATTATACAAAGTTATTGTCTGTTTCACCTGCATGTTTATCACCCTTTAATTTAATATTGTTTTTTATCAGTATGCTGCTGCTGGAGCATGTGAATTTCCCCTTGGGATTAATAAACTATCTATCTATCTATCTATCTATCTATCTATCTATCTATCTATCTATCTATCTATCTATCTATCTATCTATCTATCTATCTATCTATCTATCTATCTATCTATCTATCTACTACTACTACTACCAGCAAAATACTGAATCCAAGAACATTGATTATGATTGATTAGGAGGAAACCCCTAATATCATTATTTTGCTGCAATTTAGGAGTAATCAAGCCTTAGTCTCATTATTAATAGAACCACAAATACACACAGCTTTACAAAGGTGAGAAATATTGGAGACCATGTGTCCAAGATTTATAACATCTTGTATATAAGTCGTGCAATTTTCAATTTCCAATGTTTCCTTCATTTTATGTATGGCACAGTAGTGCTGCTGCCTTAGAGCTCTAGAGTCCCAATTTCAGAAACTGGACCTAGGCACTACCTATGAAAGATTTGCAAATTCATCCCATGTTTGCTTGGGTTTTCTCCCACGCTGTACACATATGCATGTTTTGCTGACTGGCAACTGTAAATCGATCTTGTGTGAGTGAATGTGCCCTGGATTGGTGGTCAATGCAGCACTGATTCTAAAATGATATACGAATTGGTGAGGATTAGATAAATGGATTAGAAAACATGTGTGTGTGTGTGTGCGTGTGTGTGTGTGTGTTTTATATATATTAAGGTTAGTATCCTTCCACATTGGCCATCCCACTGGGCTGAAATCTGGCTCATTAATAAGCCTACCACAAAACTAGCATAGAAGTGGCAGATAGTGCCAACCACACAATGTGAAAAACAAGATAAATACATAAAATGAGCTGTGAACAATGCATATTTCAGTTCTTGACTTCATCACAGGCCTAATTATTTCAACTCCAGCATCTTGACTTCCAGTAACTTAATTTTTAAAAGGATTGGCAATGGCTAGTGATGGTGAGAACTTTAGTTTCTACTAGCCTGAAGCTGTGAGAAATGTGGGGCATGAGATAAACAGAAAGTGAAACCTAAACCTGAATGCTCCATCATGTGCTCCTCCTCACTTACCAAGATGCTTCCATCCAGCCTGTAGAGTCACTGCTTTTCTCAGACAGCCCTTACGCTACTTTGTTCAGAACTGTTACAATATGTGTGTTTTATTTTTACCCATTTTGTGTGCAATACAATAAATGTTGAAATGCTTTCCTTAAAACTAACTGATCTGATTTCTTTAACAAATAACATTAAATACGATATAATGAGAACGGGCCACAAAGTCCAACATACAGTCTAAAAATGACAAAAACCTGATAATATGTGCTTTTTTTCCTGTCCGATTTCAAACTATTCTAACTCAAGAGTAAAGCCAAAAGTTTGACTAAAAGTAAAGAGTTTCCCGGACTCCTTGTTAAGATACTTCACCTGCCAATTCAGTATAATGGAATCTTTGAATAATGAGGTGAAGTAGCAGCCCCAACAAACAATGCAACACTGTATTGAATATTAGAACAATTTGGACGGGAACTGGCCATTGAGCCCAACAAAGCTCTCCAGTCCTATCCATTTAAACCTTCCAAAATAACATCAAGTTGAGTTTTGAAAGTCCTACTGTCTACCACACTACTTGGTAACTTATTCCATGTGTCTATGGCTTAATGCGTGAAGAAAGACATCCTAATGTATGTGTAGATTTTACCCTTAACAAGTTTCCAACTGTTGTCCCCGTGTTCCTGATTAACTCATTTTTAAATAAGTCTTGATCCACTGTACTAATTGCTTTCATAATTTGAATCTTTTGAAAGAAAATGTTAGTTAATATTGGTATTCTCTCAACTAACAGATTTAAATGCTAAAATAGTATTTTTACAGGAGACCCACTTACTAAGCAAGGATCAGTTCCGGCTGCAAAAGGACTGAACTGGCCAAATGTTCCATTCTAGCTTTACAAAGAAAACTAGAGGTGTGGGAATTCTCATACATAGAACAGTCTCATTTGTAGCATCAGATGTAGTATCTGATCCTGAAGGGAGATATGTGATGGTCATGGGCAACTTATCTAACTGTAAAATGATTTTGATAAATGCTTATGCACCTAATGTCGATGATAAGGAATTTATACAAAATTTATTTGCATCCATTCCCAATGTGAACACTCATAAAATTATAATGGCTGGGGACTTTAATTGTGTTTTAAATCCACTCTTAGATAGGACTTCTATCACAGGGGGGACGACATCTAACACTGCAAAGATAATTACAAAGTTTATAACTGATCACAAATTATCAGACCCCTGGAGGTTTTTAAACCCAAACTCAAGAACATATTATTTCTACTCAAGAATTGATTATTTCTTTATAGATAATAATTTCTTGCCTACGATTAAATCTTGCAAATACGATGCTATTGTTATTTCTGACCATGCACCTCTGATCTTGGAGCTAAAGTCACTATGCCCCACACACTCACCTCGCAGATGGCGTCTCAACCCGCTTCTATTAGCAGACGAGAATTGTACAGAATTTATATCCAAACAAATCAGTTTCTTCCTAGAGACAAATACATCCTCAGAGATTTCTGCAGGAATACTCTGGGAAACTCTTAAGGCCTTCTTAAGAGGACAGATTATTTCATATCTTTCCCACAGAAATAAATTAGAAACCAAGAAAGTAGCAGAGCTAAAAAGCAAAATTACTAGAATAGATGAAGAACATGCCAGGCTTCCAAGCGAGGCTCTACATAGGAAAAGGCAGGCTCTGCATTCAGAACTAAACCTCTTGACAACTAAAGAAACTGAACAACTAATTTATAAATCCAGACATCATTACTATGAACACGGAGAGAAAGCTAATAAGCTTTTAGCTCAACAAATCTACAAGCAAGAAGTCCGCAACGCAATCCCAGTAATCACCAACACGAATGGAGACAAAATCATCGACCTTAAAAATATAATGTACACATTTAGAGACTACTATAAATCCTTATATTCTACTGAGTTTAAAGAAGACACACACAATCTAATTCATTTCTGGATACATTACAGATACCACAAATAGATACTTTTAGTGCGGAGGAACTGATAAACCTCTGGCATTATCAGAATTACTAGATGCTATAAAGTCACTTCAAGGCGGGAAAGCAGCAGGCCCTGATGGCTACCCTGCAGAATTTTATAAGAAATTCTCTGCTCAGCTAGCTCCCCTCCTATTAGCAACATTTACAGAAGCCAGAGACAATCAAACTCTTCCTCAAACTTTTCGCCAAGCATTAATCACCATTTTTCCTAAACAAAATAAGGACTTATTACAATGTGCATCATACAGACCAATTTCACTTTTGAATAATGACGTTAAAATACTCTCAAAAATCATAGCTAGAAGGATGGAGAAAGTGCTCCTTCGTAATATCACAAGATCAAACTGGATTTATCAAGGGTCGACACTTATCTTCCAATCTTCAACACCCTGTTTAATGTAATATACTCACCAACTCAAACACCCCAGAAATATTATTATCATTGGATGCAGAAAAAGCCTTTGACATGATTGAATGGAAATACCTTTTTACTACATTGGAGAAATTTGGGTTTGGCCCAACATTTGTGCATGGATCAAACTACTGTATACCAATCCAGAAGCTTCAGTTTGTATCAACAACATTTGTTCAGACTACTTTAAACTAGAACGTGGTACCAGACAAGGATGCCCCTTGTCACAGCTGCTATTTGCAATCGTCATTGAACCACTGGCAGTTCACTGTCATAATACAGATCAGACAAAGGGGATTATCAGAGAAGGACTGGAACAGAAAACGTCTCTATATGCAGATGATATGGTACTGTATATATCAGACCCACAAAATTTCTGTGCCTGCAGTCTTAACAGCACTCACAGAATTTCAAAAGATCTCTGGTCTCAGAATTAATCTGAATAAAAGTGTACTCTTTCCAGTGAATTCTCAAGCATATAATATTAGATTAGACACCCTACCTTTTATCATTGCAGAACAGTTTAAATACCTAGGGTAAACATCACAAGTAAACATAAAGCTCTTTATCAACAAAATTTCGCCATTTGCATGGAAAAAATTAAGCAAGACTTGCATAGATGGTCAACCCTTCATCTCACACTAGCTGGAAGAATTAACACTGTTAAGATGAATATTCTTCCTAAGCTTCTTTTTTTATTTCAAAACATTCCAATATACAGTACATCAATAAATCATTTTTAAGCAATTAGATTCAACAATAACCTCATTTATTTGGAACTCAAAACATCCACGTATCCAAAGAGCGACCCTACAAAGACAAAGGCAGAAGGCGGCATGGCTCTACCTAACTTCCAGTTTTATTACTGGGCAGCAAACATACAAGCTATAAAACCTGGACACAAATAGATGAACATACACAGGCTGGTCCGCAATAGAAGTAAAATCTTGCAGTACTTCTTTATATTCCCTGCTCTGTGCCCCAATAAATGCAAGTTATCGCAATATACTAATAACCCAATTGTGCTTCACTCACTCAGAATATGGAATCAATGTAGGAAGAATTTTAAGATGGAGAAGCTTTTATCTGTGGCACCTCTGCAAGAGAACCACCTCTTTCAACCTTCACAAACATATGCAGTTTTTAATATCTGGAAAAAATTTGGGATTAACTTGCTTAGAGATCTTTATATAGACAACGTCTTTGCATCCTATGAACAATTACATTCCAAATTTAACATTCCAGCTACACATTTCTTTCACTATCTTCAAATTAGGAACTTTGTTAAACAGAACCTGCCGTATTTTCCTCATCTTGCACCCATCATCCATGCTGGAAAAAATATTGCTCAATTTCAAGGACTCAGACACCATCTCTGTAATATATAAAATATTATTTTACAGTCCCTCCCTTTCAAAGATCCAAGAGGACACTGGGAAAAAGATCTCTCAATTAATATATCAGAAAAGGAGTGGAAAGTAGCAATGCAGAGAATTCACTCAAGTTCCATATGCGCAAAGCATACAATTATTCAACTCAAAATTATATATCGAAATCTCCAAAATGTTTCCAGGGCAAGATCCAACGTACGGACACTGTAATCAAGTCCCAGCCTCACTGGGTCACATGTTTTGGGCCTGCACCAAATTAACATCATTCTGGACCAAAATTTTTAATTACCTTTTAGACAGCCTTGTTGTCACAATCCCTCCTAACCCATTAACAGCTGTGTTTGGGATTCTTCCAGATGGGTTTAAAGTGGAGAAGGACAAACAAACTGTGATTGCATTCACTACGCTATTGGCACGCAGACTTATTTTGCTAAACTGGAAGAATCCTAACTCTCCTCTTTTAAATAAGTGGGAAACCGATGTTTTATACGATTTGAAATTGGAAAAAATCAAATACTCAGTTAGAGGATCTTAACAGATTTTTTTCAAAACATGGCAGGATCTAATCAGTAATATTTTAGAATAAGCTCTTAAAGCACAGAGGAAGCAATTATTTCTGCATTTCTTTTTCTTCTCCATTCATCTCTATTGGCTTATCAAACTTATCAATTTAGGTATGTTTACAAGCCTTAAGTTTTACTCCGTTGGCCATGCTCTATTTCTCAGGGGTGGGGGTCGACTTGTTCTCAATCCTACTTTTTGTAAAAATTGATTGATTTGTATGGAATGATTACAATAAAATTAATAAAAAAAGAAAATATTTGTTTAATCTTTCCTCATAACTTATCCTCTGTAGAACTGGAATCGGCCTAGTCGCTCTTCTCTGGACCTTTTCTAGTGCTGCTATGTCCTTTTTGTAGCCAGGAGATCAAAAACTGCACACGGTACTCCAGATGAGGCTTCACCAGTGTGTTATAAAGCTTGAGCAAAACCTCCTTGGACTTGTACTCCACACATTGAGTAGTGAGAAAAGCGCTATATAAATGCAAAGAATTATTATTATTATTATTATTATTATTATTATTATTATTATTATTATCAGGGCAATATTTAACCTAATATTCGGTTAGCCTCCTTAATGGCTTCAGAATACTGTCTACAACTCCTAAATTATTCTTGTTATGTGTACTTCCTGTTATCAGAAAACTCCTATTGTGTGTTCAAATCTAATATTTTTACTGCACTGCAAATGCTTCCATTGATTAATTTTCTGCGTCTTCCATTACAGGATCACACTGAGTTGAAATCTGTCTGCCAGCATTTGGTGCAATCAGTGGTTAACCTTGGATGGGACACCCAATCAAATTTCAAACTAACTGATATGGGACAAATGTACAATTACTGATCAGGCTTATTTATTTAAAGCTGATTATATTGTGCATATTTTTATATTAACTTCCACATTTCTTACACCAGAGTGGAATGGTGTTGCAGTGGTAGTGCTTCTGCATTGCAAATAGGAGGCCAGCGATTATGCCTCTGGGTCGTCCCTGTGTAGAGTTTACATGTTCACCTTGTGTTTGTGTGGGTTTCCTCCATGTGATTTGATTTCCTCCCACAGTCAAAAGACACGTAGTTTAGGTGGATTAGAGATGATGAATTGGCCCTGGTATATGTGTGTGTGTGTGTTCACCCTGCGATGGGCTGGTGCCCTGTCCAGGGATTCTTCTTGCTTTGTGCCTTATGCTTACTGATCAGGTTTGAAAGATGGGTGGATCTCTTGCATCATCTCCCTAAACAAGCAAACAAAGAAATCTAAATCACTGTATAGTGTTCTCTCGGTGTGAGTGATGTGGAGATTTGTCCAATAGTCAATGGGTAGCAGGGGAATGGTAAGACACTAATTTGGTAGGTACTGTAAGTGTACCAAACAAGTGTCTACAAAATGAAGAACACACCCTTGCAAAAGAAAAGGTTCTTTGAAAGACTACCATGTGGTGATACGGCCAGTCAATAAAAAAACGTGCCTAATAACATATAATGAGAGGTCACCAGAGAAACAGAGAGAGATTAGGCAGTTAATATGTCTGACAGATGGCAAAAATACCTCTTGACCAACAGGTGGCAGCACATTATCATAAAGCTGAGAAATCACATATACACAGTACTACTAAGTGTAAGGAGGCTAACAGGATTCCATTCATTTTCCTCTCTCTTGATTGATATAAAAAACAAACTGTAAATGGGAGGAGTGAAGCCTTGTTGTCTATTTAAGAGAAGCTGAGAAGCAGACAGGAATATGTTTGAGAGTCCCATTTCTTTAAGGAATGTATTAAATTCACGGTGAGACGGACAACATGAGCTCAAAGGAATATTCCACCCAAAACTGATATTTTTTTATATGTTACTTACCTCCTGTACTTTGTAGTGATGACCAAGAATGTTTTCATACTGAATTGAGATAATAAAGTTTATGCTAGAATACAAGACAATGATGACTACTCCTGTATGACAGCAAACGGTGAGAAAAAAATCTTGTTATTCGTATTGTGTAATCCATATGCTCATTATCCACTCTTATGCTCAAAACATGCAGAACTCACGGAATTTCTGTTGAAATGATGTTAAATGCATACTTCTGGAAAAATCTGTGCTGATTCTTCCTGAAGTATGTATTCTAATGGCTCTCTGAATATTGAACCCATGATATGCACTTTATGGAGAAAGGAAAACCTTTGATGTGTGATCTCATGCTGTTAAGGTCCATGTAACTAAACTGGAATTCTTCCATTTGTTCTTTCATTTTAAGTTGTGTTGTGTTATATTATGAAAATAAATGATATCCCCATGTGGAAGGGATGTAGTGTCTTGTTTAATATTTTGGCATTCATGGACAAATATTTTTTGCCAAGTTTATGAATGCTGTAACACTCACCTACTCTTCTCAGTACTCACATGTGCCATTCTTCCAAGTTGTTCCCCTACCTATAGAAAAGTCATCTGTGATAAAACATCATTGACCTCATCAGGTAGAAGGGTCCTTTCATGTGTTTGGCCGGCCCAATATTGACTCAGCAGTGGAATGGCCAGTAGGGGGGGAAGCAGCATGTTGGCTGTCTGTCTTGTTGTGATTTTTAGAATCCTCCATTCAATATAAATTATGCCCATTTTATTATGTCTCTTCCTGCACTCCTCATAGGCCAGCATTGTCCTCTTTCACCCAATTCCAACTTCCCAAGAAAAAGGCTCCCTTTTAATCATCTGGAGCCCAAACCATTGTCTTCGGAAAGCACTTCTGAGTAAGGTGAACCACCCTGGAATAGAGAATTAATTTCCAACTAGCTCCCCTTGACGGCTCTCATGGAACCCAACAGGTCACCCTATGGAATCACAACCCTCATGCTACTCACAAGGAATGCTGCCATCCAGTGTAAGAGGAGACAACCTGCACATTGGAGGCACTTTGCTAGCACATGTCCAGCATTTTCTCTGGCCTTCCAAGCAGGACAGGAACTGCTAGCCATACATGTTGGAATACTTTTCTATCTAAGACATCATCCATAATACTGGCCTACTCACCGGGTGACTGATTCCTATCCATTGCTCCTGGGAAGCAGCAGTGCTTCCCTATGCCCACCTCCTGGTCCAGTGGGAGGATGTCACACCTTTTTTAATGACGATCAATTATATGGATCTCTCTGTCAGGTAAGGGAATGGGGTCAATCCTGGCCTGGACACCAGCCAATCTACCACAAGAGACATGTGACATAGTTTACATTCATGCTGAGAAGTTTGCTGTGGGGAAGTTATACATAGTATGATTGTGTTAAATGCAAAACTGGAATCCACAAATAAGATCCTGGCATATTCAGCCGAGGTGTCTAAATACCTCAGATTTGTAGTAGTGGACAATCATGTTTAGTACATCCTCATCTGACCTGTTTGCACAGTAACCGAACAGTAGTGGGCGAAGCAGAGACTGTAACTGACTTGAGATGCAGAAGAATCAGAATCAGACATTGATATTACTTAATTATTACAGAGATCTGCGCTGGCAATCAGAAGGTTGCCGGTTCAAATAAGGAAGTCATCCAGCCCTGCAAGCAAGTCCTCCATCTTGCAAGGGAATATTTGGGGGTTGGTGGCAGGACTCACACTGTTGCAGTGTGTTGCTGAGTGCATGGCTGCACTCGGGTCCCAATCTGGGTGGTATGTCGTGTGGTGGGTGCAGCACCGTGCTGTAATCAGCGCATGCTCCCAACCTCCTCTGTGTTACAAACCTGTAATCATTTACAATGAAAATCTTTTGCTTCTTAGGCACAGGGATTATTGAGAATACTTTGAAACAAGCAGGGCAGGGACTGAGGAAACATCTATGAAAATACAGGAGCTAACTAAGCAAAACAATGCTTTAGTATTCATGTGTAAATCGATCCTGAAAATTTCTCAGATCTTTTAAACATGCCCAAACATAAACTCATCCTTCACCGTGATACCAGGAAACACAATCGATCAAAACTATTTTCCAATTCTCGCGTGATAATCCAAATACAACACGCATGTTCGTAGGGCGTGCAAAATGCGCATGTGTCTTTTATTTGTTCATTTTCTTCTGTATTTAAATACATTTGAGTGTCTTATCAAATCTGACTCTAAATTTACTGAACGACCTAATCGCATAGTAAAATAAAAATAATAAGTAATATTTTCTCCTTGACCTTTGACCCGTCTGAATCTGTTACGTAGCCGGATGTCCTGTCTTTCCTCCCTTTCTACCTGATAGTCGAGCGGATCCGACGTTTCGTGTCTTTTACAGACTTAAAGTAGGTTAAACTGTCAGACGTGACGTTCTTCTTTTTTTATAAATTGATATTCTTTTGTTTAAAATTATGTGTGTTGATGCATATAGTATATATAACACATATTTTCGTTGTTTTATCATTTTATGTAAAAATAAAACGAATGTCGGCCTAGTATAAGTAGGCACGTGGTGAGCCTTTTGAAATACCTACTTATTACATAACGTTTTTTCTTTTGTTTTTTTTTCACTTTCAAAATAAATTGGAGTTTTTAATTAATGAAAATTGTTTACAGTGGTGATTGAAAGGATTTGCATCATACTAAGTTTATGTGTATTGCTTGTATCAGCTTGCGAGAGCGAAGGTACCTTGAGTAACACTTGCACAAATTGTGCTGTAGTAATAGGGTGTTGTACCGTGTTTGCTGTTATGAATGTAGTGAGAAGTTAAGTAAGATGGCACCTTTTTATTGGCTAACTAAAAAAAAATACAATCTTTCGAGGCAACTCGGGCCCCTTCAGGCAAGATGTAATGTAAAAAAAATGTACTGAAAGATTATTTTTATGACACTTATATAGCGCTTTCTAGTACATCTTATAATGCAACGTACTTTAAAAATCGTGGTAAGTAGAAGCAGAAAAACCATAATAATTGAAACAATAATATCAAGTGTTGGTGAGATTAGCACATTCATATAATGAAGTTTTCTGAATATTATGCCTTTCCCCTTATTTGAATTGGATGTGTAGCAAATGTTAAATAGCAGTCCTATAACTTAAGCAAAACCATAATATTGTGCCTCGTTAAAGGTTACCTGGAAGGTGTAGACGGTGTCAGCTGGAGTTTTGCCTTTTTTTTTTTTAAATATATAAATATGTTGGTTGTAAATATAACTGTAAAAGATGCAGTGTCGTAGTGCAGTATTACGGATTGCTTTAACCCGTATTGCAACAAACCTCATTTATTATTTTTTTTTGTGCTTCGTGGACAAACGCATGGCTTTAGCCCTAAAAACATTTATAAGACGCATTGGCGTGGATAAAATAAATGCTATGTTGCTTGAATACCCTGTTCAGTAAGGTGTAGATGTATTAATCCGTTGAAATTCCATTTATGCTTAAAGAGCACATTGTAGTGCTTTGGCCTTGGAACATTTTTAACTTTAATTACAAGAATTGGACAAACCTCACTTTCTTTTAAATTTTTGACCCATTTGTCATTATTATAGTATGTGTGGTAAATATGACAGATTAGTAGGTATACTAGTGTAATCAAATAATGTGTGATGAGTTAATTGTTTAATATACCTTTATACCTGCAGTATCAATTTACATATAACGGAAACCAGTTTAAAATTTCAGCCCAATTCCCGGCTTAAAAATGTGGTAAAGTTCAAATACCTTGGATCAACAATGACCGAGGGTGGAGAGTTAGATCTAGAAGTAAACCATAGAATGCAATCAGGTTGAAAAAATGTATTGGGAGTGTTCTGTAACTGAAAAATCAATGCAAGAATGAAGGGTAAAGTGTATACAACAGGATCAGACCAGCATTGGAAACTGTGCAGTTAGAAAGGTGCATGAAAGGAAACTCAGTGTTGCAGAAATGAGTATTTTAATATGGAAGTGTTAGAGCAACAAAGCTTAAGATCAAGAATGAGACAATCGGAAGTACAGTTTGGAAAATCTCAAAGAAATGCAGGAAAGGTGGTTATAGTGGTATGGGCATGTTATGTGAAGAAAGATTAAGTTGTTTATGGAGGTTTTGGGAAGGGAGTGAGATGGCGATCAAAGAGGAAGTGGATAGACTATGTGAAGGGGTAACCAAAGCAGAAAGGGGTATTGGGTGATGACATGTACAATGGACAGAGTGGAGATGGCTTGTCCAGTACAATGTTCCCACAAGAGTGTGTGTAGTAAAAAAAAAAAAACCTTAAGAGATTTGTTGAAATTTTGCTCAAAGGAAGCCATAATTTATTAGACAAATGCCACTGCATGATGCATACATTTTATTTGATACCTCTGTAAGAACTCATTCAGAAGTGCCAAATTACAGTATAGTTCTGTTATGCCTTTACATTGAAGCATTTTTGAGATTTATTTTTTTTGATGATGTGGTTTGAGAGTATTACGATTTTTAAATAAGCCATGTTCTACTTGGTCTTGCATATTTAAATCTGCAATATTTACCTTTGCCAGATAAAACAACTTGTTGCTTTCTCCTTTTTTCTTCAGCATGCGTTACGTTGCCGCTTACCTCCTTGCCACACTTGGTGGTAAAACCAGCCCCACTGCCAAGGATATCAAGAGCATCCTTGCAAGTGTAGGAATTGAGGCTGATGAGGAGCGCCTTAACAAGGTAATTAATGCCCATTAATTTTGTATTTACTGTTTTTTCTGTACAAGCATACCCTGACATTTCATGTTTATATTTTATTATACAGATTAGCCCAAAAAATATTTGTCTTTATTGTTTTACATTCTTTTTTTTTATATATTTTTGTGTTGGTGGGAGGGACTTTTTCACTTGCCTCAAAAAATTAAAGTGAACTCTATTTTTAATATCAGTCAGTTCTGATTTGGTAAAAGTGGGAGAAACTCCCAACAAAGACTATATTGAATGAAAAGTTAGTGCTTTTTATAATAATGTTTATAGAGCACTTTTCACACTACTCGGCTCCTCTTGCTGCAGTTGGAACTGGCTGTTACATAAGTTTTTTTGGTTTTTTTGTGTTAATAAACTGAGCAGGAGTGTTAAGGCTGAGAATCTATTTTTATATACATTTTCAATTGTGTAACTGATTTCGATATATTTGCATTAATTGGCGATGCATTGTTTTTAGGTCATCAGTGAACTAAATGGGAAGAACATTAATGACGTCATCAATTCAGGTAATTGTGTTTATAATATATATAGTTAAATGCTTCATGATGAGTTAGACACTGAAAAGTAAAGTTAATAATCGGGCTTTGCACACTACCCCAAATAAAAAAGGCTATGTTTGCCAGAAGACATTATACCATTTCAGATATTGGCCACTGTAGTAGTATTTAGAAGATGGTCTGTCTCTACATGCTTATTTAAAGTACGCATCACAGCTGATGAGTAAAACGTGTGTTCACTGTGGAATCGCAGATCATCCCTCGTGAACCACTAAAATATTTTGCGCAAAACTGTAGAACTTATTGGGCATCTTGAAACATTTTAAGTCTTAATTATACTACAAGTATGTGGTACAAGCTCTTTATAGGGTCGGACATGGAATATTTTACGTTACTTAAGCAGATCTGCCTCTGAAATGGATTGAGGTTTGTATGTTAAGTGATGTTCTTTGGTGACAGTTTTCTTCACCTGTAACAGTTCTGTTACATTTTCCATAGTATGAAGTTGCAGGTCGTCCTCCTCATACACCAATCCCGTCAAGTTGTTTCAAATAATTTCTTCAGTTGTTCACACGTTGGCCATGAACAAATGGGAATATTTTTGGAGCTGATCAAAATATTGTAAAAACTGTTCACTGGCATTGCCTAGGCCAAAAAAATACAGATTCTTTTCAGTATTATTTTTCACATTAAATCATTTAGAAATAATTGTATGTAATATTCTTTAGTGCAGTAAATTCTGCATTGTTAATGAGATGTTTTTGATAACAAAGAACCATGGAATCTACTCAAGCTTCCCTCTGCTTTCACTGCTCTCTTTAGTAATTCAACAGATCTGAACATCTCCTCCTAGATGTTTTGCAGTCTGCACTCGCACTCTCTCTCGCCTCTGCCAGAAATTCTTGTCAAAATCCTTCTTGGCTCTTGCCTTTCTTGAACTCGCACTTCTTGATTTTCTTCCTGTCAGTTTTATTTTCTCCTTACCTACACTTCTCATTTATGTTTGTGGCCAACCCCTGCTGAGAACTTGTACTTGCCAAACACCTAAAAGGCAACCTGCTCGTTAAGGTAAATGTATGGGTGTGCTGGTGCCGGTTAACCAGTGGAGTGTTAAAAAAAAAAAAAAATAAATAAAAGCAATTAATAAATCACAATATTCTACTGTAACATTCCCCACTATAGTTGGGGGCTGAGCAAGTATTTATGAATTTTCACATTTACAAGTATTTTCTGCTCCTAACCCTCTGAAGTGTGAAGTGATGACTGCATATATATTTTAAAAGCAAGTGTAATGAAAGCAATGTTACTTTGAAATTGCAAAATAAAAAATAAGCAGTGCTGCATTACAGCTTAAAATCCAAGTTTGATATCTGCCCCATACAGGGTCAATAAAGATGTTTTATCCTTTTTTTATGGACCATGTTTTACCCTGTCTCAGCATTGATTGACTTTGGGGAAATTTATATTTCTTTAACATCTCCAAAAGATTACTAATAGTTTAATATCTGTCTCAAAATTAGATACATGTTAGCATGGGTTTCTGCAGGAGTATCCAGGAAGAAAGTATTGGCTTTTCACCATCCAGTAATGGATTATGATAATTTGATGGTTAGTTTTAAAGAATTGTCTACTAGTTTTTGAGAACATGATTTGAAAAAGTATTTAGCCTACAAAAATATTTTTGCATTTTATTGTCTTAGTTCTTAGCAGAGACTGGCAGTCTGGTCAGGAAGCCTTCTCCCCTTTTATAAAAATCTTTAGCTGGGAAGGAACTTTGTCTTTCAACAGGAGAATTTAGGAGGCATCTAAAAATTGCTGTTTACTGCACTGGAATTACTACTTGCTGTAATAGCGGAGGTGGTTTAACCCGAGACCTAAGTACTGAACAGATGGATTAATTTTACATTTTTCTGAGTTAAGTTTTTTTAGGGAGTGTGGAAGTACTTCAAAAAGTTTGATTTACAAATTGAAAATTCCCAGTGTAGTTGATCAAAAGCCTAAGTTGTGACAATCATTTTTATAAAACAAACAAGGGTATGCATTAGTGGGGACTGACTGTTTGTATTCCGTAATTTTCAAGCCAACCTCATAGATACTTCTGTTTGATTTGCCTCTTTAATTTATAAAGTTGCCATAAGGCTTTTTTGATTCAAGCAACTTCAACATTTTTGATTGTAAAAATCTAGTCATTCGTTTAGTTTACCACCCAAGCATACTTGTAATATGTTAAGTAAAAGACTATTTTTACACTGCTCAGATATACCTTCTGATGAATGAATGAAAAACAGTTTTGGCAAGTGAACTGAACTGTTAGTAAACAATTACAAAATTTTATTAACCAATCTATTATGTGAATTTAAGCAGAATTTTCCACAATTGTTTGGTCTGGCTTAAAATGGCTTTCTGTTTAAATAAATTCATTGCATTACTTTTTTTCCTCTCCTTTCAGGACCTTAATAAAAACTATAAATAGAAATTTAATGCCATTTTTATTTTATTCAAGGACTCTCCAAGTTGTCCTGTGTTCCATCTGGTGGAGCCGTTGCAGTAGGAGCTGCACCTGCTGCTGGAAGTGCTTCTGCTCAAAGTGCTGCACCTGCTGGTATGAGTTCTTTGTACATAATGAAATTATTTCTTTAAATACTGAGAGCAATGTAGCAGTTAGGCAAAAAATATTTTAGATCTAACAGATTGCAACAGTCCTAACTTTTAACAAGTTAAATTGAGTAATGTTCTGATGTATTAGACATGAATAAACAATTACATAAACTAAAGCAACTTTGACAGCAAAAGTTAAGTTTATTAACAGTTGCAATGACTAAAAGTTGAAAATGATAAAATTGTAGGTTTGGTTGCATTTATTAGCATGGGAGTTTAATTGTATTTGTTTTTGCAGCAGAAGAGAAGAAGGAAGAAAAGAAGGAGGAGTCTGAAGAGTCCGATGAAGATATGGGATTCGGACTGTTCGATTAATTTTGTTGGTTGAAAAGTAAATAAAAATAAACATTTAATACACACTTATTTTGTCAGTCTTATTTACCTCAAATGTTAAAATGAAGCTGCCTGTAATATTTTACAACTTTGATGGGACAATGCCCCTCTCATCTTTAAAATGGTTTATTTTGTTTTTAAACATCTCAGAATCCTCCCTCTACACTGAAGCACTTGCAATGTAATGTCCCTCATAAGAAATGTTAATTGTAGAAGATTTAAAGATGTTTTCCTTTGGATGCAAAATCCATATATAAATCCAAGAAATCAGATTTTAATAATGTAGCACCATAACTTAAAGCAGATTACTTTTACCAATTAAGACTTTGAGATCAAAGCAACCCTTAACTTGTGTGACCTACAGAGAGTAAACTGGGACACACATGACCCATCAAAAGTTAATAAACAATTTTGTGTGGTTTTCCTTGTAGATTACTGTGTGGGTGTTTTTTTTTTTTTTTTGGTAATCTGTAACATTCTGGATTTGATATAAAAACCCAATATAGATTTGAAATAAATTGAAATTATGTTAGTGAGATTACTTGCTATGCATTGTTTACAGTGTTTTATGGCTGCAAGTTGTCAGGTTTTGGTTAGTAGTGTTTTATAGTGTCCTGTCCTATCAAGAACATTAATTTATTTAGAGCTGTTAAGACATTAAGTAGTGACTTTTGTTTTTTCCATATAGCTGGTACTTAACCAATTAGAGGATTAGAAGCAGTTTTAAGTTAGAATAACAACATTTTAACTGGTTAACATGAGTTATTCACAAAATTAATTGATGTACCCTGTGACTAGTAGTGACTCATTGACAAAAAGGTACTGTTAAAAACGTCTGTGCAGTCCATGGGAAAGGTTTTCATTAGGCTCTAGGATCTGTTTTTGTAAAAAAAAAAAAATTGGAACACTTCATGCTTACTCAAGAATTCATAGCTGATTTGCAGAACTTTTCTATTCTGTCATTTGGGTTTGCGTTTATATTTTATAATCTATTGAACAGTCTGAGGTAGTTTTCATAAATAGTGCTGAGTAATGGAATGTTTTGTGTGTGTTAGAAAAGTATACAAATGCATAAAAAAAAACCTCTCCATGCTTAATCCAATATGTGGAGCTAGAACCTATCCTTGTGGTATTGGGTGCAAGACCACTGCATTCATACTGCAAGTAAAAGTGGTACTTAGTGTGTACACAACAAAATTTTGAGCACTAATATTCATCCATACTTTAATATATGAAAAATAGTGGTAATTTACAATACTCTTTAGTATCCTAAATAAGTTCTCACTTGATTTAATTAAAAAAAAAAATACATAACTGAAGATTCCAGGTTTGAAAAGTATTCAGTTTTTTTGCAAACAATGACAGTGATAAATTTTTAGTGTTACCACTTTTTAGATTTTTCAGGTTTAATATTTGTGCAATGCTCTTTGTTGATAGGATCAATCAGGCATTTTTACCATCTGCTTTTTAAGAAGCCATTCGACAATGGCTTTGGCCTTGTGTTTTAGGGCCTTTGTCTTGGTAAGTACGAGTTGATGTAGTTAGATCACTTGAATATTTTATTTTCTTCATATTTTGCACCTTCCATTTTACTTTATTTTTTTTTATATATATTTTTTATATAAATATATATAACCTATTGGGCCCTATTTATTATGCAGCCTTGTAACATAATGCTGTCCCAACCCTGGATTAATCTGGATTGGTGTTTTGTACAGACTATATGGTAAAGTGGTGAAGTACGGAAGCAATAGTAGATTGGCTCGGGTCATAATTGTGAAATTCTGCACATCAAGTTTTTTGACTGCTTCCCTGTAAATTCTTTTGTGGTGCAGAATTTTCAACAGGAGTCTTCATTTGACGATTGTGGGTAGTTTGTGTTATTTAATTAATGCTAATTGATTTATGCCTTTTAATTTGTGCCTTCAAAAATCCTGTTTTATCACTCACCTGATATGTCTGACAGCATTTCTGTTCCTTGCTTCTTGAGACTCTTTAGGTATTAAGTGGTTTGTATGGAATGACCTTAAATTAGTCAGGGTCTAAAGGCAACATATTAAGGCTATGCTTTTTAATGATAGTAAATGCTAAGGGTGTGGATACTTTTCAGAGATGGATTTTTGTCTGAATAGTTTGTAGTTATTTTAAGTTTTTTCAATTCATTATGGTTTTATATTAAAATTGATTATGGTCCATCAATGTTTTGTCAATAAAGTACCAATTTTAGGTTGTGACTTGCTTCATTGAAGTGCAAGTCCTATAGGCTTTTGCTTGATTCTGTTGTCTGCTGTGCCCATGATATTTGGCATCATGTGAAAAGTCGGCAGCCTTGAAAAGGTTCACTTGTAGCCATTTTTTATAACCATGGTTTTAACATCATTGGCCACCTATTTGTTCTGTTTGGGGGGATGGCAGGATTTACTAAACTGGGTGATCTATTTAATGATGATGGGTTTCTGACTTTTTTCCAGAATCATTTGTTTCTTCATTCTGTGTCCCTTTTATTTGCAATCTAGCAGTGCTACCTATCTAAGACAGTTTAAAATCTATTCAACTTAGACCTTGGTGTGTTCAACGTGAACATTTCTAATGCACCGTCTGCTGGATTGGATTATGTAAAGCAGTTGGCACATCTAAAACATTAGAAATCACATGCCAAATGGCCCAATGTAGTAATAAAATACAATGTACTTTTTATTCCAACAGAGAGTGCATTAAAAATTGCAAGCCATGTGGCCTATAACAAAGACAGTAACTGGATAGACACCTAAATGCACATGTCCTATTGTTAAGGTGGACTTGCCCTTTTCTCTTTACTCTTGTTTATTCTCTAATCTCCCTACCTCACTCTTTCTCCTCAAGTGTCCAGTCTGCATCATATGTGCCATACTGTGAAACTCGGCTCATAAGACATTCTTTTCCCTTTAATTTCAATGTATCCCTGAGACCTCTGTCCTCTCTTTACTTCTCTTAATCATTTTTGCCCACGGGGTGTCCCATGCATTTTTTTCTGTACATCTTCAATTTCTAACCCCAACCCCATTGTCACGTCCTTTTAGCGCCTCTCGCCTATTTACAAGGCTGCACCTTATCTCTTAAGTCCTCCTTCCTGCTAAACGTTTCCTTATCACATATAACTGAGTCCATATTACGTTTTCATTTAAAAACGTTATCCGGCCACAATGGCGTTTTCGAATCGTATACAAAAATATCCGCCCATACTGAAATACCCGAAAACGTTATGGCGGTGGTCTTTGCCTACAATGGGTTTGCACGCATCGGCGACAACCTCCTTGAAGAGGCTACCTGTAGTGAAAACCCGAATCATGTGTCTTTTTAGGCGCTTTCAAAATCATCTCTCCAAACTCGCATAGCGCGTTCACACCACAGGAAGAGAAAGAAATTAAGGAACCGGAGCGGATTGCCTCCTTGCCCCGTTAATGCGATAATTGCAGTTAAAAGTTTCCAGTTTCCAGACTGTTAGTTTTATGTTAATTTGCGAGATGACTGATTATAAACCGTTCATAACAATTTGAGCGCATCTTGTACCAAACAACATTTGTAAAACTAACTCAAATTAATGAAATAAAGAGAGCGCCTGTATCTTCGTTTTACTGCATTTTGCTTTCTTGTCTGTATCCTGTAATATTGTGAGCTCGGCTGCATTCTACATTTTTCTATGAGAAAAGCGCTATATAAATGTAAATGTAAAGAATGTTTATTCGATGCACACACACTATGTATATATACTGTGTGTGTTTGTGTGTGTGTGTGTGTATATATATAAAATATATATATATATATAAATGGTAGTATTTTTCTGAAGAGTCCCATCTTATGTATATACAATGTAGCGAATATACTGTACTAATTAAATTATATACACTGTGTAATTGTTCATCTGAGCTAAAGGAGGCATTATCAAAACACAATTGTGTGTTGTGACTATAAAGGGCATTTCTTTTCTTCAAGTCCAGAAAAACACCTTACCAAAAAGGGTGCCAAATACACAATGAAATGTTCAATAGAACATTACAGAACACACAAGCATCAATTACTGTATATTGAAGAAATTGCATAGTGTTTTTAATATCGACAAAACAGTATCTCTTTTACTCTTCCTCCTGCCACTAATACACAAGCGATGCAAGCACGTCGGCCAAACGAAAATTCCTAGGAGAGAGAGATGTCCAGAGTAGTTCCTTTCGATTACCTGACATCTCTACATTTAATTTTTTTTCCTGATGATTTCAATATTTTCTAGGACCCCATGCTGCTTACAGCATGGGCTTACACACCTTGTGTATGTATGTATGTATGTATGTGTATATATGTGTATATATGTATGTGTATATATATATATATATATATAAAATATAAATAAATAAATGTCAGTACTGAGCGAAAGTTTACTACAGCTCTTGTCCAGTATGTTAACTGCATTTATAAAAAATCTAAATATATCTGACGAGAAAGTGTCTACAATGGTGTGTTTAAGGAGAAAAAAACAGTCTGGGGTAGACAGTCACATATTTTATATTCTCATTGAAAAAATATTTCCAAATTTTGAGTAAAAAATTAGAATAATTAGAATAGGCCATCATATGATTATTATCAAACAACAGGTGAATCAATAACATATTGTTCTTAAAGCCTTTATCTAAGAACAGTGATTTTCATTTATGATTAATAGCTGATTGTTCCAGAGAAACAAATTTATGTAAAGAAATATTATGTATGTAAATCAAAAGCCAACTCAACAAAACCTGTTTATGAAAAGCAAATACATGTATAGGTAGCTTAATTTTGTAGGGGCATAACAGCAGAAACTGTATCCTACAAATGTCTTCAGAAAAATGCTTTTAAAAGACTTCATTTTCAGGGTTTCAAAACGATAGGGCAGTGTGGACAAATGTATGCATAATTAAATGAAAACAAATTAGTGTGTGGCCTAACTTTTTTACTATATGTTAGATAGGAATGTATAGATATCAGATTAACAAAGTATCCATGAGGACTACTGAGGGTTGGTCTACCACTGTTCAGACCTTTAAAGGCTGGAGGTGTACTGCTTTTTTACAGTTGTTAGTTTTGTGCTTCCCGATTCCAGGATGAACATCAGTGAGATATGGGTTCTGTTATAAATATTCTGTACAATTTGGCATAATTTACTATACTAGAAATGCTCAAATGATTGATCACAAAAATGTAAATAAATATATAATAAAAGCTAGGTTGCTGAACAGTAAATTGTGGTGTGTTGGGAGGGGTGAGTTGTGAATATTTTCTATACCAACTTTTAACCATGTAGCCAGTGTGTGTGTGTTGTTTTATTATTATTATTATTATTATTTATTCACTTTGATTTCAGAAACTTCACTTTTCAACTGATGGCTAAAATGCATAAAACGAAATGTAAAAGTATTTGTTCCTGCCAGCATGTTGACATATTTATAGTCCTCAATGGTGGCTCATATTTTATCATATGTTATAAACTACAGTATGTAACACAAATGATTTTCTCACTACTATACCTCTGCAGGAATGCTATCTGGCCCTGCTGCCTTTCCGTTTCTCAGTTGTTTGATAGCCTTCCTAATTTCCTCTCAAGTTGGTGCGTTGCAATCTATGGGCAGGTTCATGTCGGCCTGTTCGATGTCTGGTGGGTTTTGTGATTCTGGCCTATTCAAAAGTTCCATGAAGTGCTCCACCCATCTATTCTTCTGTTGCTCATCACCCATGATCGGACTTTCCTCTTTGTCCCCCACAGGTCGCTCTGGTTTGCTGTACTTTCCTGCCAGCTTCTTGGTGGTGTTGTTCCTTTCTTCATGCTGCTTGTTCTGTTTCTATTCCCAGGTCCTCTATGTATTTTCGCTTGTCTGTCCTGGTGCTCTTCTTTGCTTTCCTGTTTGCTTCTGTGTACTCTGCTTGTGCTTTGTCCTTCTCTGCTTTGGTCTTGCTGTTGTTGATTACCATCCTCTTCACTTTCCTCTCCTTGATCTTACACAGGCAGTCCACTGAGATCCACTCCTTGTGCTGGTACATCTTAGGGCCAAGCACTTCCTGACATGTTGACTTCACTTGTCTCCTTTATCTCTTTTCACTTATTCTCCAGGGTACTTTCCTCCTCTTACAGCAAGTCTTGTAGGACTTGAAACTTATCATCCAGTTTTTCTTCAGCTTGGCCACAAAGCGGTGGTGATCCCAAGTTACATCCGCTCCTCTCTTTACTCTCACATCCTGCATTGATCTTCTGATCTTTTCACTGATGCAGATGTGGTCAAGCTGATTCTCGGTTATGTAATCTGGTGATACCCAAGCGGCTTTGTGGATGTTCTTGTGGGAAAAAATGCCACTGATGACAAAGTTATTCAGTGCACACAGGTCTGCCAGCCTCTCCCATTCTTATTCATGTCCCCTAGTCCATGGCCTCCCATGATGTCTTCATACCCAGATCTTAGCATTGAAGTCCCCCCATCAACAACTCTCTCTGGGTACTTCTCTGGTTTAGAGCTGGCCTTTGTCTGTCTCCTCACTGTCATTGGTGGGCGAGTAGTACTGTATGATGTTCATGCTGATCTTCTTCTTGGTTCGGAAGGATGCTGTGATGATCCTTAGGCCATGGATTTCCCATCCTATAACAGCTCTCTGAGCATCATTACACAACATCAGTGCTACTTCTTGGAGGTAGGGGACATTATCCATTTCATATCTGGAGTATAATATCATCTCTCCTGAGAGTAGTCACAAGGTGAGGTTGTAGTTTTTCATCTCCACTTCTACTTGAAAAGTCTTCCCTGTCTCATACATGGTTCTCACGTTCCATTATCCAGTATTGGCTACCCTTCTGGCTTTCATCACATGGTATCATAAATCTTCTTGTCAAAGACCCGTCTCTTCCCAGGGCTTAGTCGTGTTGATCTCTTGTTGCCGTTTTTGTAGCTAGATTTTATTTAATGGGGTGGGGTAGCTAATCCCACTCCCAATTCTCCTCGTTTCTCAGCTGGGCTTGGGACCATCCATGGTGAAGTTATCGCCTAAATCAATTACAGCTTAATTGATCTGCTTAATTGGTTTCATTCAGCAGATTTTCTTTTTTGAACAGTCTTCAGAGTATATCTTAATTATTTCAATAGATGCTCACTGATCTGCCCAACATTAATAATTGTAAGATTTTTATTGCACTGCCCTTCTCAGTTGATACCTACAGAGAGTGCAGCTAGCCCTGCAGTGTCTTAATGTTTATTACCCAGCTCACATTATAATAATGTTTAATTAGCTGTATATTCAAAAGAATAATTTGCTGGTATTGGTATACTACATTTTCTCAATTTTGCTTTGTGGTATTCTGCCTGGGTGTGGGGTTGCAAACCAGGATCCCGAGTTGTTTTGTCGTAGTGGGTGTGGCAGCGCACTGTACCAGTGCATGCTCCCCAACTTGACTTTGACTTGGATTCCTCTAGGTGCTCCACTTTTCCTTGCATATTTCCAAATAAATTCTGATTATGTTAATTGCGAAGTATAAACTTGGCCCAGAGACGGCTGACAGCTCAGCCTGGCCGGGACACTCCTGAAATGGAAGCATGGGGGAAGGCAGCTACTTGTGGACTCTGCCTCCCCCAAAACAGGAGATGGCAGCTCCACCTGGAGTGTACCGGTGTCCTGGATTCCCACAGGGCATCTAGGGACTTGGGGCTTGGTTTCTCAGCCCTGTTGGGTGCTGTGGATGCTGTGAAAGGACCTGGAGAGCCATGCCTCCCTTACACCCTGGAAGTACCAGGTAGTCACAAGGATAGAAACCCCGAAGTACTTCCGGGCTGATTAAAGAACTTGAGTTCTTCTTCTGACCTGGACGTGCTGGAGAGCGATGTGGGAGGAAGAACGGAAGCACTTCCAGATCGAGGACTATTTCAAGGACTGCTAAAGTCAGAAGGCGAGCCAGAGTTAGGAGGAAAGGTGGACAACGCTTGCTGGGAGATGTAGCGGAAGAGAAAAAAGAGAAGAATTGTGATTTACTTGCCTGTGTAATTGTGGCTGTGGTGCTTGGGGAGCACTGTTTAAAGATGAAAAATATTAAAAGGTTCCTCTTGGTGCTTTTACCTAGCGTTCTGACTGTCTGTCTGTTAGGTTTAAAGGGGCAACAGTGTCACCTAGCACCCACAACGTGCAAAAGTATTCAATCCTCTTGAAAGTCGTCATAATTTTCTGCATGACAAAAGATCATATATGTACAGTATATATGGGATACCATATTTATCCATTCAGTACTTTTAATGTGAACTCTTATGCTTTAACAATGCATTTTCAATGTCCAAATAAATCATTTTCAGTAGATATTTAACTGAAGAAGAAAAACTCTACAGTCAGTGTTTACCTAAGTATTTAAACCTCTATGCTTTGGAAGCTCCACATTTTCACAAATGACACAAAGGTGCCAGTCATTTGACAGTCATAATTAAACATAATTTGGTACTACTTGTGAGTCCTTTCTGTCTCTCTGGATATAAAAAGCCCCTTTTGTAAGGACCATCATTTTTATTGGACAATCACTGCAAAAATGAAGACAAAGGAGCATTCTGCAGATGTGAGAAACAAACATAATGAAATGCACAAGGCAGGAATTGGCTACAAAAAATATCGAAGAGTTTGAATGTACCATTAAGCACTGTTGGATCCATCATTAGAAAGTGGAAGGTTCATCAGAGCACACAGACTCTCACTACTACAGGCTGACCCTCAAAACTAAACATCAGAGTACAATGTCGACTGCTAAAAATCCAACCGTCACTCTCTTAAATTTGCAGTGCTGTTTGGCTGAAACTGGAGTGAAGGTGGAGGGGTCTAAAATTTCAAGAGCTCTCCATAAAACAGGCCTGTACGGGAGGACAGTAAGAGAAATGTCATTCCTTAAGAAGGTCCACATTAAAGCACGTATGACATTTGCTACAAAGCATGACAAAGACCCAGTTAACATGTGGGAGAAGATTTTATGGTCAGATGAGACCAAAATAGAACTTTTTGGTCAGACATCAAAGAGTTATGTGTAGCGCAAAGTTAACACTGCCCATGCCTCAAGAAACACCATACCGACAGTGAAATACGGTGGTGGCAGCATCATGCTACCGGGATGCTTTTCATGTGCTGGAACTGTGAATCTTGCCAGAGCTGAAAGGACAATGGATGGACACAAATACCACACAATATTGCAGAAGAACTTGTTCCAGCCTCCTATGAATCTACAGCTCCAGGGAAGATTCATCTTTCAGCATAACAACGACCCTAAGCATAAGTTCAAAGACACATTACAGTTGCTCAAAAACAGAATGGTGAATGTTTTGGAATTGCTCAGTCACAGCCCTGATCTTAGCCCTACTGACAATCCATGGCACTGTTTGAAAACTGCTGTTCAGGGATGCCATCCCACCAACCTAGAGGATCTCTGTAAATTCTGCCAAAAAGAATGGGGAAGAATCGCACCTAGAGAATGTGCAAAACTGGGACATACATACCCCAAAAGAATTAAGGCTTTTATTGCATCAAAAGGGTTCTTGATAAAGTATTAATGTGTAGGGCTTGAATATGTATGCAAACACAAACTGTCGAGTTTTATTTCTTCAGTTAAATATCTACAGAAAATGGTTTATTTGGACTTTGGTAATGTATTGTTACAGCGTAAGAGTTCACATTAAAAATACTGAATGGATAAATATGCGTACAAATCTTCTGTCATGCAGAAAACGATGATGCCTTTCAAGGGGACTGAATACTTTTGCATGCCACATTAATTCATAAATGAATAAGTAATGGGATGGACTGTTAGCACTGCTGCCTCAAAGATCCATCATTCTGAGTTCTCCCTGCCTCTGTGTGGGTTTTTCTCAAGACAGGTTTTCCTTCCACATGACAAAAACAGTTTTTTCAGGGTAGTGGGTATTTCTACATTAATGGTATTATCTGTGGATGAGCCCTGAGCTGGAATGGAGCCTATTCTGGGGTTCATGGCTTCCTTGCATTTGATGGTGTTGGGATTAGGTCTGGCCTCCATTAACTCTAATCTAGATTAGGCAGGCTTGAAAATGTTGTTATGCTATGAATACACTGCTGTAGAATTATTATAAATGAACAATAGTGATAAACAACAAGCATGCAAATCAGTAGAAGAAGCATGACTGCAAATGGTAGGGAGTGGTTTGAAGGATGAGCAAGCTCCGCCTTTTTGATCGCATGTCACATCATACCGGAGCAAGGAGAATCAAATCTGAATAGGGTATTACAGTGGTATGTGGTAGGAAATCAGGTTATAAATCTGAAAGCATGTGAAACGTTAGAGCTTTAACTTCCAATAGCAGATTTCCGGTGAGTAAGAAGAACTATCTTTTTTAGTAATATTCATAATTTAATGGAGATTGAAAAATCAGCCTTTTTTGTTTTGTAATCATCTGCCGGTATTGGGATTTACTTTTGTTATTTTTAACACCTTATTTTGTTACATTCTCCACAATTTCTGGTTAGCGTGTCAGCTATGACTTTGATTCCAGTTCAAATGGTTGCAGGAAAGCAGGGACCCTGCGCCTTGTCTTTTTGTGGATCTGGGTTCATGGTCGTGTATCACTTTGGTGTTGCCCAGTGCCTACTGGATCTGGCACCAGAGCTTATTCACAAAGCTCCAAAAGTATTTGGAGCATCATCTGGATCGCTGGCGGCAGCTGCAGTTGTCTGTGGAATCAACATGGGTGAGTTTGTTTCTAATGGGAATTCACTGATTATAACTGCCAATTTGTGTTAATCAGAGAGTATACAAAAAATAATTGTTGTTTTAAAGTGTATTGTAAAATCTCCTATACTGAAAAAGGACACTGGGATCAAGAGCTGTTCAGAAATCCAGATCAAATATTATTAAAATAAATAATCAGTAACTTATAGCAACAGTGTCCTGGGTTCAAGTCCTGGCATGATAGAAAAGGCAATACTGACACTTACAATATCCATTCATTTTCTAATCAACTTTTCACCTCAAGCTAGCAGGAGGATGGGTGCAGCTAGTTATAACAGTATGACTTTGATTGCTGCAGTTAGAAAAAGTAAAAACAAAAACAAAAAGGTTAACTCAAAGCCGACTGTCTGGCATTAGTCAGGTTAGGTCCATGTAACAAAACCAGGACTGACAATAGTCGTGTCTTAAAAAGGATACGGCATGATGCTTAGACTGAAAGAACAAAACACAACATGGCATTCACATGCCAGCTTAACTCACTTCAGAACTGCAGAGCAGGACCCTTTCCTGATGGTATGGGAGGCAATGCAAGAACCATCCATAGACAGGGCACCAGTCAATCACAATTGGTCAATTTAGATTTTACAGTTCACTTAAAATTTTCATATGAGAGGAAAATCTGAGTGACTACAGAAAAACAGAAATGGGAAGAATATGCATAAGGTTTACATAGAAAATAACAGGATTTAAACCCAGGACGCTGATTTGTGAGATAGCTAACTACTGCACCAAATGGTAATGTAAAATAATTTGTATTATTACTTTTGAAAATATATGGACATCTTTTCTGGAGACACCTTGTGCTCTAATAAATAACGTATTGTAGAGCATACAGCATACAATGCATTTTTCTTGCAAATGCTAAACATTCCACACAGTACTGAAGCTCTTGGTTGCTGTTCTCTGTGTTTGCAGAAGATATCTGTGCTGAAATTATGGCAACAGCAAGTGAAATCAGACAGCATCTTCTGGGTCCTTTAAACCCTTCTTTCAGCCTTTTCAGAGTGTTAGAGATCTCACTCCGCCGAAACCTTCCAGAAAATGCTCATCAGCTTGCCAGTGGACGACTATTCATTTCAGTGACTAGGCTGGACAATCGAGAGAATCGCCTGCTGTCTAAATTTTCAACCAAGGAAGAACTTGTTCAGGTACATATAGTGTGACAATTCAATTGTAATAATACTGTATATCAGCGGTTCCCAAACTGTGGTACCAGTGGTACGCGGAGCCTTTTCAGGTGGTACCAATCGCGGTCACTGAAATTTAATTTATCTTTGCAAAACCCTTTATGACAAGCCTGTTGTGAGCAAAAACCAATGAAACTGTTTAAATACAATAATACGTGAATTCCCAAATTTAGTGTGGTGTGAAAGTTCGTCATCTGTATAAATAAAACCTATTATTCGAATCAGTATTTAGTTCATTTAACGCTACCATAATTCCGTTTCGCGGAAGTCAACTTCTACTTCTTCACAGTTTGAGCTTTTGGTCACTAGATGAAAGCACCACGCCAACACTATTTAGTCTTCGGTATCTCTGCCTCACAAAATCCACTCGCGTTTTTTGTTATACGTGCACTGCCGCTGTATCGTAGTCACTAGATCTAAGCACAAAGCCGATACCATTTCGTCTTCAATAACTGCGTCACATACAGGCCGAAGGCAGGAATTGGTTTCGGGGCAGAATTTATCAATTTATGTACATGCACAATTTTTTTCATTAATTTTATGCATCATTTCTTCCAATTCTTTTAAGTTTTATTCAGATTTTGGGCGGTTTAGACCTGAACTGCCCCTCCCCTTCCCTTTCAACATTGTGCGAGTGGTACGCAACGCAACTCATTTAACCTCAGGTGGTACTTGACGTCCAAAAGTTTGGGAGCTCCTGCTGTACAGTGGGATGCAAAAGTTTGGGCAACCTTGTTAATAGTCATTATTTTCTTGTATAAATCGTTGGTTGTAACGATAAAAAATGTCAGTTAAATATATCATATAGGAGACACACACAGTGATATTTGAGAAGTGAAATGAAGTTTATTGGATTTACAGAAAGTGTGCAATAATTGTTCAAACAAAATCAGGCAGGTGCATAAATTTGGGCACCGTTGTCATTTTATTGATTCCAAAACTTTTAGAACTAATTACTGGAACTCCAATTGGCTTGGTAAGCTCAGTGACCCCTGACCTACATACACAGGTGAATCGAGTATTTAAGGGTGTCAATTGTAAGTTTCCCTCCTCCTTTAATTTACTCTGAAGAGTAGCAACATGGGGGTCACAAAATAACTCTCAAATGACCTGAAGACAAAGATTGTTCACCATCATGGTTTAGGGGAAGGATACAGAAAGCTGTCCCAGAGATTTAAGCTGTCTGTTTCCACAGTTAGGAACATATTAAGGAAATGGAAGACCACAGGCTCAGTTCAAGTTAAGGCTCGAAGTGGCAGACCAAGAAAGATTTTGGATAGACAGAAGCGACGAATGGTGAGAACAGTCAGAGTCAACCCACAGACCAGCACCAAAGACCTCCAACATCATCTTGCAGCAGATGGAGTCACTGTGCATCGTTCAACCATTGGGCGCACTTTACACAAGGAGATGCTGTATGCGAGAGTGATGCAGAGGAAGCCACAGCACAAACAGAGCCATTTGAGGTCTGCTCAAGCACATTTGGACAAGCCAGCTTCATTTTGGAATAAGGTGCTGTGGACTGATGAAACTAAAATTGAGTTATTTGGGCATAACAAGGGGCGTTATGCATGGAGGAAAAAGAACACAGCATTCCAAGAAAACCACCTGCTACCTACAGTAAAATATGGTGGTGGTTCCATCATGCTGTGGGGCTGTGTGGCCAGTGCAGGGACTGGGAATCTTGTCAAAGTTGAGGGACGCATGGATTCCACTCAGTATCAGCAGATTCTGGAGACCAATGTCCAGGAATCAGTGACAAAGCTGAAGCTGCGCCGGGCTGGATCTTTCAACAAGACAACGACCCGAAACACTGCTCAAAATCCACTAAGGCATTCATGCAGAGGAACAAGTGCAACGTTCTGGAATGACCATCTCAGTCCCCAGACCTGAATATAATTGAAAATCTGTGGTATGAGTTAAAGAGAGATGTCCATACTTGGTAGCCATCAAACCTGAATGAATTAGAGATGTTTTGTAAAGAGGAATGGTCCAAAATACCTTCACCCACAATCCAGACTCTCATTGGAACCTACAGGAAGCGTTTAGAGGCTGTAATTTCTGCAAAAGGCGGATCTACTAAATATTGATTTCATTTCTTTTTTGTGGTGCCCAAATGTATGCACCTGCCTGATTTTGTTTGAACAATTATTGCACACTTTCTGTAAATCCAATAAACTTCATTTCACTTCTCAGATATCACTGTGTGTGTCTCCTATATGATATATTTAACTGACATTTTTTATCGTAACAACCAACAATTTATACAGGAAAATAATGACTATTAACAAGGTTGCCCAAACTTTTGCATCCCACTGTAAATTATGCAAAAAAAATAAAATAAATAAATACATATTTTATTTATATTTATATTTATATATATATATATATATATATATATATATATATATATATATATATATATATATATATATATATATATATATATATATATACAGGTGCTGGCCATAAAATTAGAATATCATGGCAAAGTTGATTTATTTCAGTAATTCTATTCAAAAAGTGAAACTTGTATATTAGATTCATTCATTACACACAGACTGATGTATTTCAAATGTTTATTTTTTTTAATTTTGATTATTATAACTGACAACTAATGAAAGTCCCAAATTCAGTATCTCGGAAAATTAGAATATCAATTCCGTCAGTCTGTGGCACTGCTCAGGTGTTATGAGAGCCCATGTTGCTCTGATAGTGGCCTTCAGCTCTTCTGAATTGTTGGGTCTGGCGTATCGCATCTTCCTCTTCACAATAAGGTCAGGCGAGTTTACTGGCCAATCAAAAACAGGGATACCATGGTCCTTAAACCAGGTACTGGTAGCTTTGGCACTGTATGCAGGTGCCAGGTCCTGTTGGAAAATGAAATCTGCATCTCCATAAAGTTCGTCAGCAGCAGGAAGCATGAAGTGCTCTAAAACTTCCTGGTAGATGGCTGCGTTGACCTTGGACCTCAGAAAACACAATGGACCAACACCAGCAGATGACATGGCACCCCAAACCATCACTGACTGTGGAAACTTTACACTGGACCTCAAGCAACGTGGATTCTCTTCCTCCAGACTCTGGGACCTTGATTTCCAAAGGAAATCCAAAATTTACTTTCATCAGAAAACATAACTCAGCTGCAGTCCAGTCCTTTTTTTCTTTAACCCAGGTGAGACACTTCTGACGCTGTCTCTTGTTCAAGAGTGGCTTGACACAAGGAATGCGACAGCTGAAACCCATGTCTTGCATACGTCTGTGTGTGGTGGTCCTTGAAGCACTGACTCCAGCTGCAGTCCACTCTTTGTGAATCTCCCCCACAGTTGTGAATGGGTTTTGTTTCACAATCCTCCCCAGGGTACGGTTATCCCTATTGCTTGTACACTTTTTTCTACCACATCTTGTCCTTCCCTTCGCCTCTCTGTTAATGTGCTTGGACACAGAGCTCTGTGAACAGCCAGCCTCTTTAGCAATGACCTTTTGTGTCTTGCCCTCCTTGTGCGAGGTGTCAATGGTCATCTTTTGGACAACTGTCAAGTCAGCAGTCTTCCCCATGATTGTGTAGCCTACAGAACTCGACTGAGAGACCATTTAAAGGCTTTTGCAGGTGTTTTGAGTTAATTAGCTGATTAGAGTGTGGCACCAGGTGTCTTCAATATTGAACCTGTTCACAATATTCTAATTTTCCGAGATACTGAATCTGTGACTTTCATTAGTTGTCAGTTATAATCATCGAAATTAAAAGAAATAAACATTTGAAATACATCAGTCTGTGTGTAATGAATGACTCTAATATACAAGTTTCACTTTTTGAATGGAATTACTGAAATAAATCAACTTCGTCATGATATTCTAATTTTATGGCCAGCACATGTATATATATATATATATATATAGTATAGCTACAGCTATAGTATATATATATATATACTAGCCATTCCCCGTGGCTTCGCCCGCATATTAGTGAAATAGGACAGTGAGGAGGGCCCTGCCCAGCTCTCTACTACTGTCGTCACTCTTCCCCCTCCCCTCGTCCTGTAGTCTCTGTCACAGATTAGTGCGAATATATCGCTCCTGCAAACGAATTATGATTATTAGCGCGATGAGAGAAGTCACAAAATCAACCGGAATGTTCAAGCAAATTATACAAAAAACTATCTAAACCCATTAAGTAGTTCTCTCATTCGCTAACTAAGTGGAGTTAAGGTTACGCCCCGAGGCAGACGCATGAGTGAGGAGGGCCCCGCAGTCCAATGAGTCTCTCTCGGATTCGCGCTAATAAATCGGTGCTGCAAGTGAACTATGATACTTAGCACAATGAGAAAGTCGCAAAATCAACGGAATGTTCAAGCAAATCATAGAAAAAAAAACAATCTAAATCCATTAAGTAGATCTCTTGTTTGCTAACTAAGTGGGATTAAGGTTACTCCCTGAGGCAGACGCATGAGTGAGGAGGGCCCAGCAGTCCGATGAGTTCCTCTCGGATTTGCGCTAATAAATTGGTGCCGAAAGTGAACTCTGATACTTAGCGCGATGAGTAACAAAGATCTAAATCTGTTAAGTAGTTCTCTCGTGAAAAGCAGACAGACATACAAATGGGTCTAAAAAAACTTTAAGAAATTTCACACTTGGACCACAAAATATTTAAAACTGTTTCTTAGCGAGCACATATGGGCCAAGGGTAACCAACATTCCAATTTCAAGTCTCAAGTCCTCATGGTTCAGGAGATTTCGTGATGAGTGAGTCAGTGGTTATTTGGCTTATATGTACAGGTATATATAGATATATATAGTGAAGTAAATTGAGAAGGTCAAACTAGCCAGCCATGTATTAAACTCAGGACCCAAGTGTAGTATTGCAAACTCTAACCACTGAGGTGCAATCTAGAATATAAAAGTGCTTACTTTTATATATTTTTTTCTTAAAATCATTAATGCAGTTCAGGTGTGTGGAACCACGGTCTATTCCAATAGCATCAATCGCAAGGCTGGAACCAATATATTGCTGAGCACACTTACTTACTTAACCACACTCACTCACTAGGGCCAATTTAGAATCGCCAATCCACCTAACATGCATGTGTTTGGACTGTGGGAGGAAACCGGAGTGCCCGGAGGAAACCCACACAGACACGGGGAGAACATGCAGACTCTAGTTGAGTGATGTCTTGAAAACCATTAAGAAGTAACTAGATGAGCTACTGGGACAGCTTAATCATTAGCTAAACAAACAAGCCTGACAGACTGAACAGTATCCTATAGTTTGTCAGATTTATTTTGTTCTTATGTATTTTGTGTGTCTTATAAAGAATATGCTTGTAAATAAAAGAACTAGAAGGCCTAAAAGTAATATCAAGAGAGAAGCATTAGAAGCAGTGACTTGTGGTTCATTTTAAACTATTAGAGCTCTTACAGTTTCTACTTTCTCTCCACTTGCAAGGCTAGCCTGTACTTACGTTCCAGACCTGTTTATCAGACAAACTAGTATTATATGTACTTACAGTATATTGAAGGTCACAAAAGACTACTTAGTATACATACAGTCTTGCCTCCAGTTTTTTCTACTCTTATGTAACACTTTAATAATAATAATAATAAATTTTATTTATTCATAGGTGCCTTTATAAACACTCAAGGACACCAAACAATAGATAAAACACATATTATTAACAAAATTAGAAATACAAAATTTAAAATCAGACAGAGCAATTGTAGTTAAAGAGAAAAAGTGGTCTTAAAAGAGATGAGTTTTAAGTTTAGATTTGAAAAGTGAGAATGAATCAAAGTTTCTAAGCTCGGAAGGTAATGAGTTCCAGAGCTGGGGAGCAGAGCCCTACAAAATGACTTTCATCAGGCCACTGGTGTGAATGTCTCTGGCCAAACAATCAGAAACAGACTTCATGAGGGTGGCCTGAGGACCGGACATCCTCTAGTGGGCCCTGTGCTCACTGCCAGGCACAGTGGAGCTTGATTGGCATTTGCTATAGAATACCAGAACTGGCAGGTCCATCACTGGTGCCCTGTGATGATGATGTGATGTGATGATGATGATTTGATGATGTGATGAGAGCAGGTTCACCCTGAGCACATGTGACAGATGTGAAAGGGTCTGGAGAAGCCATGGAGAACATTATGCTGGCTGTAACATTGTGCAGCATGACTGGTTTGGTGGTGGGTCAGTGATGGTATCGGGAGGCATATCCATGGAGGGAATCGCAGACCTCTATAGGCTAGACAATGGCACCTTGACTGCCATTAGGTATTGGGATGAAATCCTTGGACCCACCGTCAGACCCTATGCTGGTGCAGTGGATCCTTGGTTCCTCCTGGTGCAAAACAATGCCCGGCCTCATGTAGCGAATGTATGTAGGCAGTTCTCGGAGGATGAAGGTATTAATACCATTAACTGGCCCCCACACTCGCCTGACCTAAATCCAATAGAACACCTCTGGGACATTATGTTTCGGTCCATCCGACACCGCCAGGTTGCATCTCAGACTGTCAAGGAGCTCAGTGATGCCCTGGTCCAGATCTGGTAGGAGATTCCCCAGGACACCAATCCGTCGTCTCATCCTTTAATTTTGCTGTTTATATTTATTACATATACACGAGGGGCTACCCAAAAATAATCAGAATCCGTACCTGGCATGCAATCTAGACTAGGTGTAGCATACTTACAGTATTTTGTGGCAGTCTGTCAAGGGGCATTGTTCTGTATTGTTCATTCCACTTTGGTTTTTCTTGGTGCTTATTAAACGTGTTCTTTGATTTTTGTGATGGATGATCATATAGAACAGTGAGTCTGCGTTAAATTTTGTTTTCTCTTAGGGAAAACAGCTGCTGAAACTATAGTGATGCTTGAAACTGCTTTTAAAGTGGAAGCTTTAAGTAAAACACAGGTCTACGAGTGGTTTTCATGCTTCAAACAAGGGGAAATGTCACTTGAGAACCAACCAAGATCTAGCTGACCTTCCACAATTAGGAATGATGAAAATCTTGAAAAAGTTTGCAATGCAATTTACGAAGATCGTCGTTGGACTATTTAAGAGATTTCTGAATTTACTTGTGTGTGTCTTGGAATTCTTGCCACCTTCCCTACTCGCCAGATCTTTGCTCCATGCGACATTTTCTTGTTCCCGCATATGAAAAGAGAACTCAAAAGTGTTTTTGTACCATGGAGGAAGTCAAAGAAATATTGCTGCAGGCATTGGACAACGTTTCTCTTCAGCAATTCCAAAAATGTTTCCACCAGTGGGAAAATAGTTGGGACAAATGCATGCATTGACATGGAAGGTACTTTGAAGGAGACTAAAGCTTCAGTAAGTAAAAATTATTAAAACATTTTTTTTTTCAATTTGGGTTATTTTGGGTACGCCCTGGTGTACATGTATATACTTGGGGGCTTAACCCTCTGCCAGAGGCCACTTCTCTTTAACACCTCTTAAACAGTGATACAATGAAAAACAAATACATTTTTGTAACTCCTCTTTGCTTGAGCAGCTTCTGGCTTGTTGCTGCTGCCGTCATGCGTGATCTGCAATTCGCTCGCCTTTACCCTCCTCTACCGCCACCCCCCTGTCCCCCCACCCAGGCCAGAGGTAGGCTCCGTTGTGAGGTGGCAGCTGAGCGCACCTTAAGCAGACGCGGCTGCTCCTCCGAAACCCCTCTTAAACTGTGACACAGTGGGAAACAAGTAACAGGTGTTATTTTCACCTTCTCTTTGCTCAAGAAGCTGTTGGTAGCTGCTGCTTCTGTGCCACGTGATCTGCATTTTGTGTGGCACTTAGAACATTTAAAAGCCTGTACAGCACCTGAATATTCAATCTCTTTTCACCGAGTAATAATTTTCGGATGTTTGCGCTAATGTAATCTTTACTATCATTTTTTGAGACTTTCAAATTTTCCTACTTCCTGTATCTCTAACCTTCTCTGCATATATATATTGTGACAGGTAGCAGGCGCTGTCATCCTCTTGAACCCTCAGATCAGATGCCAGACACCAGATAAAAGTCCAAAATTCTGACTTTTTATTATAATACAGTGCACAAAGCACCCACCACTCCACAATATTAATATAATACTAATAAATCAATACAATAACAAATCCTCCACACTCCCAGACGCGTTTCCACCCTTCCTGCTGACTCAGCTCAACCCTGGGATCTCTCACAGTCCTTTTTTATAGTCCTTGACCCAGAAGTGTTTCTGATCCCTCAGTCCATGTGATTCTTAACACTTCCGGGTCAGGTAAAAACTCCCTTTCTTCAACCTGGAAGCACATCATTTCTTCTGTTCATGTGACTAGGACGCACTTCTGGGTTGTAGGGGAAACAATCGTTGCTCCTCCCTGCAGTGCCTCCTAACAGCCCCTGTGGTATCCAGCAGGACAGTGGATAAAAACTCCATTGTCCATAATTCCCTGCTAGCATTCGGGGCACCTCCATGCTGCAGGGAGGGCGCCACCTGGCGGCCTGGGGGTATTGGCCGGGATGACTGGCCGGCCATATATCACTATATATATATAGTTGATTTGAACCTGGACAAAGGCAGACGGACATCGTTGTTTCTCACCACACACTCTTTATTTATAATATTTACAAGTTTTTGTGCACTCACACACCCCAGTGCCTCTTGCACCGATTCCCCCAATGTCCAGGCCTCACAGTCCTTATGCCTTCCACCCGACATCCACCTCTGACTGGAGGGAGGCAGCCCCTTAAATGGGAACCCGGATGGGCTCCAGCTGCTTCCCGGCATTCGTTCATAGCGATGGAAGTGCCGGCTGCGCACCCGGAAGCCGTCCGGGTGTCCCCGGTCGTCTTCCCCCAGCACTTCCTGGTGTGGCGGAAGTGCTGGGCTCCCGGGAAATTCAGGCACTGGGGCGCCGCCTGGCGGTGGCCACGGGTCCCTACAGGGCTGGGCTTCCAAGCCCTTCACCCGAGGCCCCCAACATATCCAGGACGGACGCCCCCTCATGGTCTGGAGGAGGCACAAGCCCTCCTCCGGTCCTCCTGGGTGTCCCGGCCGGGGACCACTATATATATATACACATTACTGGTCAAAAGTTTTATAATACCTCAGCTTTTCTTCAAATATCATCAGCTAAAATGCAATGAATGACCTGAAATAGTGAAAACTGCCAGAGGTTTCAATTGAATGTTTAGGTTAGCAAAAACCGAAAAAAAGGAAATATCACACTATTACAAATGGGCCTTCTTCAGGGGACAACTAGTAGGTTACAACCTACAGATCCTCTACAGCAATTAAAGTAAATTAAGCCTTTCAAACTCTCCTACACAAGCATAATGGACCCAACTTGTCCCACCTTCTGATTCCCTCTGTGTCCCTCTGCTTCTTAAAGCAGTCAGAACAGACTGTGTTACTACAAGTTCTGAAGGTCCATGTGTCTCACTAGTAAAAATAATAAAATCACCACCAAGCTTGACTTTACAGAGTACATATAATTGGTCAAGCATATTTGGGTTGCTTAACCCAAATTCCAGTGCCTTTGTTTTCTTTTTAAACTTTCAAGCATAGCATTATAAACAGTGATTAGTATTGAACTTTAGTGTTTCAGTGAAACAGCAATCCTATTTTTCAAAATACCAGAAAATATAGAGCATATGACCTTCCTCCAACCATAGAAAAGTTTATTCGTCAAGCCACAGAACCCGTGAGGGAAGAACTGATGTCAAATTAATTTGTTCACTAATATGAAGAGCTGGAAATGAAAACAGGAAATTAGGCATTAACCCAATATGTATCCAAAAACAAACTGTAGATTATTTATTTAGACTTTCAAAAATCCTCTGCCACAATTCTGCATTAAAGGGTAATTCTGGTAGGATGGAGTCATTGGTCTCTGAGGTAATTTTCAAAGCTGAGTTTTAAACATGCTAATCAGGCACAGAAAAAGAAACATAAAGGCAGAATACCCATAAATGTAGTTCTGGAGGGGTCTGTCCCCAGGCTATTATTCTATATAATTTGATTCTAATACAGTGAATAAACTTGTGAAATTTACAGGTAGAACCAAAATGGAGGAACTGCAAACACTGAGGCAACTGCAAAAGAAATTCAATAAGGCTGAAAACAATCTCAAGGATTCAATAAACACGTAGTTAATGCAGTTTAATGTACAACACATTCAAAGCCTTGCATGCAGAAGAAATTCAGTCAGTCATTTTCTAACCCACTTAGTCCTGAACAGGGTTTCAGGGGTCTGCTGGAGCTTATCCCTGCTCACATAGGACAGAAGACAGGAACAAATTCTGTAATTAAAATTACTAAATATAAAAATGGCGATGATGACCTACAGGATAAAAAGTCATGAAAAGAATTTAGGGTTTGAAGTTAAACTGACATCATCTACAACAGAAAATATGCAGAAGCTACTAAAAACTACTACATCTACTCTAAATCAACAGTACAGTAAATATAAATGTTAATTTTTATCTGACCCTCACAAACCCCCTGAAACCCATCCATGGACCCCCTATGGGTCCACAGACCTCAGGTTAAGAACTCCTGATCTAAAGTATTGTGTGCAGTTCTGGTCACCAGACTTCAGAAAAGATGCAACAACACTCAGAATTGTGTAGAGAAGAAGATCCAAGTGCATCCCTGGACTCAATGACATATCTTAACATTGAACTAAAGGTATTCAAGCTCTTTACTTTTAAATAAAGGCGGCTACAAGGGGACCTTTCTCAAGTCTTCAAAATCCTCAAAGGCATTGACAGAGTTAACCCTGCAAACAGTAAAATGGTGAATTATGTGCTTCATGTTAAAATTAAGGAAGAATCAAAGAAGCACTTTTCTGGTTTGGGCAGCTCAGGAACAAACCCCTGAATAGTTGAACTGGAAACAATAACAGCATTTATATCATGTCTGATTGAAATATGAACTATAATAACATTTGTATCCTGTCTGGGTGAGATATAAACTATAGTAACATTTTCATCATACCTGTATAGGATATTGGGGCAACTTAGTTATTAGCTAACTAAACCAGGCAGGTGGATATAATGGGGTACTTGTCAAATATTTTGTGTTCTTAGTAAGTTGCTATTGGATCTCATCAACAAGAGGTGAAGATGAAATATTGTTGATATGAGCTAGTGGCTATCTTAGTTTACATATTATATAAGGTTGTAGCCATTTTTGTCAAGAGTTTCCAAATTTCAGCTACAGGAGAGGTTTGAGTATAAGTATGATACAAAAAAAATGGAACAGTCTAAGTATACAGTATATGCTTTAAAAGTTTTAGTGAAATTCAAAGCAATAAAGTTCACGCAAAAAATAAAGAAAAAATTGACAATACACACAATAAAAGAAAAACTTCTTGTCTGCGATGTTTCTCTTTAAAATGTATATGTCTTAGTTACATTTCTTTTTTATCACACACGCTATAACATACGGTCAGGAACCTATTTACCCTTGTACTTGTTGAAACTTGGTAAGGGTAAATTTCACATACAAATTAGGATGTTTTTCTTCACACATATGACCACAGACACACGGAATAAATCAGTGTGGTAGCCAGTAAGATTTTAGGGAATTCAAATCTAGACTTGAATAGGGATAGGACTGACGAGTGTTAAAGGGCTGAATGGCCTGTACTCATCTAAAATGTTCTCATATTCTAATATGTACTTTTTTGATCTACATTATTACAAATACATAAGGATGTCCCATTACATGTAACAGGTAACTATGTGAACTATGTAAAATTAACATTAATGTTAATTTTTACATTTTAATCAATTTTCATATTGGCTCTCATGGTCAGTTTCCAGGTTATTTGGTGTCTGCTATTTATTTTTGCAATCCTAATTGCAATTTATGTTGCATTCTTACAGTTATTGTTACTTTTTTTCTTTTGAATTCTTGATGACTCGTATTTACATTTGTGTTGCAGTGATTTTTGTGTAAGATTTCTCCAGATGCAAACAAAATGTGTCTTTTGTTTCATTATTTATCTCACTCCTTTCCTAAAATACTTTCTCTGAATTTAATAGCTATTAATAGGTATGAGGCAGTGCTGCACCATAGGTTTCCTTTAGCAGTTTGTAATCTATACTAATAAAAGGCAAAGCCCTCACTCACTCACTCACTCACTCACTCACTCACTCACTCACTCACTCATCACTAATTCTCCAACTTCCCGTGTGGGTAGAAGGCTGAAATTTGGCAGGCTCATTCCTTACAGCTTACTTACAAACGTTGGGCAGATTTCATTTCAAAATTCTACGCCTAATGGTCATAACTGGAAGGTATTTTTCTCCATTAACTGTAATAGAGTTGAGCTGGAAATATGTGGGGGGGCGGAGTTTCGTGTGACATCATCACGCCTCCCACATAATCACGTGAACTGACTGTCAACGCAGTGCGTAGAAAACCAGGAAGACCTCCAAAAAGCGCTTAAGAAAACATGCATTATATAATTGAGAAGGCAGCGAAACAATAAGAAGCGAGCGAGTGACATATACTACCATATTCATGAGTGCTGCTACCTTGAAAAGAAAGCAAGGTGTAAACCTAAACTTTAAATTAAGTTCATAGACAGGCTACCGCTGGCGTTTCACATGCCCACAGGTAATGCGGGATACAAGTTTAATGAGAGGGCGCAGGATATAAACGAGAGTTTTGATCACTTTGTAACTAAGTTAAAATTGTAGGTGAAGGGGTGTGCTTATGCAAATTCTGAGAGACTGTGTTTGTGGGGGATTGACAGTTAAGGCGGGTGGGGGAGTCACGTCATCATCTCCCCTCCCATTCATCTCATTTCGCTCTGAGCTGAGCTCATGCTAACGCCGTCTTCCGAAGCAACTTCGTCAGACTGCCACCAAATACTCACAGAAAAATCCACAAGTTAATACACACGCTGTCTCTAGAGTTTCTCCACACTGAATCCTCCAGGCACTACTTACAAAAGGTCACATTGACAATCGTGTTACGTTATTTTTAAAATCTTTCCTTTTCTTAGCACAAGCACAGCTGAGAAGCTTCGATGCATGTGCTCCATAACGCGTTAAAAATAATGCATTTGATCACACTTTGCATTACAAGCAAAGGGGAACTTTTGTCAATGCATGATTTCCTGGTACACCGATTACATTGATCAGCGCATCCCGATTCATTTTACCCTCGCACCACCTTAGTTTGAGAAGAAGTATGAAAAAATATGAAGTTAACACAGAAAAACAGATCACCAATTCAAGCTTTATGAATAATCGATTCGCCATCAATAATTGTTTTGGTAAAGCCATATATGAATGACCTCCAAAGAGCGCTGAGACTTTTGATATCATGAACGTGTCTGCAAAAACTGGGGTCTCCTGCCCAGCAAAAGTTGAGCAGCCAGCGTGCGTGCATAGCTGTGCCGGCCTTTGAGACGCTGACTGCGCTTCTGCCTTAAGTCAAAGTGAGCACTTTTAATTTTTTTCATCCTCCCCCTGCGCTATAGCCCAGACAAGTGCTAACACGGACCCCTTTTCTACACCACGCAAAATAATATTAAGGCGATTCACACTTTCTTTGCACGTATATGATTATGAGGTCCTCAGCTCGGATTATGAAGACACGCACAGGAGTGGAGGACTGACAGTGCCATCACAGCCGATTAATGGCGGGACGACTCACCAGTCTACACAAGACCCACCGACTGTCCCCAAAAGGCGATCATAACGTCAGCGAACACATCTCTCTATACTATATAAAAGAAAAAGGCAACTTTCCTTTCTTTAAACCTTTTTTCCTTTTATCCCAAACCAAAGCCTTTCTCTCTTAACACTGCAGAGGACACAAAACTAATTTTCTTTAAATGCCGGTAAGGCACATTACCAGAGGCACAAATTTGAACGTTCACATAGAAAATGTAATTTCAATGTACCTGTACTTCTTAAAACGTTAATGTTTTACTGTTTAATAACTTATAGACTATAATTTATTATTTTTCCCTTGCACTCAGTGACCAAACCTATACACACACATATAGACACATACAAACATACACACAAGTATATGTATGTGTATATATATATACACACACATACATACATACATACATACATACATACACACATATATATAATTTGTGTGTGTGTATGTATGTATGTGTGTATATATGATGTAGATAGGTATGTATGTATATATATATATATATATATATATATGTGTGTATATGTAGATATGTATATAGATATGTAGATATGAAGATATGTATGTGTATATATATGTATATATATATATATGTATGTATGTATGTATGTGTGTGTGTGTGTGTGTGTGTGTGTGTGTGTGTGTGTGTATATATATGACAGCAGCAATCCAAGCTGTGAGAAAACAGTAAAAGGAGGCGTGTCAGACGTTGTGGTACATTTTCTGATGCAGCTACGAAAACAACTTCGTGACGCTGCCAAATACACAAAGCAATTACTTTGACAATCATGTTACATTATTTTTAAAATGTTTCTTTTCTTTTCATAACTTCTTTAACACATGACATCACGAAGCACGGGTATTTTGCTATATATATATATATCACAGCGACACTCATAACAGTGACAAAACAATTACATTGACAATCATGTTACGTTATTTTCAAAATGTTTCCTTTTCTTTCTCTTTCCTTCTTTAACACACTACTTCTCCGCTGCCAAGCGCGGGTATATATATATATATAGATAGAGATATATATATATATAGATAGATATGAGAACAACATATATATATATATATAGATATATATATATATATATAGATAGATAGATATGAGAACAACACTCATATCAATGACAAAACAATTACATTAACAACCATGTTACGTTATTTTTAAAATTTTTCCTTTTCTTTTTCGTACCTTCTTTAACACACTACTTCTCCGCTGCGAAGCGGGTATTCTGCTAGTCTATACTAATAAAAGGCAAAGCCCTTACTGACTGACTGACTGACTGACTGATTGACTCACTGACTGACTCACTCACTTACTCACTCACTCACTCACTCACTCACTCACTTATCACTAATTCTCCAACTTCCCGTGTAGTTTGAAGGCTGAAATTTGGCAGGCTCATTCCTTACAGCTTACATACAAAAGCTGGCCAGGTTTCATTTCGAAATTCTACGCATAACGGTCATAACTGGAACCTACTTATGCACATATATACCGGCCATAGCCGCAGCTAGGTCGCCGTGTGAGGCGGAGTTACGTCCTTCATCGTCACACCCCCCACGTAATTGAGTGCCTGCCCATATAACGTCGTCCGCCACTGGCAATCCAATAGAAACACTCTACCGCTAAATATTCACGGGTGAAGGACTGTGCTTATGCAGTTGAAGATGAGATGGTCAGGGTGGTGTTTGGCACAAACTCAGCGAAACTGCGAGAGAAACTTTTAAGTGCCGTGACTTAGCTAACATTAAATACAGCCGTGGGCATCGCACGACATAGCACAAGCACAGCTGAGAACCTTCGATGCATGTGCAGCGATGCGGCTCACGTGAACTGACTGTGAACGCAGTACGCAGACAAAAAGCAAGAGCTCCAAAGAGTGCTGAACAAAAACCGCATCACACAATTGAGAAGGCCGCAAAAGAATATAAAGCGAGTGACGCATACAAGCATATTCATAAGTGTAGCTACTGCGGAAACAAAGCACACGGTGGAAAAAGTCAATGTCCCGCTAAAGGAAGACAGTGTAAAAAAAACCTGTGCATGCAGTGTCAGGTCTCAGATAAAGAGGTGTTTATTGATGCAGTAAGAAATGAATCGATGAATGAAGCCTGTTATCTTTACAACAATTGACAAACACGGAATGTAACTTGAACACAACACATCCTCCAAATATGAACCTGATTGAAAGAAATAATGATAATCAAATCCTTGATGACAGCAACACACATAACACTCACAAATCAATTACTGTTTATTGACAATCATGTTACGTTTTTTTTAAAACGTTTCCTTTTCTTTTTCATAACTTCTTTAACACACTACTTCTCCGCAGCGAAGCGCGGGTATTTTGCTAGTTTGAAATATGTGACTATATAAAAATAAGGAAAGCGCATCTTTTATTTCTTAAGTGCTAGTTTCTTTTTGTAACTGCTTTAGGTAGGGGGGGACATTTTAAAAGAATATATGGCCTGGGAGCTTACATTCCAGTGGTGGTTGAAGTGGCTCCCCACTCGCTATGTAAAACATCTTGAGTGATGAGAAAAGCTCTTTATAAATTATTATTATTGTCCCCTGTTGATGGTCTGATGCTTTTTGAAGAATACTCTAGCATACACCATATGTCATATTTTCCTTCAGTGATGAGGAATTGTCCATGTTCTGAGACAGCAAACGCCTCCCTTATCTAAAAAACAACAACCAACCTACTTGGTCAGTGGGATGAGATTCTTACTGCTGAGTGCAATTGATCTTTCTGCATACATAAAGGCTTCAACATTGGTTGAAAGGTTCAATGCTTTATTCATTGACCGCGAATGTTATGGCCTTTTCATGATCTAACAGATGTATTTTGGCAAACCCAAGTTGAGCTATTGATGTTCTTAGTAATAAGCAGTGGTTTCTGTTCGCTGCTCTTTGGATAACAGTTTTGCCCTTTGTCTTTTTGATAATGGATTCAAAAACCTTAACTTCACCTAACAATCTGACCTTCAGATCCATATATGCTGTTCTTGGGTTCTTCGTGGTTTCTGAAAATGACTTCCTCTCAAATTTTTGTCAGGTTGACACAAAAAAAAAAAAAAAAATGACGGCTTCTTGGAGATTATGACTTTGACAGAAGTTTAACAAAGTATTACATTACGTGTCATTTACACTACATCCAGAATATAGCCAGAATAAGCTTTCAAGCTTGATTCCTGTCTTATGTCCATCCTTCTATCCATTATCCAACCCACTATATCCTAACTACAGGGTCACGGGGGTCTGCTGGAGCCAATCCCAGCCAACACAGGGCGCAAGGCAGGAAACAAACCAGGGGCAGGGTGCCAGCCCTCCGCAGCTGTCTTATGTCCAATACATGTATTTTTTGTTTCTAGAATCACTTGTTAAACTTTATAGTTTCCTTGGTTGTTGCTTAGTAAGTTGAACCTAGGCTAACCTGTGGAAGCCATCAGTGAGGCTGTGTTGATGTTATGTTCTCTCATTTATATCAAGCTGTTTGGTCACCACGCCACAATAATAACTAAAGCCTTGTATAGAAGAAAAACCTCAGTACAGGTGGGTGCAGAACTCAATACTGTGCACTGTTAAAATTTATCTCAAAACTATTTATCATCAATACACTAAGGATAAGCAGAGCATTTTTTTTTTTTTTGCTTGTTTTGCGGTATCTCTAGGAATGGAGAAGCAATAATACATTATTAGTACTTAAATAATAAAGTGCATTACTTGAACATTGCATTGCTAACTTTAGCACTTTAGTAAAAGTTTCTTAAGCTGACATTATTCATCACCTTTGGCCACATTGTTTTCTATATATTTGGTGGTTGATTTTTTCTCCCATCCAGATTATGGAAAGTTTGTTTCTACACTGTGAAAATAGGGTTCCATTTTGCTTGTGTAGGAGAGTTTGCTAAGTAGTTAATTGTGAAAACAGAACATTAATATATGTGTACAAAATGCATTCATAGTATAGGATTCTAAAATATATATTCAGGAATATTTAAATAATATATTTTAAATATTAGAATGTCAGTTATTGGCTGATAGCACTACTACAGTTACAAGGAGTGACTCAGAGCTAAGGACTGATAATGTACTGATGTGTGTTACGTACCAGAAATATCCATCCATCCATTATCCAACCTGCTATATCCTAACCACACATTATCAATTTTATTCTTGAGACTGCTGAAATACTTGAAACCATTTCCGTAATAGTGAACCAGCACTAAGGTTTGATGAGGTACAGATATAAAGTATGTGTGTATGTATATTACTGTAAATGAGAACTGTCCACCGTAATCTTGTGACTGCTACAATCCTTAAAATCCACTGTTACAGTGAAAAGGCTGTCTTCTAGTTGGTTATACACAAAAATGATGCAGACAGATAGACAGACAGACAGATAGATAGATAGATAGATAGATAGATAGATAGATAGATAGATAGATAGATAGATAGATAGGAAAGGCACTATATAATAGATAGATAGATAGATAGATAGATAGATAGATAGATAGATAGATAGATAGATAGATAGATAGATAGATAGATAGATAGATAGATCAAATACATTTTCTTTCACCCTAGGGGGAGGTTTGGTATTTCATTGGGATATATACTCATCAATCTAGAATTAATTATTTTGCCGGGCAGGGGAGATATTACATACTGTAGGACTCATAAGTGTTAATTCTTGCTATAACTTTTTAGAATCGTAATCGGTTATTAGATAAGCAAATTGCCTTTGAAGTATTGTACTATTACTGGTAAAACATGATGAATTGATATTGTGAATAAGATTTGAGGTACTGAACTACATAGTCTCCATATGTGTTTTTAATCATTACATAAATACAAATGATGGACATCTTTGATTTATCTCTAATTACAGGCAATATTGTGCAGTTGCTTTATACCCATATACTGTGGAGTGGTGCCTCCATTCTTTCATGGAGCGGTAAGTTTTTCTTAAAAGAACCAAGAAAAAGAAGTATTACAATTAAATAATACCCTAGTTTTTTAACTACTTACCCTTTTTAATTATTTTCTTATAGAGTTACATCAATTGAATTTTATATATTGTGGTTGTCTGAGGTAATAACAGGTCAATAACTACGATAAATGTTGGGATGCCAACCCAGCTGTCCCTGTTTACTTCCAAAGCAAAAAGAAAACTGCACTCCATGGCGTGATTACAAACAGAAATGTCACCCTCTGGTATTCTAATAGAAAACTGCTGCCTACCATTGCTTCTTGTTACAGCTTGAAGGAACTCTGTCTCTTCAGCTCTCTCGTCAACATTTGATGCTTCCTTATGGGGTGCTTAGCTTTTATGGCAAGGAGGGGCAGAAGGGGTGGAGTCAGTTGCCGTCACTGAGCAGTTTCTCAGCAAGAGGTACCGCCCCCCTTCAGCCCACAGTGGTATTACATACCTGGGAAGCACAGGTAGTCATCGACTTACGACCATGTTTGGTTATGACGGATCAGATGTAAGCAGATCTGGACGTAAAATGAAGCAATATATATATATATATATATATATTCAAACCTGACTGTATGTATTGTACTGTATAACAAGTCGCTTACGACATATTGTTTGTTTTATATCCAATTTTATCATCCTTTAAAGAATATTTTATTCTTTTATTCAATTAATGGAAGGAATTATTAAGGATAAGATTGAGCAACACATGACAAGGACAGGAGTTATTCTGAACAGTCAGCATGGGTTCAGAAGGGGGAGGTCGTGTTTTACTAACATGTTGGAATTCTATGAGGAGGCAACAAAAGGATACGATCAAAGTGGAGCTTATGATATTATTTATCTGGACTTTCAGAAAGCATTTGATAAGGTGCCACATGAGAGGTTGGGCATCAAGTTAAAAGAAGTGGGAATTCAGGGTGATGTTTTTAGATGGGTGCAGAATTGGCTCAGACACAGGAAGCAGAGGGTGATGGTGCGAGGAACCTCATCAGAACTGGCCGATGTTATGAGTGGTGTCCAGCAGGGGTCAATGCTAGGGGCGCTGCTATTTTTAATATATATAAATGATTTAGATAGGAATATAAGTAACAAGCTGGTTAAGTTTGCAGATGATACCAAGATAGGTGGATTAGCAGATAATTTGGAATCCGTTATATCATTACAGAAGGACTTGGATAGCATACAGGCTTGGGCAGATTTGTGGCAGATGAAATTTAATGTCAGTAAATGTAAAGTATTACACATAGGAAGTAAAAATATTAGGTTTGAATACACAATGGGCGGTCGAAAAATCGAGAGTCCACCTTATGAGAAGGATTTAGGAGTCATAGTGGACTCCAAGCTATCAACTTCCAGACAGTGTTCAGAAGCCATTAAGAAGGCTAACAGAATGTTAGGTTATATAGCACGATCTGTGGAGTACAAGTCACAGGAGGATCTGCTCAACCTTTATAACACACTGGTGAGGCCTCATCTTGAGTACTGTGTGCAGTTTTGGTCTCCAGGCTACAAAAAGGACATAGCAGCACTAGAAAAGGTCCAGAGAAGAGCGACTAGGCTGATTCCAGGTCTACAGGGGTTGAATTATGAGGAAAGATTAAAAGAGCTGGGCCTTTACAGTTTAAGCAAAAGAAGATTAAGAGGTGACATGATTGAAGTGTTTAAAATTATGAAGGGAATTAGTACAGTGGATCGAGACTTGTATTTTAAAATGAGCTCATCAAGAACACGGGGACACAGTTGGAAACTTGTTAAGGGTAAATTTCGCACAAACATTAGGAAGTTTTTCTTTACACAAAGAACGATAGACACTTGGAATAAGTTACCAAGTAGTGTGGTAGACAGTAAGACGTTAGGGACTTTCAAAACTCGACTTGATGTTTTCTTGGAGGAAGCAAGTGGATAGGACTGGCGAGCTTTGTTGGGCTGAATGGCCTGTTCTCGTCTAGATTGTTCTAATTCTAATTCTAATTCTAATATTGTGTAGATTTTCTTTTTTATTTTATTACCTCTTTTATTATTTTGTTTTATTATTACTTTTACTCAAATGGGTGCTGAACCTTTAACAGCTTCATGAGTCCTTTCTTTGTCTGTGTTATGTTATGTCACCAGTATAAGCCTCTCCCAGTGTTCATTGTGTTAACTATGAGAGGAGGAATTATACCAGCAGAGTTTGAGCTCTCATATGTTTTCTGTTTTAATGTTTCAGGCTGTTAAAAATAACCATTAACAGATAAAGGAGTTCTGTGTGGTTTCATTAACCCTTTGTGGCAGTTCGTATGAAGTGGCACATCGTGAGACACAACACAGAAGCTTCGTCGGTTAACTAGATTCAAAGCTGGAGCACAGCAATACAGCACATGTGGTGTAGTGAACACCGGTTACAATGGAATAACTTTCATTCACATTCGCTTTCTTTCCTTCCTCGTACTGCTGGATCACCTACATTTTTGCATCAAGATCAATTGCCCTTTTTCCTGCAATTGTTAGACAAATGTACTAGAACGTAGTTGAAAATACTGCAGGTAATAAACTGAGATCAAGATGACTGAGTCATGGCATATGGAGCTGGTGTGGCGAAATCTGTCATTTGCCCGTGAGACAGGGGAGCGGTCATAAGTCGAATGGTCGTAAGACGGATAGGTTGTAGGTCGACAACTACCTACTTGGAAGATGACCCACTGACATGTATGTGTGACGATATATATTTTTATATGGTATACCAGTACTGGAATGTAACGACAAAAGCCAAATTTATAAAAACATATGATATCAGCATTTTGTAAACTTCAACTTTCCTCTCAACACTCGCTATTGCAGTTGTTGAAAAATGTGAGTTTTATAGACTTCATAAAACAAAACTACATGCTTCAAAACAATTGGAACTTCATGGCTACCAAGACAGAAGCAGAGTGTAGGGTGGCACAATTGTGCAGTGCACCAAAGAGGCTGCAGTAAGACAGAGGATTTTGGAGTTATGCCTTATTTGCTTCAGAACCATTTTGGTTATAGTATTGAGGTCAAAAACCTGATACAGAAGTTTAAATGTAATACCAATACAGCACTAATATGTGTACAAACTTGGCAAAAAATAGCATCTCACCAAATCTGTTAAATATATTACTACTTGTGGAAATGGGAGACATTACTTTTACATCAGCATCTGTATATGGTACTTTGGGATAAGTATTCAAAATATCTTTAAAGCCTGTGTCTTTTCACATGAGCCGTACAGGGTTTGAAGCTACTGGCTCATGAGTCCAGCATTTAAGATTTAAATGTCACAACCAGTCTGTGCCTGTGTGGAGTTTTCATGTTCTCCACATGTCAATTTGTTTTTTCTCCAGTTGCTTCAGTTATCTTCCCACATCCCAAAGATGGACTTATTATTCTAATAGGTGTATTAAAATTGGCCTTGTGAAGGTTTGTGCATGCCATTCAGTACTGGTTGCTGTCTTGGGCCCAGTGTTGTTGATAGGCTCTGTCTGGGCCCTTGTGACCTTAATTATAAGTGTGCTTGATAATTTAATCTTAAACCATTTGAATTTGTTTTCATAATATTTTTAAAAATACATTTTTTTTTGGAAATTAGATGATTTATTGTCTATGGTGAAGTACCTTATCTTTACATTTTTTCATACAATTTTTTTCTTATTTCTAATCAGTTATCTGTTCTAACATTTTACAGTATAGTGGCTGCAGATTTTTGTTTCAACCAGTCTTTGTTGATAATGATTAAATTATACAGTTTGTTAGTGATTTCACTCTGCCAAAGCAAATTTCTAGATAGATAGATAGATAGATACTTTATTAATTCCAAGGGGAAATTCACATAATCCAGCAGCAGTATACTGATACAAAGAAACAATATTAAATTAAATAGTAATAAAAATGAAAAAATAAAAATAAAATTAATGTTAGCATTTACTCCCCCGGGTGGAATTGAAGAGTCGCATAGTGTGGGGGAGGAACGATCTCCTCAGTCTGTCAGTGGAGCAGGACGGTGACAAAAGTCTGTCACTGAAGCTGCTCCTCTGCCTGGAGATGATCCTGTTCAGTGGATGCAGTGGATTCTTCATGATTGACAGGAGTTTGCTTAATGCCCGTCGCTCTGCCACAGATGTTAAACTGTCCATCTTTACTCCTGCAATACAGCCTGCCTTCTTAACAAGTTTGTCCAGGCGTGAGGCGTCTTTCATCTTTATGCTGCCACCCCAGCACACCACTGCGTAGAAGAGGGCACTCGCCACTTATTACAATATAGATTTTTATTTTCTGGGGACATTATCCATATATTTTCTGGACCAGAACAGATTAGCACTTCTTGGTCTTTCTCTTTTCTTTCTTATTTGTTCAAAAATAATATTAACATAAATACTTCATAATGCATATACACTGGTTTTAATGGGACCAAGTTAACTGAAGAGAAGGTGGTCCCTTTGTAATTTGCATTTCATTATTACATAATGCCTGCTTATGAAAATAGGAAACAATTAAAATCTAAATGTTGCTGTTAAAAACTAAAAAAAGCTATTTATGATTCTGAACTAAGCCACAAAAACAGGTTGCTGTACCAGCAAATTAAATTGTCTCTAATTAAGAAACTGGTTGAAGTAAAAACCTGAAGCCAGGAGCATAATTGCAGAACGCTGATGTGACGATGCAGGTTCATTGCATGCTCCCATCTTCTGTCCGGGAGTCCTTGAACCCTACACCGTCGGTAATGTTACAGATGAGCTTAGTAGTGAGGCACAACAAAGCAAGGGGATGGTGCAAAATGTAAAGTGCTATTATTAAAACAGTCAAAAAAACAAAGTGTTTAAGTAAATATTGCAGTGCTTCAAAAGTTCAATAAATAAATAATCCAATAAAAGCAAATAAAAACGTGGAGGTTACAAATAGAAAAATAAAAAAAAGTCTTCTTAAAACAACGTGGTTAAAATAATGCAGAAAGCAGTCTTTTTAAAACATTTAAAAGACCAGTGTCTTTTTACCTGGCGTCTTTCCTGCTCCACCCATTTGGGCACCGCAACAGGAGAGTCGCCCTCTCAGCAGCTGACCTTTCCTCCATTCGACTACTAGTCTGGAGGCCTCCCAATCCCTGGCTTCGGTCGCGCAGTCATCCCGGACCGAGGCTTGGCTTTCACCCAACGGCCAGGACGCACACGCTGGGGAATCCACCACCAATGCCTCCCGACTACCGCTGCCTTCATAGCCATACGCGGCCTGTCGTACTTCACCTGGTCACTCCAGCTCCTTGCTCACTCAGCTGGAGCGACCGCTTCCTTCTGCCCCCACCGAGTGTTGGCCAAACACACTTGTTGGGGCTCTAATTCCAGCTACCTACCTGCGAGCCTGCACCGGCTATCTCTCTCTCTATCTCTCTATTCTGCTTCCTGCTTTTTCCTACAACCTCCCGTACGTCTGTCCGTCCGTCCGTCCGTCCGTCATTCGTTCTTTTTCCTTTTTGTCTTTCTTTTCACCAAACGTCTCGGGTTTCCCTTTATAATGTGTGTGGCAGTTGTGGCAATCAACAGTTCCCGGGAACAACTATGATGTGGACACTCTCTCACCTGTGCACTTAGGTGAGAAACGCCCACACCACGAATCGCCCCGAGAACTCTGTGTCTCTGTGGGCTTTTTCTGACTATGTATGTTTCCTTCTTAATTCCAAAAACATTTTAGTTGTTAGTTAAAATCAAAGGTCATAAAAACAATGGAGGACCAGATACAATACAATACAATACAGTTTATTTTTGTATAGCCCAAAATCACACAGGAAGTGCCGCAATGGGCTTTAACAGGCCATGCCTCTTGGCAGCCCCCCAGCCTTGACTCTCTGAGAAGACAAGGAAAAACTCCCAAAAAACCTTGTAGGGAACAATGGAAGAAACCTTGGGAAAGGCAGTTCAAAGAGAGACCCCTTTCCAGGTAGGTTGTGCGTGCAGTGGGTGTCAAAAGTAGGGGGTCAATACAATACAATACACAGAACAGAACAATTCCTTAATACAGCATAATAATAAAAATTTTAGAAGTACGGTTTAACAGTAGATGATATCACATAATAGGTTTGGATATTTTTAGAGTTCTGGAGACCTCATCCATCAAGCTGCCTCGCCATTTGGCCATTCCACGGCTGAAATGTTGCTCTGCCAGCCAATCTGATGAAAGGACCCCTCTTTCCCATGATTCCTGTGATCCTCCATCAGGGATGACTTTACCATAGGCAGGCAAACAACTTGTCAGGTGGGCGTGGCACCAATGCCACATTTGAGTACCGAGAAAGAAACAGAATAGGTGAGGGTTAGTATTCAAATATAATTATCATGTTACTTATGTTTTAGTGCTAATGACTAACAACAGAGATGCAGTATGTACAGTTAATCAGCAGCTCTAGTCAGGATATGCTAAACTGAAGTAGTGAGTCTTCAGCCGGGATTTAAAGGCTGAGACCGAAGGGGCATCTCTTATGGAAGCAGGAAGACCATTCCACAGTTTAGGGGCCCTGTAACTAAAAGCTCGCCCTCCCACTGTTATTTTATTAATCCTTGGAATCCTAAGCAGACCGGCATCTTGAGATCTTAATGTGCCTCAGGTTTGTAAGTCATGATAAGTTCAGACAAGTAAGCGGACCTTGGCCATTTAATGCTTTATATGTTAAAAGGAGGATTTTGAAATCTGCCCTAAACTTAACTGGGAGCCAGTGTAAGATTTAAGAACTGGTTATGTGTTCATATTTTCTTGTTCTTGTAATAATTCTTGCAGCGCATTTTGGATTAACTGGAGGCTGTATAGAGAACAGTTTGAACAGCCAGTGAACACCGCATTGCAGTAGTCAATCCTACTAGAGATAAATGCATGAATTAATTTCTCACAATCCTGTTTATTTAGAAAGCCCTTAATTTCCTAACATTTTTAAGATGGAAAAACATGTTTTGGACAACTTTGTAATATGTGCTTTAAATGACATGCTAGAGTCAAAGATAACTCCTAGATTGCGGGCTGATTCAGTAAAATTAATTGGGATTCCAACTGAGTTAAATGACACAAAATATTGCTGTGATCAGCGTCATTCCCTCCAACAATTAACATCTCTGTTTTATCTGTATTTAAAGACAAGTAGTTCTCATTCATCCATTCCTTTAATTCACTAACACAACTAATTAAAGACAACATCGGAGAAACTTCATTTGATTTAAATGAAAGGTATAACTGGGTGTCATCTGCATACGAGTGAAAATTAACATTATGTTTCCTAATGAGAGATCCCAGTGGAAGCATGTAAAGTGAAAACAGTAAAGGTCCCAGTACTGAGCCCTGCGGACACCATATTGAACTTCTGTGTATAATGATGGAGTACTGTCAGCACATTTCTGTACATACTGGAATCGATTTGATAAATAAGAACTGAACCAAGCGAGCACGGGCCTGTAAGCCCAACATCGTTTTCTAGCCTGTGCAGTAAAATAGAATGGTCAATGGTGTCAAATGCTGCACTTAAGTCCAACAACATAATTACAGTGGAGTTTCTTTCATCAGAGGATATCAGAATGTCATTTACAACCCGTGTTAGTGCCGTTTCTGTACTATGACCAGTCGAAAGCCAGACTGGAATTTCTCAAATAAATTGTAATGCGTAAGGTGTGACTGAAGCTGACTGGCACTACTTTTCTAGTATTTTAGAGAGAAATGGTAAATTTGAAATAGGCCTATAGTTATTTAGTATGTGTGGGTCTAGGTCTGACTTTTTAAGTAAAGGTTTAATGACTGACACTTTTAGTGCATCAGGTACTGCCATGCAGTAATGAACTATTGATAATGGTTAGAATAGGCTGCAAGAACATCCATTGCACTTTTTACTAGTTTTGTTGGCGCTGGATCTAGGGAACAAGTAGTGGGCTTAATTTTAGTAAAGTTAAGACTTCCTGCTCAGTTACAGGATTAAAATTACTAAAGTGCTGAATGCAATGTGCGGCAGGGTCTGCTAAGCTAGTATTTGGTTTGTACTGTGATGCTGAGATCTGGGATCTTATATTTTTAATTTTCTCATTGAAGAAGTTCATAAAGTCTGTACTGCTAATATCTGTTGGTATTTTGCACTGTTGATCTGAATTCCCATTTGTTAATTTAGCCACTGTTCTAAAAGTACCCTAGGATTTTTATTATTGCTATCTATTAATGTAGAATAGTATTCTGAGCGAGCTTTAAAGAGGGCTTTTTTATATTTATTAACACTCTCTGTCCATGCAATTTGAAAGACATGTAGCTTTGTTGTTCTCCATCTGCGCTCCAGACACTCTAATTTAAGAGCTCGAGTATTTTCATTAAACCAGGGAGAGTTTCTATGTGCTTTGATCACTTTTGTTTTAGGGGAGCCACTGTGTCCAGAGCATCTCTCAAGGTCACATTATAATGTGATGTTAGCTGATCTAAATTGTTTTCCACGTTTACATTTGATGTTAACTGATCTAAATGGTTTTCCACAATTACACTCGACTTACTCAAGGTATCTATAAATTTTGAAGCAGAATTACAATCTAGATGTCGCACTGTCTTTGTTTTAATCTGTGAGTGCGTTGGCATGGGCAGAACTAAATCAAATGTAATTAAGAAGTGATCGGAAATAACTACATTTAATGGAGTAATATTTAAATTTTGAATTTCAACTTTGTAAGTTATAATTAAATCTAATGTGTGGTTATGATTATGAGTTGGACCTTTGACAATCTGACAAAATCCTACTGAATTTAACAAATAAGTAAAACATTTGCTAAAAGTGTCAGTTTCCACATCAATGTGTACATTAAAATCCCCCATCAGAACTACATGATCATAATTTATAGCCAAATCAGACAGAAGGTTGCTAAATTCAGTCATGAACAATGAATATGGCCCTGGTGGTCTGTAGACTAGCAGTATAATTGTGTTGGAATCTGTTTTAATATTTAAAATGAATGCCTCAAAGGATGTAAAGTTGCCTAAATTTTTAGGAGTGATTTGCATTTTGTTACAATGAATTATTCCAAGGCCTCCTCCTCGACCAGAATCTCTAGACTTATGAAGGAACGAGTATCCATCTGGTGACGCCTCAGCTAGGGGACAGTGTCACATTTACTAAGCCAGGTTTCAGTAAGAAGACACAGATCAGATTTTGTACTTAATATTATATCATTTACCAAAACAGCTTTAGTGCCAAGAGAGCGAATGTTCAATAAACAGCATTTAAAACTGCATGGTTCTTTCTGAACTGCTGATATATTTTTTGTTTTAATTTGAATTAAATTTCTATTACAGATGCCCTGGTGGAGTGTCTGGTTTTATCCCTTGGTCTAATTATACACCTTATTTTTGGTTATTAATTAATTTATGGTTTGTATCAAGACTAAATTTACTGGATGCCCCACAACAGAGATTATGGATAACAGCTTCAGGAAAATAACAGGTGGGATAAACAACAGGTGATTTAAGATCACATGACTGCGGCCTGGATGGTGCTCTAATCAGTCAACCAGACAGTTTTGCTGCCATATTTTGGGATAATATATAAGATCCCCTCCAGTTAGGATGAAGACTATCTCTTTTGAAAAATCCAGGCCTTTCCCAAAAATCATCCCAATTGTTCACAAACGCTATGCTTTTATTTGCACACCAGGTTTCTAGCCAGCAGTGAAAGGAATGCAATCTGCTATAAATCACATCCCCTCTATATAATCTTGGTAAGGGACCAGATACAATTAAATTCCGACATTTTCCTTTAGCTTTGGTGCATAGAGAGATGAAGTTCCACTTTAATACCTCAGATTGCTGTAAATAAATATCATTAGTGCCGACATGCAGAAATACGGTAGATGTTCAGATGTTTCAGATCCTGAAAGCACCAATACTGTATGGGTTACCAGTCACAATGTACATTTCTGAACACACCCATACAAAGTTACACAATTTAGAATCAGCAACTGACTTCACACCAACTTCTTTGGGATGTATAAAGAAAACTAAAGTATCTGGAGATAAACTGTCATAGATGAGAGGAGAACATGCAAACTCCACAGACAATGACTGGAAAAAAAAATCTAATGCAGTATTTGAGAGTTGCATTGTAACAGCACTAACTTAATACTTCTGGCACTGTGCCTCCCATGTTCAATATATATAGATTATTAGACATTTTCAAATGTATTCCTATGTGTTTTTAGAATAAAATGGTTAAATATCTTATGTGTGTAAAAGAATTTAATTACATTAAAACACAAACAATGATTCTCACTAATACTGTTGTTTTTATGCACAGTGGTATATTGATGGAGGCCTAACCAATATGCTGCCAGTTGAGGCGAAGGAAGAAACAATTACTGTCTCACCATTTTCTGGAGAGATTGACATCTGTCCCCAGGATGACCCAGAGACTGTTAATGTTATGCAAATATGTGGATTTAACTTTTACCTTAACATGCGCAACTTTATAAGGATGTCTGATGCTCTTTTTCCACCACCAAGCCAGGTAATTTAAGAAAGATCTCTCTCTTCCTAAATTAACAACTGTAAACTGAAGAACAGAGATGAATGTTTAAGTCAGGTATATGGATAAAAAGCTTTCATAGTACAAGTTTTCATAGAACATTCAGATTCTTTGTGCATTCTCATGCACTGTGTTTTAAAATACTCTTTCTTATTAAAAAAAAAAAAACATTGTTTATTCTTTATTGTGATAATCATTGTCTCGGTCCGAAATATTTTGTTTTTGAAGATAACTTTTTAGTGGTCATTTTGACAAACTGTTATTGTGAGATATTAACAAACTCAGCACCCTCTGGGACTAGGCTTGGAAAAGAATCTTGGCTTCTGGAGCGTTAACAACAGTTAATCAATATGTTTTATATTTTTATACTAGCTGAAAAACCCAGCGTTGCCCGAGAGGAAAATAAAGTTTTTTTAATTGTTTGAGATAAACATAATTAAAAAAAACACAACTTTAGAAATAAAAGTAAATTAACAAACAATAAACCTGAGTTCGCTTCCCAAGTCCTCCCTGCGTGGAGTTTGCATGTTCTCCTCGTGTCTGCATGGGTTTTCTGTGGTGGGCTGGCGCTTTGTCCGGGGTTTGTTTCCTGCCTTGCGCCCTGTGTTGGCTGGGATTGGCTCCAGCATACCCCCGTGGCCCTGTAATTAGGATATAGCAGGTTGGATAATGGATGGATGGATGGATGGATAAAGACTCACTAATGTGCTTGTCTTGCGGTGTTGTACGTATGTTATCATCCAGTTGACGTTCGGAACCAGCCAACTCTATTTTATTTAAAAAGCAACAGGAGCGCGGTGGTGCTCAAACATAAAGAATGCTGGCAGTCACCTCCAGTTCGTCCTCGTGTTTTTTTTTATTGTTTGAGAAAAACATAATTAAAAAAACACAACATTAAAACTAAAAATAAATTAAGAAACAATAAAGACTCACTAATGTCCTTGTCTTGAGGTCTTGTATGTATGTTATCATCCAATTGATGCTCGGAACCGGCCAACTCTATTTAATTTGAAAAGCAACAGTGGCACAGTGCTGCTCAAAAATAAAGAATACTGGCAGTCGCCTGGTATATACTAAGTGTGTAAGCCCGTGCTGTTAAAAGCACGGGGTCCTAGAAAGTATTTAAATCGTCAGAACTACTCTGGGCATCTCTCTGCTAGAAGGATTCATGTTGCCGAAGTGCTCACATCGTGCATTAGCAGCTAAGCGACTGTCTTTCTTAGGAGGTTTCCTTTTGCCGGTGTACTGGCCTCGCTTGCGTATCCTCGGATCTCGAGCCCTCACCCCGACTCCACGTCTCACTTCCGGGCCGGACAGACACACACACACGCGTAGAACTCTATTTAATTTCAAAATCAATAGGGACGCAATGGCACTCAAACATAGAGAATGCTGGCAGTTACCTCCAGTTCGCCCTCTGGTGGTCGTTCCGAGTGAGCCGTACTGGTGGGTTACAGCTGATTTCACCCTACAGTATTTTTAGTCGACCACTGAGGAACATGTGTACCAAGTTTCATTAAAATCGCTCAAGCCATTCGGACGTGATGCTGGAACATACAGTACATACACACATTGACTTATATATATATATATATATATATCTATAATAATATTTTATATGTTTTCATTATATTTAATGGTAAACAATATAAAAAGGTGATTTATAAGGCAGATTACCAAAATTACAAATCTTGAAGAATGAAAAATTACACTGAACATTTATTGATATGCAGTACCAAAGCCAAAACTAAACTTATTTATATGAGCAGAAAACAAAAACTGAAACTGTGTCATTGAGGCATTAAGAAGCTTTTCAGTGCCTCAGAGGAAAAATAGGCTTTAGTTCAAAGTTGAACGTAATAGATGGAAAAAATATATATCTTGGTCACACAGAGACCACAAAGAATTTTAAAAGCTCAGTAAGGAGAATGTTTAATAGAGCTTCTCTGTTAAATGTCATGAACACACATATATACATTCACTGGGCCAGTTTAAAGTCAGCAATTAATTTAGCATGCATGTCACTGGAGTATGAAAATAAAACCAGACTATCAAGAAAAAAAAAAATATGCATACAGGGAAAATATGTGTTTACTTACAGCTCAAATAATTTTGAGGCAGCAGTACTAAACCACTCTGCCACAGTGCTACTATATTATACATACACTAAAGATCCAGAACTTTATAACAACTGACAGGTAAAGTGAATAACACTGATTATCTTATTACAATGGCACCTGTCAAGGAGTGCAATATATCAGGCAGCAATTGAACAGTGAATTCTTGAAGGTAATCTGTTGGAAGCAAGAAAGATGGACAAATGTAAGGCTAGATGACTGGGTCAGAGCCAAACAATAGGGCTTGTGGGGGGTCCCCAGTATGCAGTGGTTAATACTTATCAAATGTGGTAGGCTCATTGATGCACATAAGGAGCGAAGGCTTGCCTGTCCGGTTTGATCCCACAGAAGATCTACTATAGCATAAATTGCTGAAGATCGTAATGTTGGCCACAAGAGAAAGGATTCAGAACACACACTGCATCATAGCTTGTTGTGTGCGCAGCTGCGTATCTGCAGACCGGACATAGTGCCCATGCTGACCCCCGTCCACTACTGAAAGCGCCTGCAATGTGCATGTGAGCATCAGAACTGGACCTGGGAGCAAAGAAAGAATGTAGTCTGGTCTGATTAATCACATTTTCTTTAAAATCATGTGGATGGCCGGGTGCATGTGCATCATGTGCCTGGGGAAGTGATGGCAACAGGATGCACGGGAAGAAGAAAAGCCGGCAGAGGTAGTGTGATGTTGGCATTCAGGTGGATGTTACTTCCACGTGTACAAAATACCTGAAGATTGATGCACACCATGTACACATGTACATCCCTTCATTGCAAAGGTGTTCCCTGATGTCAGTGGCCTTTCTCAGCAGGATAACACAGCCTGCCACATTGCAAAAATTGTTCAAGAATGGTTTGCTGAACATGGCAAAGAATTCAAGGTGCTGACTTGGCCTCCAAATTCTCTAAATCTCAGTTTGATTGAGGATCTTTGTGATGTGCTGGTAAAACAAGTCCAATCCATGGAGGCCTCACCTTGCAACTTACAGGAGTTAAGGGATCTGCTGCTAACGTCTTGGTGCCAGATACCACAGAACACCTTTAGAGGTCTTGTAGAGTCCACGCCTCGATGAGTTAGAGCTGTTTTGGTGACATGAGACGGAGTCTATACAATATTAGGACGGTGGTTTTAATGTTGTGGCCAAATGGTGTATGTACTGTGCATTCTCAAATCCACTTAATTCAATTCGGCAGTGATGGGAAGGGGGTACAGAACATATCTTGACAGCCCTGGATGCACCAGAGGGAAAAAAAATAAAAATTTTACCTTTAGAGATGTGGGATACAAATCCACACAAACATGGAGTGAATTTGAAACGCCACACAAATATAGGTCAAGCACAAGATTTAAACTTAGACTGTTAGATCTGTGAGGCAGCAGCCCTATCCACTATTGCTGCCCCCACCTATGATATAATTGCAATATAATTAATAACCTTCCATTTCTTCATGTAATAAAGCAAAAACAAAAATACATCATGTAACAATTTTACTGTTGCAGAATTAGGCTAATACTGTATGGCGTTTTAAAATGATGTAAAATACAATTCAAATAAGACAGTAATCGTGAATGGTTAAGCTTGTTCACCACTAGAACAAGAGCTCAAAACAGAATCAGGACAGAGGAAATGCTGAAGGTTATAGAGATTTGGGGAAAGGGGATAAGGTTTTACCTTAGGTGTCCTTTTAGTGACTAAATCACAGTGTTTTTCTTTGTGGTCTATGTTCAGCATCTTCTAGGAAGGCCTTCTTTATAAGTTACATCAATGGACAAATGTTGACCAATAATACTTCCTGTTCATGGTGCTAGAGTGTTACAAAGTACTGCATGTTACTTCAGTATACGATATAATGTACTTTAACTTTGAGCCGGATGACAAACCACTGAATAGCAAGACCCTGTGTTTAATCATTAACATTAAGGTTTGGCTCAAATATACCTGTATGCATAAAACTACTTTATACTAGTCCAGAAGCCACAGTCCTCATTAATAAGACAAACTCAGGCTACTTCAAATTACAACAAGGAATTCGACAACAGTGCCCATTATCGCCAATGTTATTTGCGTCAACCGTCAAGCCATTGGTTATACATCATCAGAGGAAATGAGGGGATTATCAGAGAGACTTGAACGGGAAACATCACTATATGATGACATCCTTGGGGTGAAGCATAAAGCTGAGGTCCTAGTCATTCTAGCAACTAATCATTCATTATCTCTAATTGGTTATCCCACTCACCCCTTCTCCACCTAACACCTAATGTGTGGTGAGTGTTCTGGAGCCAAAGAGCTTTCGTCACATCATCCAGGTGGATGCTGCACATTAGTGGCTACCCACTCTCTATGTAAAGTGCTCTGAGTAGTGAGAAAAACGCTTTAATAATTGTAAAGAATTATTATTATTATTATTATTATTATTATTATTATATGCTGCACTATATAACAGACTTACAGTCCTCTCTAACATTAGTCTTAGATGCGTTTCAGAATTTCAGAAGATTTCCAGTTTCAAAATTATTCTGAATAAAAATGTACTTTTCCCAGCGAACTCTCTAGCAGATCATATTAGACTGGATAGCTATTCATTCCTAATATCAAAACAATTTAAATAGTTGAAGATAACCATCATAAGCAAATCATCATAAGCAAATAGCTTATAATTTTAGAAATACGATGAATAAAAACAAAACAGATATTAACAGACGGCCTATTCTCCATCTCACCTTAGCAGAGAATATTAAAACTATTAAATCCTCCTAAGTTGCTCTATCTATTCCAGAGTATCCCTATATGCATAAAGAAATTATTTTTCAAGAAATTACATTCAATCATAACATCATCCATCTGAAATTCAAAACAACCACATATTCACTAGATGACTGTGAAGATCTAAGGCATTTTTCCTCTCTTTGTTGTCATTTCAAAGTAAATAGCTGTATCTGTTAAGTTTTTGTTACTTATTTAACTTAGTAGCATGTCATTGTAATGTTATGGGTTTTGGAAATAAAATTAAATTAAATAAAATAGAATAAAATGTAAAAAAAAAAACAAAACAACTTCTTTAAGAACTCATCCTGAGAAAAATATTTTTTGTTTTACTGTAGAGGCCATTTTAATGTACCAGCAAACTTAAGTATTGCAAGTGATGTGGCTAAAGCATACTCCTGTTATCCTGATTTGTAATTTTTTCTTGGCCTACCCAGGACACACCAGATTTTACATTTTTTCAAAGATTTTGCATGCAGACTGCCCTAGTAACATTATTTGATTAATGCTTTCATTGCTATAATGGGTTAAAAGCAGAGGCACTGATCTATGCTTGTTTCACTCTTAACCCAATTTCCTTGTGAGGACCTTTGCCATAAATAGGACTTCAATGAGCCATCTGTGTCAGCAAGTCTTTAAATCGTTCAGAGCCGTTTTTTCAGCATGTCCATTCTGTCCTGCCAAAAAATGAGGCCAGGTGCTCTTTACTTACAGCAGCCATGGATGTGAATGACCATGAGTGGCAGGGTGTCCTATGATTGGACAAAATGTGGGTGGAGTCAGTTTTAGAAGCAACTTTTTAAAACAACCTGCTATGTGTTTCTGTTTACAGAGAAGAAAAACATGTATTCATTAGAGGTAGTATCTAAAATAGTGTTTATCTGCATTATCATCCTCTCTCATCTGTGTCATCCTATGCTATATCCCATATTTACAGTAATATACTTTGCAGGTTTTGAGAAAAATGTTTTTTTGTGGATATCAAGATGCCCTGTTCTTCTTACAAACTAACTGTAAGTATTCATTGAGTTTTCTTTTAATAGAACAGTGATTGCAACCTTTTGGATGTGAATTTCTCAGAATATCAAAAATATAATTAGATAACTTACTGATGACATAGAAGCATTGCAGCAAAAGTACTAAAACTAATCTTGATTAGGCTTCTGTATAAATTGGATAACACAGCATCTTACTTAAGTTTCCCAGTCCTTGAATGTAATATTTTACATCGCACACTCACTCCGTTTCATTCCCCAAAGGGACCTGAGGCATACTAGATGAAAAAACACAGTTAATCGTCTACTAATGTTTGGATTTTATGGCACAGCGGATTATCTAGATATGTGCTGAGACTGGACTTCCGTTATAAAAATATTAACTTTTGTTAATACTGTAGCCCAGTGACTTTTCATCCCTTCACTTACAGAGATATAAAAACAATTGTAATAATCGTCTATCCATTGTCTATTAATCCAGTACAGGGCTGCAAGGTGCAAATGTTTGCTCTGGCAGCAGCATGTGCAATCTGATAACCAACCCTGGAACAAGCACATGTCTACTGCAAATGGCACTCATACACACACTCGCATTGGGCCAATGTGTAGTAACCAGTTAACTTTACCTCTATCGCTTTGGGATATTGAACAATGACTCAGAGAGAACACAGATTTCAAACAGACAGTACCGAGACTTTACTGCATAATGGTGCAGTAGTGAGCAATAATATGCATTCTAATGTGTAAGCTTCTTTTTGATGAAAGGTTTTTGAATTTTGGACTTTAGCTATGATATTGTTCCTTTCTTGTATTTTTTCATTTTTAAATTTTTTAAATTAGGTCTCTTTTGATTTATTATTTTGTTACTTTTTGAATTTAGCATTTTCAGCTTTAAGTTCTGATTTTTAAAATAACTTTCTTGAATTTAAAATTTTACAGTTTGTTTCCTTTTTTTCTTTACTTAATAAATTCAAGCAATTAAAAGTTCCATTTGTTGGAAGGACTTTTTTTTACTGCCCATAAACCCCCTTTGGTTTTACAATCCTAAATTACTAATAAATAAAGTAAATTAGAAAATGTACAAGTGGCTTAATATTCAGGTATATCTGTGGATTTAGTTAATTGTTTTGAAAGCCTGGGCTGGTTATTTTAAAATTTTGTTTATTTACTTCATTAATTAAACAGACCATATTTTTATACAAAAATATATTAATAATAATCTATTTATATATTACAAAATAAAAGGGAGAATAAAATGTAATTAGTATATTTCTAAAAGCCAAATACCACTGACTCACTCATCACAAAATCTCCCGAACCATTAAGATTTGGGACTTGAAATTTGGAATGTAGGTTACCGTTGACCCATAGGTGCTCGCCAAGAAACGATTTAAAAAATTTCGTGGTCCAAATGGAAAATTTCTTATAGTTTTTTAGACCCATTTGTATGTCTGTCCGCTTTTCACGAGAGAACTACTTAACGGATATAGATCGAGTTATTTGCTTGAACATTCCATTGATTTTGCGACTTTCTCATCATGCTAAGTATCATAGTTCGCGTGTGGTACTGATTTATTACCGCAAATCCGAGAGAGAATCATCGGGCTGAGGGGAGGGGGGGGGCCCTCCTCAATCAGGCATCTGCCTCGGGCGTAACCTTAACTCTGCATAGTTAGCGAAGGAGAGAACTACTTAACGGATTTAGATCTTTGTTTTTCTAGAATTTGCTTGAACATTCCAGTTAATTTTGTGACTTCTCTCCTTGCGCTAAGAATCATAGTTTGCTTGCAGGAGTGATATATTCTCAATAATCCGAGACAGAGGCTGCGGGCCAAGGGGTTGGGAAGAGTGACGTCAGGAGTAGAGAGCTGGGTGGGGCCCTCATCACTGTTCTGTATCATTACTACACAGGCGAAGCTGTGGGGATGGCTAGTAATATACTGTAGTAAAAAATAGTAATACAATATATTAGTATAAAATTACTAAAACTTAGCAAACTAATAAAACCTGCAAAATTATGCAATTAAAAACAAAGACCAAATAGGCTTGTGGTGGCTAAAACTGCTTCCAGAGACATCAGATTCCAATTCATGAGAAAATTACATTAAGTGGATTACTTTTGTTAAAGATTTAATCCTTTAAACTCATCCTCACTTTTACCTGTTTTCTGCAACTTTGATTTGACTAGCTAAAACTTCATCATCTTTCACTCAAATGTCCTACTCAAAATAAAGTTCAGGTATTTCTCTTCCAGAATTTTTACAGCAGGGAAATTAGTTATATTGCACATATATGTTACAGAAGTATATAGTGCATCCGGAAAATATTCACAGCGCATCACTTTTTCCACATTTTGTTATGTTACAGCCTTATTCCAAAATGGATTAAATTCATTTTTTTCCTCAGAATTCTACACACAACACCCCATAATGATAATGTGAAAATAGTTTACTTGAGGTTTTTGCAAATTTATTAAAAATAAAAAAAACTAGGTTTCATAGTTGAATTAGTCAGAGAGAGAGAGAGAGTTAGGGAGAGAGTTTCTCCACATTTACTGTTTTTAAATAAACATTCATTGCATATATATCCATTATTGAAAAACAGATGGTTTATGTATTATTTGTACAATAAATAAACACTCAGCATTATGTACACGTATGTTGAATTCAAACTGAAAGATTTTTAACAATCAAAAATCACAGAACTGCTTGCATTACCTGGCATTCTTTCTTAGCTTAAAGTCCAAGACATTGCTAATAATTTCTAATTTGTATCAACAAGTCCAGGAATCTTTATTAAAGACTGGCGCAGACGTCTAAATTGCAATATTCTACGATGAAATTGAGTGTAAGGCAAAGAACTACCAATAGAATCAATTACCTCAGTAATTTTGTAATAATATTGAAATGATATATAGCATGTAGAATGCTCCACAGTGATAATCTACACACAACTCGATTGCTGAGAGACAAATGAGGGTAGAACAGCACACACATTTTCTTCCTCCCTAAGCAGCACCGTCCCACAAACGACTTGTTATTCCAGCTCAAGCACGGATCTCGTCTCAAATGGGTCATTTGTTTGCTTATTATTTGCCCTAGATAAATATATTCTTTTGCTTGTCATAATATAATAATTCAGCAAAGTGGGTGCAATTTTTGATATGATCAGTCATTAAGAGTTTGCGAGAAGCAAACCCAAAAATTTCATCCGCTTTCAACACACTTAAATATTTAAAAATTTCTCAATAATTATTGCGGTCAGTATTAACACTTGAATTTGGTGTTATTTTGTAATTGTTTCTAATTCTTTTGAAGTAATAATCACGTCTATATCTTGTCTTCTGGAGATGTTGAGGTTAAAACGCGCAAAGATCAAGTGGAAAGTGGCAACTTTTAGTGAGGTTGCCTAATTTTTTTCTTCTTTTTGCTTGATATTTACATGTAGATGATCTAAAAATTTAAAAACTTGTAGACTGTTCTTCAAAGCTATGTAGAAATAATTGCGTTGGTTTTTGCATGGTGCTCGAAAAGACAAGCAAATATAAAATCAATTTTGTACATACGGATTCAGAAATGAAGATGTACCTTTGTGACTTTTTTGATGAGCATGTTTATTCTTAAATAGTTATGCTTGCGTGAGCGTGTGCTTTGATAAAAACCCAGATTTTTTAACCTTATAGGCTAAAAGAAAGAACGGGTGTGCTACATTCTTACTGACTGATTCAACACTATGCCTATAAATATAATCACATATCTATTTAATGAACCTTCTTCACTCAGTTATAAAGTTGCAAGATGCAGAATCGCGTTATATAAAAACAACCAGCACTGAACGTTGCGCTATTATGTTTTAACCAGGATCTTAGAACGCACTCGAACACTCGGCCAAAAGAACCAAATCTAAAATGATACCAAATACATGGCGTGCGGTGATTTGGATTAACTGAAAATTCCATAAATTAGACTACTCCAAAACACACTTGGAATCATTTCTCAAATGGCAACGCATCTTTTTACTTTCACGTATACGACGTATAAGGTTAAGTATTGTAATCGTGCAAAAATACGATGTCGAGATTTTGATGAATCTCGACTTACACCTCCCTGACTTTCTCATATACGAAGTATTGCGAAAGGATTGGAATCCTCCAAAAATTCCATTTCGAGATTTTAATGAATTTCCCCGAGTCAGAAAATAACATTTTTGGAATTATGGTTATGTGTCTGTATGTGTGTGTAAGAAGGAGTTGGGGGGTGTAAAAACGTTAACTTGAGTACGCTTTCACTTAGGTCAAATAATTTTTCATACACGTATTAGGTACAAAACGTAGATTTCTATCAACTTTTGGGCTATTTCCTCTGCAGAGTCAGATTTATGTAACATTACTTTTATTGGGGAGATTTTTTCATTTCGCATTAACTGCTACTATCTATCCTTAGTTCTACCAATAACTCTCTCAGGCATCACTCGGCGCGTAAATGAAACACCACACCCCCTTTGTGGTCATCTGACTCACCATGGCGGTTCTAGTTGCGGAAGTACGTAAAGGATGGGACGCATACGCGCGTTTTTTCTTAACTTCCACGCACCACGGATAGTTTGGCGCTAGTCAGGTGGGTGTATTTGTTCGGCAAAATTTTTTGACAGAGGTGTGCAACGTGTTAGATTTTATGGAAAATAAAATAATCGGCTCAGTTTTATTCTTCCACTTTTGAGTTTGTTTGTGATCCAAAAAAAAAAAAATCAAGAATTTGATTATATATACTGCCTCTCAACATTAGGAGTATTAAAAAAATTAAGTATGGAATAATTTGCCAAGCGGATATCAGTCGTAAGTATCAGATCAGTACAATATACATAGAGTTTATTACCAAGGTGATGTTCAACATTATTTTAATTAGTAAGATTAACTCAATGTAAAGCTGGTTAGATATAACTACATCTACCCTGAGATCTTGGATGTTTTAATTAGCGACTTTAAATTGATTATGTTTGATATACCCTTAAGAAAAGTAATGGATATAGGACAAAGTTATTCCCAGTTATCACTTGTAAAAGTAAGATCTACAAACATATCAGTGTAGTGTTCGCTCTGTGTATAGAATATTTTAACACCTGATCTGCAGTAACTGCCACATCACATGTAGGCCCTTTTTCAAGCGGATCTCGATTTGTAAACCTGTAAACATCAAACACCTTGCATCTCTCGTATACACGTTACTGCTTCCACAGTAATGTACATACTTTAGCAGTGTGCTGAAATTCATGAAGGTTAAAGAGATGCCGTACTTGTGTTTGAGTCAAATAAGTTAAGCGTTGTGGTAATGATCAAAATGCTACTGATTAATGAAAAATGACTTGGCATTATAACTGTTCAAAAGATCCCCTAACTTAAACGTAGCCCAAGTTTTTAGAGTATAGTACTTTTTCAGTTTATTAAATACAGCTTTACAACAGTTGTTTTTGTTAATGTAATTCCCAGTATGAGTATGTTGCTTATTACTCCCATAATTATGTGGCACCACATCAGGATGTGACATGTTTGTCTTGTGCAGTGTTTTTGTAAGTCATACTCAAGGCTTTCTGGATGTCCTTCTACTAAGGACAGTAAACACTGCAGACTATAATCTGAAATTGCAGGCATAACTCTGGTTCAAAAGCATTGCAATATTTGTATTACATGAGTAGACATTTTAGTATAATGATGTTTCAAATTTTGGTTTAAATAAAGTTAAAAGTGATGTGTGTGGTGAATGACAAATGAGATTATGTTTAATGAGCAGTGTCTGGTGACACATGGTAAGTGATAAGTGTGAGCTGATGTGTGACTAATGATAAATTACAAATGATGCATGACACCAAATAATACTGATGCTTGATGATAGGAGAAGTAAAAAATACTGACACCATACAGTAGCTGTGTGTGTGTGTTGTACTGATGTTCGTATCAGTGGAACATCTGTAGTACCGTGCAAACTGGCAATATATTATATTATATATATATATATATATATATATATATATATATATATATATATATATATATTTTTTCATTTTGTAAAGCACTTTGAGCTACATTTTTTTGTATGAATATGTGCTATATAAATAAATGTTGATTGATTGATTGATTGAATAAAAACAAAACCATTGCAATCTCATTCTGCTGTCTGCTCACTAATTCCCACCTACAGTCAATGCGAAAACTGGAGTTTTTTTTTTTGTTTGTTTTTTCTGTTTCCCCAGCAATCTGACCTAATCATCGGACTCGTCTTTAGAAACAACTGTGATATTCTACAGTATATAATTACTCTACTTTTTTTTACTAATTATACATCTATGTATTGTAAGCTTGTATTAATTTATTTTTGTTCGTTTTTCATTTTTATTCATAACTAACTTAATTTTTCTTTTGTTACAACTCTTTCTTTGACATTGTGAAGCACAGTAAGCTACATCCTCTATATGAAAATGTGCTATTGAAGTAAATGTTGTTGAGAAAGAAAATCTTCTGTTTCCTGGCAGATTGCATTTCTTAATGTAAATTAAGCAACAGTCTGCTACATTTTTAGAATGATAATTAGACAAACACTTTGTAGATTGATTCTTTACATTTATTGAACTGTGAAGATATTGCAGATTTCTAATAAAAAATAATACTTATTTGTAGTACTACAATAGTAGGTAAATTAACTAGTATGGGGGAAAAGTTCTCACTCTTGGGATGTCACCAGGAAATGCTGGTTGCAACATTTATGTGGAGTATACTTCAATGTTTAGGGAATAGCATTATCTACCCTATCGATCATTATCCATCTTAAAATCTTAAGACTGAAAGGTAAGAACACTGAAAGGTGACATTTTACATTATGTAATATTTTGAAAAACTAAGAATTGCAATAAATGCAACTTGCATATCAAGCAGAAGTAGTGAGGATATGCTGGACTGAACAAGGGCCATAGTAGCTTACATTATTCATAATAAGCTGTGGCACTGGGGGGCAGCATTGGCAGTTGAATGCATGGACCTTTGCATGAAAGAAACACAATCTGCTGTACCATTAGTTTCTTTTCAGTCAGGTGTAGGACTGCAAATATTTTTAATGACAATAGTGAAAGTCGCTTCTTCTTTTTATTTGTTCAACTAAATTTTCCATAAATAGTTGTGGTATCTTGTGTGCTTTGTTAAGACAATTGTTCTTCAAAGTAAAAAAAAACAAAACATTATGGAATGATCATTCCTTTCCCTTATGGTCAAGCCTTTTACTATATATAACTGGAAACTTGACACTTTTCTTTAACAATTGCACAAACTTAAGATGATATAAAATGAATATAGCGTAACCTAATAAGTAATTAATTATAGTACAGTACTGTTGATTTGTACATTTAGTGCCAAATTTAATGAATAAGTGGAAAACTGTTTTGGATATCTCATAGCTGCCGTACCTTTTCATTTCTGAAATTAGAGCTCACATAGCTTCAAAACCAGGATTCAAAAGCTCATTTTCCTAGACTGTCCTTTTATTAATACTGTATAGTATAATACACTTCAGCATATTGGTGTGGTTTCTTTATTGCACCAAACAATCTGCCTTACACTATCAAATCTTTTACAAACTTAACTGTTAATTTATAAAATAGCACAATTTGTGTATATTGCCAAGACGATATGTTTCAATAGGTGATAAACAAATTTCTTTAACTTGCAGCTCTACAGCACTTTCAATATTTGTCTTTTGGAGTATAGATAGATAGATAGATAGAGTATATTCTTTTTAAAGATTTAAATTTGGTTTATATCAAGTGTAATTTTTCATGTACACTATGCTAGTATACTTCAGTGTATTTTGCGAAAAAGTTTATTTAAATCATCATTGGAAACGTTTTGATGCATCCTAAAGCCATTTTTATAAATTAGCACAGTTATTTATTTTTGTGAGCAACTGAAATTTTGAACACAAGCAGATATTCACCCCACTTATTCACTTAATATCCAAAACCTTGCAATGCAGTAGTGAAATTGAGTTGCAGTTGAGAGTTTTGAAAAATATTTAATGAATTAATATAATTATATTTGACATGTAGATTTTTAAGGCAGTTGGTTATTAATCATTGAATGTATGCATTTTTAAATAACTTATTTTCTTTAATATGTTAATACTTCATGTGGTGCATATATTCTGTCAAAATGTTTGCTGATTGTTTTCTTGTTCTCATGATTATTTAAGCTCTTTATTGTTTTTAAATATGTTGTGGAAGTAAAGGATTTGGTTTTGCATCATGATATCCGTGATAGCAAAGTAGAATGTAATAAGTTAACAGTGATTTTTCAGTTTGGAAATCAGTTATGATATCAAAGATCACTCATGAACAGATATTTAGAAAAATGTTCAGCATTGACCCTCTTTCAGCTGTTTGCTACATTATGCTGCTTCCCGCAATCCTTTTTGGCTTTATTTTGAAAGTCTTTTCTGCCCTGTCCCATGTGAGCTTTTATTTTTGAACAAGTTACAATAAAAAAAAATGCATGATAATGATCATATGTGACTCTACCTGTCAGCCGGTCATTCCAGAAACTGCTGCTTCTGTGTTTAATGTTAGCAGTTACTGTAATTTGTTAGTGTACTAATACTTCTACTGTGCATTATGCAGCTCTTTTAGCATAACAGACTACAGCTTGTTTTATCTTTCTCATAGATCTGAAGATTTCTTCCAGTCCTGTTTCTTTTACTCAAGTTTGTGGAAGGCAGATTGACCAAGAAACTATGGAAAATTCTCTTCCAGCTGACAAGTGTAAAGAAAATATTCAGTCTCTCCGTGCCTCTCAGGAGGAAGCATCACAGACTTGTACTGAAGAAAGTCCTCTAAGTGAATATGTAAAGTTGAACGACGGAGTGTCATCTGAGTATACAGTACAGACTTCAGTGGATAGACTTGCTCCAGAAGAAGAATCATATCACGTTGATAGATCTTCAGGTTGTACAGAACAAAAAATTGCTCAAAGTCCACTCTGCGCAGACCAGACATCAGAGAAGCCACCAACACAACATGAGACAAACCATGAGACTTCACTGCTCCACAGTGAGAATAGCTCTGATTCATCTGTGCCAGGTTCTGATCAAGATTTTGATTGGAATTTGGAAATTTTGGAGCAGGCAGTTTATAATAGTTTACCAGCGTGGGTGCAAGGAGGTATGTAGGGATGTAGTTTGTTAAAGTAAAAAAAAAATTGCTTTTGTATTGATTTTTATGAATATGTTTGCTTTTAAACAGCAAGCTTATTAAAAGCTTGAAAAAATGGCTTACATTACCTTGAAGCAAATTGTACCAAAGTCAGATTTTTATATAACCTTTGTTTTGTCTCCTTTAAAAACAGGCAAGTGTATTGCTACCAATAGCTTCATGCTCTGCACTTTGTCCCTTTAGAGGTTTCTTAGCGATCTATCATGTTAAAATTGTGTGTTTCTTAAATATTTTTAGAATTTTACTTTAGTATAAATAAATAAGAGTATGACATACTTGCATACACTGTAATGTAGTAGATATATGATATTCTAACATATTATTGTCAAATTTTTAAAATGAATCAAGAAGTATTTATTTTCCTCAAATTAAAATGTCTCTTTTTTTTTTTTTATCATTTTAGCATTACTGTTCAACCTGGTAGGCCAAGAAGGCATTTTTGGATTCCTGTCCAGCTCTCTATTCCTGCGGCTTTTATCCTATTGCTTCCTTCCCTATACTCTTCCATTGTTCTTGACCTATATCTTCAGCCAGAGGTTAGTAAGCTTTGAAGATATCATAGTTGGATGTGATTACATCTAAACCGAATTCCTATTTTTTATGTCTTTCTCTTATTTTTTTTTTCAGGAATAGGATAGAAGGGGTACTGTATTTTAAAATTGTATTTTGTGGTTTCTGGATTAATTTATTATGTATTACCATTATTACCATTTTGCTTCTTATATTACTGTAGGAAACACAAATTAAAAAAAAGATTGTCAATGCTAAATTTTAACAGCGGCAGAAGTTTATTGACAAATATCAACAGAACATATAGAAAAGCTAGCTATAGTGAATTAGTTAAGGAGTTGTGTGAATGTGAAAACTGAGTGAATATCAATAGGTCAACACTAACATTTAAGGTGATGCAAATGTCAGTAAAGCTGTGTGCTCCCCAGACCTACTAGATGGCAGCATCCCTGGGCTTCAGGACCCTTTCCGACACCTGCAGGGAATGCTGGTTATTGTAGTCAGATAACGGAGCCTTGCTGAGGTCCATGGGTGAAGCAGGGAGTTGCACTCCCTACCCTTTGAGACTTCAGTATGACCCAGAAGTATTTTCAAAAGGTGAAACCCTAGTACCGGAAGTACTCCCAGAAGTACTTCAATAAAAGAAACCACATTGCCTTGTCCAGATGAGTCATAGCTGAGAGAGGTGACAGGCAGCACTCACCTGGGAGGAGTAGCAATAAAGAAGTTTGTATATTTGCTGTGTGGATGTATTTGTTTGAAATAAAACCTGTTGTTTTAAACCCAGATAAGTCTGTGCATCCGTGTTTGGAGCTCTGTGGTGCCCCGTTGGCCACTAAATATATAATGAGTGTGTTTGTATATAGATAGATACTTTATTAATCCCAAGGGGAAATTCACATAATCCAGCAGCAGTATACTGATACAAAGAAACAATATTAAATTAAATAGTAAAAAAAAAAAAGAAATGATGTTAGCATTTACTCCCCCAGGTGGAATTGAAGAGTCACATAGTGTGGGGGAGGAACGATCTCCTCAATCTGTCAGTGGAGCAAGACAGTGACAAAAGTCTGTCACTAAAGCTACTCCTCTGCCTGGAAATGACACTGTTTAGTGGATGCAGTGGATTCTTCATGATTGACAGGAGTTTGCTTAATGCCCATCGCTCTGCCACAGATGTTAAACTGTCCAACTTTACTCCTACAATAGAGCCTGCGTTCTTAACAAGTTTGTCCAGGCGTGAGGCGTCTTTCATCTTTATGCTTCCATCCCAGCACACCACCGCGTAGAAGAGGACACTCGCCACAACCGTCTGGTAGAACATCTGCAGCATCTTACTGCAGATGTTGAAGGATGTCAACCTTCTCAGAAAGTATAGTCTGCTCTGACCTTTCTTACATAGAGCATCAGTATTGGCAGTCCAGTCCAATTTGTCATCCAGTTGCACTCCCAGATATTTATAGGTCTGCACCCTCTGCACACAGTCACCTCTGATGATCACAGGGTCCATGAGGGGCCTAGGCCTCCTAAAATCCACCACCAGTTCCTTGGTTTTGCTGGTGTTAAGATGTAAGTGGTTTGAGTCGCACCATTTAACAAAGTCTTTGATTAGGTTCCTATACTCATCCTCCTGCCCATTCCTGATGCAGCCCACAATAGCAGTGTCATCAGCGAACTTTTGCACGTGGCAGGACTCCGAGTCATATTGGAAGTCTGATGTATATAGATTGAACAGGACCGGAGAAAGTACAGTCCCCTGCAGCGCCCCTATATTGCTGAACACAATGTCAGACCTGCAGTTCCCAAGACGCACATATTGAGATCTGTCTGTAAGATAGTCCACAATCCATGCCACCAGGTGTGAGTCTACTCCCATCTCAGTTAGCTTTTCTCTAAGGAGCAGAGGTTGGATGGTGTTGAAGGCGCTAGAGAAGTCCAAAAACATAATTCTTACTGCACCACTGCCTCTGTCCAGGTGGGAGAGGGATCGGTGTAGCATATAGATGATAGCATCCTTCGCTCCCACCTTCTCCTGGTATGCGAACTGCAGAGGGTCGAGGACGTGGCGGACCTGTGGCCTCAGGTGGTGAAGCAGCAGCCGCTCCATGGTCTTCATCAGATGTGACGTCAGAGCAACAGGCCGGCAGTCATTCAGCTCACTAAGACGTGATACCTTTGGGACAGGGGTGATACAAGATGTTTTCCAAAGCCTTGGGACTCTCCCCTGTTCCAGGCTCAGGTTGAAGATGCGCTGTAGAGGACTCCCCAGTTCCAACGTACAGGCCTTCAGCAGTCATGGCAATACACCATCTGGACCCGCTGCTTTGCTGGCACGAAGTCTTCTCAGCTCTCTGCTTACATGGGCTGCTGTAATTGTGGGTGGGGATGTCTCACCTATGCTGGTATCAGCAGAAGGATGGTTGGAGGATGCAGTACTCTGAGGTGAGAGTGGGTTAGGATGATCAAACCTATTAAAGAAGTTGTTCATTTGGTTTGCTCTCTCCACGTCTGTCTCGATGGCGGCACCCCACTTTGAGCTGCAGCCAGTGATAATCTTCATCCCATCCCACACTTCCTTCATGCTGTTGTTCTGCAACTTCTGCTCCAGCTTTCTCCTGTACTGCTCTTTCGCCGCCCTGAGCTGGACTCGGAGTTCCTTCTGCACACGCTTGAGCTCGTAGTACTATCCACACACTGAGGAGAGGCAAGACACATGACAGCCCGCATAGAGTTTGCTAATAGACACCTGAAGGACTCTGAGATGGTGAGAAATAAGATTCTCTGGTCTGATGAGACCAAGATAGAACTTTTTGGCCTTAATTCTGAGCGGCATGTGTGGAGACAACCAGGCACTGCTCATCACTTGTCCAATACAGTCCCCACAGTGAAGCATGGCGGTGGCAGCATCATGCTGTGGAGGTGTTTTTCAGCTGCAGGGACAGGACGACTGGTTGCAATCGAGGGAAAGATGAAGCAGCCAAGTACAGGGATATCCTGGACAAAAACCTTCTCCAGAGTGTTAAGGAACTCAGACTGGGCCGAAGGTTTACCTTCCAACAAGACAATGACCCTAAGCACACAGCTAAAATAATGAAGGAGTGGCTTCACAACAACTCTGTGACTGTTCTTGAATGGCCCAGCCAGAGCCCTGACTTAAACCCAATTGAGCATCTCTGGAGAGACTTAAAAATGGCTGTCCACCAACGTTTACCATCCAACCTGACAGAACTGGAGAGGATCTGCAAGGAGGAATGGCAGAGGATCCCCAAATCCAGGTGTGAAAAACCTGTTGCATCTTTCCCAAGAAGACTCATGGCTGTATTAGCTCAAAAGGGTGCTTCTACTAAATACTGAGCAAAGGGTCTGAATACTTAGGACCATGTGATATTTCCGTTTTTTTTTTTTTAATAAATCTGCAACAATTTCAAAAATTCCTTTTTTGTCTGTCAATATGGGGTGCTGTGTGTACATTAATGAGGAAAAAAATTAATTTAAATGATTTTAGCAAATGGTTGCAATATAACAAAGAGTGAAAAATTGAAGGGGGTCTGAATACTTTCCGTACCCACTGTATGTATAAGAGAGCCCTTTAATGTACTGTTTCCCGAGGTTGGCTTCTGTTTTGCATTCAGTTTGGCCTGGATAGGCGCCTCTCGTTTGTGATCATAAGTACTGTAGTGTTAAGCAGGTTTGAGAATGTCGTGTGAATTAGTTGTAATCTGATTTTAAAGACTGCTGCATATTTCCAATTTTTTGTTTTTTTTTCCTTCTCTTTTATTGAGTATTATTAACCAGTTCAAATATATAATCTGGTCTTGCTATAGATACACCTTTGTGCTCAATACTGTGAAGGTTTTAGAGGCATTATTGTAATATTACGTCTTTTATCATGCATTTTCAGTGTGTGAAAACAGAGGGTGTGATAAGGAAATTCATGCTGGCCACATTATCATATTCCTGTTGTATGCTGTTAAATATTTATGAAGCCCTCTGAGCAAAACAAAGGTAGTATAAAAAGCATGTTATTAATTAACAGGAAAACATCTGCTTTGTTTTTGTTAGAATACTACACTGGCTGGTGACCCGTCCAGAGGAGGTGCTTCTTTTTTGTCAAGGTGTGAAGCAGACTCTGATAATAATAAAAGATTTGGCTATTAAAAATGTATCAAGACTATTTGTTGAGAGGTAACTACTTTCATTGTATAAATCACATTTTTGATAAATATTTTGCTTTGTCTTTATTTCCTTACTGTAATTTCATCCATACTGTTACCACTGTGTTGAAACTTGTATTTTATAAGGCAGTAGATATTTGTAGGGTACTTTCCAAGATGATCTAGGTTATGGAAATTGAGTATGAGCATTAATTTCAATTTGTATGACTTGGAAATGCTTTAAAGCAAGGGTGTCGAACTCCAGTCCTGGAGGGCCGCAGCAGATACAGATTTTCATTCTAACCCTTTTCCTAATCAGTGACCTGTTTTCACTGCTAATTCACATTTTAATAGCCCTGTTAGAAGGATTCAGTCCTCTGAATTGATTCGTTTCCTCATTAAAATGCAGCCAAACAGAAATGAGACGTGAAACGAGCCAGCAGATGACCAGCTAAACTGGGGCTTCAAACTCCAACCAGTTTCTTAATGAGAAGCCAATTCTTGCTGTTAATTAAACTCGTTATTTAATTCCACGGCTTGTTGTTGCTCTCGTTCTGCCACAGCTGACATTTCCAAAACTGTTGATTTTCTGTTTTTCATAAGAACATCGTCAAAGTGTTTTGGTGAGTTGAGAGATCAACCTTACTGAGACCTTCACCTTTCTTTATTTTCAGATATTGTGTGATGTGGTGGCTTGTTTTGTGTCTTATTATTGTTTGGCTGCAAATTATGGAAAAAGAAACAACAAGTGTGTGTCAAGGGCCTGAGTGAAGAAAATTTTAAGAAGTAATTAGCAGCAAAAACTGGTCACTAATGGTAAGAATGAAAACCTGCGGCCCTTCAGGACTGGAGTTTGACACCCCTGCTAAAGAATGTTTTCTTGTACAATAAATCACATACTGAATGAATACTATGCTCATGCTGGTAGATTAAGTGAGCTGACTCTATTTAGTTAAGACTTTTGCTCTACAGGTCTGTTTTGGAATATACTGCATGTAGGAATGCTCCTTTAAACATAACGCCCTTTTCACACTTGCAAGATTTTTCAAGTAATAGCCATTGATTTCTTAGGTTCTGTGTACTTGTGAACAAATCCAAGAAGTTCCTGAATCAACCACAAAGATTGTCATGATACCCACACTCAAGATGTACTGATGCTGATACCAGTCAATCAGTGATAACCTACTTGCAGTGATGTGTATATAAGACTACAGTTATTCATGATTGTTTTGCAGAATTAGTTTTCCAAGGTTATGTATTTAAATTCACAGATTTGATGAAAAATATATAGGAATTCTTTACCTCAGCCAAAGAAAGTACTAACAACCAAGCTCAGATGTGTATTGTCAGCTTTAAACGTATAGCTTTCTACCAGCAAAAAGAGCAGTACATTTGAGCACCCCTAAAGTAGAAGTGAACAGGAGATTACATTTTGCTTATCTAGTGAAAATTGAGCTTCCCACAGATTCCAATGCCTGTAAATCCTTGTGAATTCATATTTAACTATGCTCATTTTTATCTTTCCATCCATGGTATTTATACCTCAAGAATATCTTTGTAATTAGAATAAATAGTGCAAAACATTAATACTTAGACATAATACAAATCTTGAAGAATCCCGGACTGGAAATATACATGGGGCTGAACTGGTAAATGCTCTTAAAATAGATTGTCCTTCAACATTTGTTAAAAAGCAAATTTTATTAAATTCTTAAAAATGGTTATTTCATTAAGTTTGTAATGTATAGAAATGCAGCGCCCCAGCTTATGTAAGAGAGTCTCATTGTCACGTTTATGTACTCTGACCTCTGCTTGTACTCTGAGAGGAGTCATTTAACTTACTAAAACTATGTTAACAATTGTGTGTAAAGTGTTTCAGGTGCCTACCTTTGAAAATAAAAAGGCTGCTCATTCTTACTGTACAAAAAGGCTGCCCCTTTCTTTGTGAATATGACACAGTGATCGAAAAATCCAGAAATGTTACATGTTACATAAATGACATTGGTTGCAGAAATTAAATAGCTGTGGGACAATATACACTTCCTAACTTAGCATCTCATTTCTCTGTTGTTTCCATTAAGTCAGCCTATAACTTACAACTTGTCTACTGTAGGTAGAACTGTGTTACATCCTCCTGCACCATTTTGGAAGAGTATAAATTAAACTAAGCTTTGTATAATAGCTGTGAAATAACTGCTGCCTTTCTTTGTTTGATTTAAAATTTTACCTGTGTACTTTTATGGCTTTCTAAATGTTCTATCTGTAGTAGATTGCATATATCAGCCACCTTTAGCATTCCATTACAGCTTGCTTTTTCTTTTTTTTTTTTTTTTTTTGCTGTTGCTTAATTTTGGTAATTTTTGCAAGAACCTTTTAATGATGTCAAACAACTACTTGCAATCTGTGATTTAACTACTGTACTTTTAAACGACTTTGAACTTAAGCTACTTCTCTTACTCTTGTATGCCTTCAGTGAAGACAGATACTCTTTTTCTATAGAAAATTGAATAAGTGAGTTGTTTTGCAAATGTGTACGTTTTTGGATTAGTAATTTCACTGGCTGTTGCTCCCGTAGCATCTGCCCTTTTGTATACCACAACCTGAAAAACAGCTGTTATTTTTAATGCCCAATTTGCACACTTAAATTTCCTGTCAATATTGCTTCTGAACAGACCAAAAATTAACAAAAAAAAGTTGTGAAAAGAACCTTAATAATCCAATACAGTAAGTCAGAGAGAATATAAATATGCCAAATGGGATATTGATATATGATACATCCTCTGAAGCGCCAGTCCATGCTCATTTTTGTGGCTTACTGAACAGACAAAAGAGACGAAATACGGAAGTATCTTAATTTGCACATTTCCGTTTGTAAAGCTAAATGTGTTATGTACATGTACAAACCAGGAATGTAAAGGTCTGTGGTAAAGACACAGAAGAACATTAAAATGTATACTACATACTTTAATTGAATTGAGTGTATTCATTGATACTGTACATATATTGCTTAGCTCTGTATATGCTTATAATACCAAGCTGATGCAAAGGCACCTACAACACTATGATTGCACAAAGTTGTCTTACTATTTAGGCATTATGATTTTTTTTTATTTATTATTGAACAGAGCAAACCACATACAGAAATATAGAGATCCATCTATGATATACTCATACGTGTAACACAGCAGTGTAGCTATTTTTTTAAAGCAATAATTTCATTGCTGTAATTCTTGCAAATTCTTTGTGATTGTCTAATTAGGTCTGGTAAAATCTCATGTTTCTATTCATATAATGTGGTTTCTTTCAGTCACCTTTGTCAATCAGTTTTTTGTCATCAAATTTTGGATTTGTGCTATATCGATACTTAAACAAGTGAAGTGGAAGTGTGTGTAAGATTTTCCATTTAAATACAATTTGGGTCTTTGCTTGAGGCAATATTATACAAGATATTTAATACAGGTTAAGATTTTATGTTGCCTAATAAACTGTATGGTATACCATTTTTCATGGTTTTGCTTTTGCTACAGAGAAAAGACAAAGTTTGAAGAACTGTGTAGTTTATATTTAAGTACATTCATTAGCTGTGTAACGTGACCTGCCACAGATGTAAAATACATAAGTCTCAGTTGTAGACAGTAATGAGACTCTTAAAACTCTCATGCGTAATATCACTGTTCTGAAACAATTTTTCTTGTGTTTTGATTGAGGGCATTGCATTTTCTTGTATTACTTCTTAAAATATTCACCCACTGCAGTTGATGGACTACAACAAAGCCCTTTCCACTCATGTGCTTGATTAGTATAATTGCGTACATTTGCCTATAAGCATTTGAAGTATATCTGCAGATTTGAATTACCCATATTCTGAACTGCATATACTTAGAATTACTGTCATTTAACACAGTACCTTTCTAGAATTATTCTGTAAATAATATGTCTATGTTAAATTTTACCTTATTTTTTTTTATTCTTTATCTTTAAGTATTTGGAACCAGCTTTTTTTATCGCAACCACAATTTTCTTCTGACTCTTCAAAAGAAGACAGTTTGAGTTCTGATCTGCGGTACCGCTCTATGCTGCATGTGCAACTCTCGGGCTCAAGCACGTCCTTCCTGGATCTCCAGTTCAACCTCCAGGTAGCAATGCAAGAAAATCCTGGTCATCTAGGTGTCTGGCCTGGAGACTTGCCTTTAGAGTTTGAAGCTTGCGATGAGTCTCATTCTCCTGAGGTGGAGGAATCTGATCTTTCTTTGGAGGAGACATATGATAGCCACCCAAGCAATTCTGTTGTTCCTGCATTTGATAGTATTTAATATGGCCCAGGATCACTCAAGCACCTCTTGGTCTAAGTGAAAACACTTGTGTTGAGCTTTGTGAAAAGAAGCTTCTTTCAGTTTTATTTGAAAATCATAATTGATGGTCTTGATTATTTTATCAGTTTATTACATGACCTGATGTAAGCAGATAATTATTTCAACAAAAGTGTATTAATAGAATGATACAGTGAGAAAGAAAATGTGGTCCACCAACACAAGGTCTGTATTGCCAAGTTAAAACTGTTTTATTATCTGGATGTAACACTTTAGAGTAAATAGCAGTATTCACTATATTTTATGCACTATGAAATATTTAGTTTAAAAATGTTTTTGTAGTTTTCTCCCTTTGTCAGAAAGGCATATTACTGCCTCAAGTTTATGTACAATTTAATTTGTTACTTAGCCTTTGGCTCATATAACCTGAATAGAATAAACTAGCAGAAATGTACACTGTAATATTAAGTATCTGTACCGATGAGGAATTAAAAATCTCGATCTAGGTAATTTGATTATTACTGCTTTTCTGGTGTTTCTAACACATTATTTGTCAGTGTATACTTATACTATATACAGTGTTGCATCTGTTAAATTCAGTTCTGTTACATGTAACAAACTTTTTTTGAATTGGGGTGGTTTGCCTTGGCTCACTACGTGCACAAAGATAACACTACCAATATGAATGAGTGTGGTTTAATTGTTCTATATTTAAATGCTATATTTGTGTCTAATTTTGTTAAGATACTGTTAGGTTGATTTTGTACCTGTTCAAAAATGCTTGGCTATTCAGACATTTTTGTCATCTATATCAGCGACACTAAAATACTGCATTTTATCGACATGGTTATATATACTGTGATATTATACAACATATCATTTTGGCTTAAATAAAAATTCTTTAAAGAATGAATTTTAAATAGTTAAGAAAGGCAAAGAAGGTTGATTATACATGTTTGATATTTGTAATAAATAAAATGAAGTATGTTAAGTGTACTGACTTTCGAGAATTTGATTTATATTAACTTTAATAGATGGGCACTAAATCATAAGACCAACATTAGGAAGAAAACACCAATAGAATGAAAATGTGAAATTAGCTACATGATATCTGATTTCAGTAAGTACTTGGATTGCAGCCTTTCGGGGTGAATAGATAATTAGCCAAAGTGCCTGGCATACCTGGGTATAATTGTATAATGGGTAAAGTTTGTGTTTTTATTAAATGGTGATCCATTTGTCATCGCTAGCTGAAATGCAAGTGTCCCATCTGTCATTTACTACCTCTCTATCATTTTGTCTGCTTTCATTTGTCGAGAATTTGTTTTTTTTGTATATAAATGAATTCCATAATTATGGAAAATCTTTGCTGGGATGGAACCATACATATTACTTATTTGTACCTCCTGGTTTAGTGTGGCTTCTTGAATCGATGTTTAATCCCACATTAATCAATTGGATGGCATGTTGAATAATTGAATCATTGATATGCTGTATAAGCTGGGCAGAATTACTTTTTTGTGTGTGTAGTGCTCTCTATTGTACCACCACTGTTCATTGTAAAACTTTTGAAATTCTGTAAACTCTGAGTTAAGTTGGCATAAATGTAATGTACACTAACTGTCAAAAGTTTTAGAACACCTCTGTTTTTCAGTTTTTATGGAAATGTAAGCAGTTTAATGTGTAGTTCTGACATAGCCTTTAGGTATATTTTGGATCAATTTCTTGCTGTAGGATGAAGCCCTGACCTACTTGACACACACCAAAAAAGTATTGCATGATTCTGAAAAATGCTGTGGTAACCCTTGTGATTCTGAATGCCCATCACTCTGTGCAAGTCACTAACTCTACGTCCAGCAAAACATCCCCAGACCATCACACTTCCTCCACACGTTTGATAGTTGGTGTCACACACAGATGAACCATCTTTTCACCAACTCAGTGGCATATAAACACCCTGCGTGATGAACCAAAGATTTCAAATTTTGATTCTTCAGTCCATAAGACTTTCTTCCAGTCTGCAGTAGACCACAGTCAGTATTTCATGACCCAGGCAAGCCCCAATTACTTATTTTGTCATTTAAGGACTGGCTTTCTTATTGCCACTTGCCCTGTCAAACCTGCAGCACAAAGTCTCCTCTTCATAGTAGAAACTTAGACTTTTTATTTTTCTTTTTTCTACCACTGTTAAGCTGTGCTTGAAGCTGTTGTGCTTTCAGGCACCTTAGAAAATTGTCTTCTGATTGGGTTGTGACTTTGGCTCTGCCAGATCTGTTCTTATCAGTTTCTTCCAGTTTCCAATTGCCTTTGGATTGTGTAGGACACAGTGCTCACTGAGACTTTGATTTATTATTATTATTAATTATTATTATTATTGCAGTTTATTTAAATAAACTGCTTCCACTTCTGAAGGTAATAAAGCTCTGTCTTATTTTTTTTGTTAATTGTAATATTTTCCCAGTAGTACTCCTGGGGGTGTAGTAATACAGTCTGTTCCAACTCTGCTTTAAGTCAGACGGAGGGTTTTTAAGTAATCAACAGAAGTTGGGACACCTGTGCAAATAATTTGCTTCAACTTGCAAGGCCTCATTTACTTTAACTGCTGCAGAACATCTGTAGGTTGTAATTATTAGTTGTTCCCGGAAGAAGTCTGTGATAATCAAAAATTAATTTTAATAGCCTAAACTTTAAATTTAAAGTCTCTGGCAGTTTACTGATTACCTTCATTCCATTTTAGGTAATTCATTGCATTTAACATTTACATTTGAATGAAAACTGGAAAAACTGAGGTGTTTTAAAACCTTTTACTGGTAGTGCATGTGTAAAAATTTCATAAACCATCTACTCCGCTGTTCTGAAATAATGCATGGTTTTCAAGGTGTTGATTCTTGTACTGAGGTTCATCAGTGAATTTCTGGAAATTTGATGTAGCCTGTGTATTAAACTGCATGAACAAAAACATAAATACAAAATTTATGAAAGTAGACATAGCTGGTTTTGAGTGATGTGCAGTTTTTGTGCAAGTAACCCATAATGGACATTTTGCAAAACACAAGACATGGTGATCATTTGATAACATCAAAAGCACCTGAAAGCCTCAAGTCAAACAAATCGCTGCAACATGGCCTCAGCGGCTATGGCCCTTTCCCACTCAAATCGGGCTCATCTTTCAATTGGTGACACACTTGTTGCAGATCTGCCTGTACACCAATCAACACATAAAAGGGGTGGTTGGTTTGGTTTCTTTGTTAATGTAAAATGGATCAAAATAGACAATCCTAACCAATATGACAGAGACTTGTAGGACAATCACAACATTCAGCTGTCAGGGCTGGACCAGGCCTGCTTGGAGGTATTTCCAAGTTGCATTACCAAAGAAAATGTTGTTTGATGTTGGTGAAAGCTAATGGGCAAACTTCATTTTTCTATATTACACCCAAACTCTTATCATATATGCAGTTACAAATGTTTTTATTTCTTACTCATGATCAGTTTTGAATTTGTGTTTTACTCTACCTGTATAATAAACAACACAGTAATATTTCAGTAAATATGTGTTTTAAATAACCGCGTCGTCATAACAGCGATTCCTTAGTTTAAAGGAAAAGAAAAAAAGGCTGCGGCTGACTTCAAAGCAGTTAAAGGGGAAGGCTCAGCAGTACACATGTAAGCGGCCTGCGTTAAGACGCCGATCAGGCACAAGGAGCAGTAGGAGCAAATAAGGTAGTAAAGTTTTATTTATTTGTTTATTTTAGATTAAACAGTCCTTAGCGGTCCAGAGGTAGAACAGTTAAGTGGGCGACAGCTTATTGGTTCTTTAATACGGGGAATACAAACAGTGCAGTGAAGAGCTTATAAGTAAGAAGAGCGCAAAGTTAGGAGAAGAGACAGAGAAAAGTAAAGTTAATCTCATAGAAAGGCAAATAGCAGGCAGCTGAGAGGGAGAACAGTACAGGAGCTTAAGGGGAAAAGGTGTAAAATATCTGTAGCAGATCTTAGTGTTACCATTTTAAGATAAGAAAGAAGAAGAAATTTAATTTTAAGAAAAAAAGAAAAGTTAAGGCAGCTTAGTAATCCCAAATCAAATTTTAATAATGAGGCCAGTGCAATGCAAGTCCTGTTGGATGTTGGACTTTTTAGATGATGGTTTGGAAGAGCCAGTTGTCTATGAGGGCTACATCTGCAAGAGATGCCAGCTGATCCAGCACCTCGAGCTCAGGGTCGCTGAACTGGAGGAGGAGTTGGCTGACCTGCGTTGTAATAGAGAATTGGCGGACTTGGCCCAGGTGTCCTTTAGAGATAGTGTGCACCCCTAAGGTGGCGCGGGAGGAGATTCCAGACCAGACAGGTAGGAATAGGTGGGTCACGGTCACAAGGCGTAAGGTAAAGGGTGCACACTGTCCGGGGGCATCAACCCCAGAATTAGAAGTGTCTAACCGTTATCATGTCCTGGCGGAGCTGGACGGTGACTCTGATAATTCTGAGGTGGTAGGCAGGGTTGAGGAGCCCCAACGGGCCACCTCAAAACCAGTTCCCAAAAAGAGAGAGGTAGTGATAGTTGGGGACTCAATCATTAGGGGGATTGAAGCGCAGGTGTGAGAGAGAGAGAGTCTTGCACGGTGTGTTGCCTTCCGGGAGCACAGTTGGGAGACCTCCCTGGAAGGGTGGATCCAGTTGTCATTGTCCACGTTGGAACAAATGACATACATAAGGGTAGTCTGTCAGTTCTGCGATCCAAATTCAAAGAGTTAGGTACCAAGCTGAGGAGCAGAACTGACAAGGTAGTCTTCTCGAAGTTCTGCCTGTGCCACACGCCAGTCCAGGTAAGATTGAGGAGATTAGAAGGCTTAACGCGTGGCTCAAATCTTGGTGCAGGGTAGAAGGGTATAGGTTTATGGGGCATTGGGACTCCTTTTGGAACAGATGGGACCTGTTCCGCCGTGACGGGTTACATCTGAACCGGAGGGGCACCAATGTATTGGGGAGGCGTATGTGTAGGCTAGTCGAGGATTGTTTAAACTAGGGAATGGGGGGGCAGGGAGTTTAGGACAGGCCAGATTTAGATCTATACATGGAAGAACAAACAATGGTGTAGAAATAAAAATGCATAGTAATGTAAATTTTAAGCAAACACGTAAAGATAGAAGGATTAACACATTAAAAATAGCTTGCCTTAATGCTAGAAGTATCAAAAATAAGGTAAGTGAGTTGGAGTTGTATGTAGCAGAGCACAATTATGATATTATAGCAATAACGGAAACCTGGCTAAATAACAAAGATGGGGATGAGTGTAACATAGAGGGATACACATTTTTTAGGAAGGATAGACAGAACAGAAAAGGAGGTGGGGTTGCTGTTTATGCCAAACAGGAATTAAATGTAAGTCATCTTCAGTTGGATGATGAGCCCCATCTTAGTGAGGACATGTGGCTTCGCCTGGAAAATATTAGGGAAAAGGTCTCATTTTAGGAGTGTGTTATAGACCACCCAATTCAGACAGTAATTTCAACACACATCTTTTAGTAATATCAAAAGGCAAGTTTACAGGGGGATATTATAGTCATGGGTGACTTTAATTATCCAAATATTAACTGGGATAACCTTACAGATGGAGGAGCACAAGAGCAGGAGTTTTAGAAGTAATCAGCGACTGTTTTTAACACAGCATGTTAAAGCACCAACAAGGGGTGAAGCCTATCTGGATTTAGTATTCTGTAATAATCAGGATAGAATTGAGGGTGTAGAGGTGATTGAACCACTAGGGTCAAGTGACCATAATGTAATACAATTCTCAGTATTTTGTAAGAGTACAGATGCAAAGACTAAAATTGTTAAGTTGAACTTTAGTAGGGCTAATTTTGAGCAGATGCGACAAAGTCTAAGTAGGATAGACTGGGATAAGCTTTTAAATGTGGAGACAGTCGAGGAGCAGTGGAACAGGTTTAAAATGTTTTACATGTAATGCAGGACAGATACATACCTAAATTTGGAAGTAATAGGAAACTAAAAAACTCCACATGGATTAATAAAGATTTAAAAAGAAGTTGCAAAGGAAAAACTGCTGTATAAGGCATATAAGACTAATGACTGCAAAGAGAACCGTAGCGTATGAGAAAATGAGGGCAACCATTAAGAAGGATATCAGAGAGGCTAAAAGACAGTTGGAGAGGAATATAGCAGATAAGGCGAAAGAAGACCCCAAGAGATTCTTTCAGTATTTTAGTAGTAAAAGAACAGTTAAGGAGGAGGTCAAGTTCATCAGGAATAGTAAAGGGAATTAAAAGATACAGACAATGAAATAGCAGATGCCCTAAACTTACATTTTTCTGAGGTGTTTACAAGTGAGCAAGTGGATAACCTGCCAGAGGTAAACAACTACTAAGGAGGTACTGAGGGATTTGGAAATTGTAGAGGGAGAAGTGCTGCTCAGATTAAATAAGATGAAATCAAACAAATCACCAGGCCCAGATAATATTTATCCTCGTGTTCTTAAGGAGGCTAGTGAGTACATATATAAACCCTTGACACATATTTTTAGGAAGTCACTGTGCACTGGAGAGATTCCAAAGGACTGGAAAATGGCAAATATCATCCCATTATATAAAAAGGGTGACAGGGCAGATCCAAGCAACTATAGGCCAGTAAGCTTAACAAGCATCACAGGAAAATTAATGGAAGGAATTATTAAGGATAAGATTGAGCAACACATGACAAGGACAGGAGTTATTCTGAACAGTCAGCATGGGTTCAGAAGGGGGAGGTCGTGTTTTACTAACATGTTGGAATTCTATGAGGAGGCAACAAAAGGATACGATCAAAGTGGAGCTTATGATATTATTTATCTGGACTTTCAGAAAGCATTTGATAAGGTGCCACATGAGAGGTTGGGCATCAAGTTAAAAGAAGTGGGAATTCAGGGTGATGTTTTTAGATGGGTGCAGAATTGGCTCAGACACAGGAAGCAGAGGGTGATGGTGCGAGGAACCTCATCAGAACTGGCGATGTTAAGAGTGGTGTTCCACAGGGGTCAGTGCTAGGGCGCTGCTATTTTTAATATATATAAATGATTTAGATAGGAATATAAGTAACAAGCTGGTTAAGTTTGCAGATGATACCAAGATAGGTGGATTAGCAGATAATTTGGAATCCGTTATATCATTACAGAAGGACTTGGATAGCATACAGGCTTGGGCAGATTTGTGGCAGATGAAATTTAATGTCAGTAAATGTAAAGTATTACACATAGGAATTAAAAATGTTAGGTTTGAATACACAATGGGCGGTCGAAAATCGAGAGTACACCTTATGAGAAGGATTTAGGAGTCATAGTGGACTAAAGCTATCAACTTCCAAACAGTGTTCAGAAGCCATTAAGAAGGCTAACAGAATGTTAGGTTATATAGCACGATCTGTGGAGTACAAGTCCAAGGAGGTTATGCTCAACCTTTATAATGCACTGGTGAGGCCTCATCTTGAGTACTGTGGTGCAGTTTGGGACTCCAGGCTACAAAAAGGACATAGCAGCACTAGAAAAGGTCCAGAGAAGAGCGACTAGGCTGATTCCAGGACTACAGGGGTTGAATTATGAGGAAAGATTAAAAGAGCTGAGCCTTTACAGTTTAAGCAAAAGAAGATTAAGAGGTGACATGATTGAAGTGTTTAAAATTATGAAGGGAATTAGTACAGTGGATCGAGACTTGTATTTTAAAATGAGCTCATCAAGAACACGGGGACACAGTTGGAAACTTGTTAAGGGTAAATTTCACACAAACATTAGGAAGTTTTTCTTTACACAAAGAACGATAGACACTTGGAATAAGCTACCAAGTAGTGTGGTAGACAGTAAGACGTTAGGGACTTTCAAAACTCGACTTGATGTTTTCTTGGAGGAAACAAGTGGATAGGGCTGGCGAGCTTTGTTGGGCTGAATGGCCTGTTCTCGCCTGGTGTGTTCTAATGTTCTGTTTGCTAATTTGTCTTACAGTCTATGCTAGCAGTGAGATTATTTCCAAAACCTGGCTTAACAAACACTCAGGTTTACAGATATAGCTGATAAAGTTTTCTCTTTTTTGCATTTCACTTTGTTGGATCACCTATGTGTGCTTAGTCAATCATGTTTTGCTCTGTGTTAGTGAGATGTGTGTTCGTGTTTTGATTGTGAATGTTTGGACGTGTTACTGTTGTAAGGCTACATGTTACGGTTTGAGTGGGTCATGCAGTTTTGATTGGAGAAGAGAATACAAAGAGTTTTGCAAAATGCGTTATTGTTTAACAGGTTTTGTTGATTGTTAAGAAAGTGTGGTTACTGTTTCCAACACTGTGGTAAAAAGCACCTGAGAAAAACTAATTATGAATTAACGGATAAAAAAAACAAACAAAAGAACAGTAGTATACATGGAATATTCACACTGTATAATAGTTATCCTTTTTCATAATGAAGTACAGAGTGTCATCAGTAATTTAGTTGGTTAAAAAAAAAAATAATAACTTTTACAAATTAGACAATTGTAAATAAATCAAAACGGCTACTGGCTACCAAAAACAGTACAATTTATTTTAAACAGTTTATAACATAGCACCATATATTTTGTGAGTGCCAGCTCACATAAAAGTCACAAAAACAATTTTTTCCATTTACAAAGTATTAAAGGCATTCTTCAAATTTTGGTTTATGCAAATGAGGTATACGTATACAAGTGTTTTTCTCAATATGGCTCACATTCCCAGATCCAGTGTACATTTAATTATTATTCACAGTAAAAGACCTCAATTATCATAAAAACAGGAATGCAACTCTAAGCTGTGCATATCGGGAAGGCTGTGAAGTATTACCACAGACTGTATGCCCTACTTGTGCTTCTAAGTGCAAAGACGAGATTTACGTTGTATGAGCAGGCTGACCTAGTATTTGGCAATTTAGCTCAAGGACTGGCGAAATTTCTATTTTCATTATTATTTGACTTGATTGTATGCAATGTTATATTCTTCAAATAAAACATAAAAATGTAAAGTTAGAGTTAATGTATGATTTAGGATTGGGAAAATTCTGGCCTGTGTGGTAATATTAACCATTCGCACTCTGCAGTGCTGATTGGACGTTACCTCATTAAACAAACTCACTTCAACTGGCTCATTAGGGGCGGAGCCAAGCTGCAAGAGGTGAAGCAGGGCGCCTGTCCAATGCAGACAACACACACATTCACTCACACACACGTCCTCACTCATGCTGGGCCATGCCAAAGTCGCTAGTTAATCTAACCTGCATGTACTTTGGCATGTGGGTGAAAAATGGGCACACCTGAAAGATAAATTTACATAGGCAACTACTAGGGTATAGGGAGCTCAAAATCAGGATTCTGGATCAATGAGGCAACAACCTTAACCACTGTGCTGCTGTAATTGCCTTATTTCACTAAACATGCTTTTCTTAATCAGTGTTAATCGCACACAGTTATTACCATTATCAATATTTCCCTAACAATGAAATTTTCAGAGATAAATCAACCACATCTAATATGGTCTAGCTAGAACATAATACATTATAACTGTAGGCACTTTTTTGGACATTGATTGTTTAACAAGCGTACAGAATGAGCATGACTTGCATTCATTTGAGGTTTATAAAAGATCTGCATAACATCTGCTAATCATTTGTCACTTTTAATTCAATCGATGGTCCCAAGCCCTGAAGCCTATCCCACTTTTCACGGCCAAGGTGCCAGTCAGTCACAGGGCTCACACACAAGCACAGCAGGGCATTTCAGAGTCATCTGTTAGCTTGAGTTACACACCTTTAGAAGTGCAAATTCCATACGAACAGTTCTTAGCCCCCCTGCAAATCTAGGATTATCGACCCAGGACAAAGCGGCATTAGCTAACGTACCATCTTGCATCCCTTCAAACTATAACAAATATTAATATTACTTATTATTTGGCCGACACCTTTAACCAAGATGACTTGCTCCATCTCCCAGGGTTCTTTTCGTCTGGCTGGAATTGAAATTAATGTTTTTTTGTCTCTTCTTTGATTTGTGTTATATCACTTTGATTGTGTGCGTCAGTCCCCATTTTTGATTTTGTGTATGTATATAAGATGCATGCGTTACGTTCCAGGAGTTTTGGGGGTGGTCCCTCGGGAGGTGGAAGTGCACTCTGCTCTATAAAACCAGAGGGTCTCCCCCAGTTCCTGGCAGTTCATTTTGATGAAGTTTACTTCTTATTCTTTTTTTGATTCTGTAGTGGGACTTTGTTCACTTTGGATTGCCTTTGCTGACAATTCCTCTCTGCATTTTGTGCTCTTTAGAGCTTTACAGTATAACAGAGCACTTTGTGGAAAGAAAGAAAAAAAATAAATAAAAAAAAAATTTCCCCCTCATTACTAGCTGGTGTTTGATGGGGATAGCCCCCTCTAGTGGGCATTACTGAAAGTGACTGGGACTATTTGAGATACTGGATGCATGGCTTCTGCTTTGGTTTTTCCCAATTGGTACGGTGGGCAGGCGAAGTGACTTGGCTCAGGGTCACACCTTGTCAGGAGCAGGATTTGAAGTCCAAAGCCTAAACCACTATGCCGGTCTATATGGATGGACTAAGCAGGCACTGTGGTGTAGTGGATAAGACTTTTGGGTTCAAACCCTACTACTGACACTGTGTGACCGTGAGCAAGTCACTTCACTTGCCTGGGCTCCATTTAGAAAAATGTAATCCGTTGTAAGTTGCCTTGGATAAAGTCATCGGCCGAATAATAAGCAATAAACAGGTGACTAGTTAAAAAAAGCCAAAAAATCCTATATTAAAATGTAAATACAATACTGCACAGAAAAAAAGCTAAAGGATGCATTTTCTTTGAGAGCCAGACATTGTAAGCAAGATACGAGCTTGAAATGCACAGAAAAGATTCCTTGTTGTTATCAAACAAACAAACAAAATTAAATCCTTATCAGCTAACGTTATCAATACATTTTGCATTATTTATCTGAACTGCACTGTCATGCATCTCAAAGACACATCCTTTGTTCTCACCGGACATATTCAAAGCACATGCAGTTAAAAATAGGCTTTACAAGACTCTAAAAAACTAAAACAAAATCTGTTGTAGATAATGGAGGAACTTGTGTACCGACTACAGCAAAAGTGGTCCTAAGTGCCTCAGACCTCCCAAAACATGTCCTGTTTACCAAAAAGGACCTTCGCACAAATTAACCTATTCAGGGTTACTTGCTGTGTTATCGGACATATTTAATGTACACTGCTGTATGCGTATTCTTATTATAGTGGCTACTCTGTGCAAAAGATATAAATAAGAACCCCACTGTACTATGCACACATAATTAAGACCTTGAACAACTTCTGCGCAAATACAATCACCTCCTACTTCACCTCTCAGGTTTGTGGATATGTACAGTAGTATGTGGAGGCCATGATTCACACACACACACACACACACAAAATATCCATTCTTCTATCAGAGGCTTTGCTCCTTCCTTAGTTTGTTCCTTCCTCATCTTCCGTTGCTCTTCAGACATGTTTAGTCTAATGAATGCTTTTGGCATCATAGCTCAAAAGATAATCCCTGCTTTGCCAGAAATCAATATTCTAGTTGAACTGTCACAATTTAAAAAAAATAAATAAATAAATCTAAAATTCTCCATTTTTAATAAAATAAGAGTTCTCAGCAAGAATAATTCTGGTTCCCCGAGATTCCTGGCAAGTAGCAGTTTGAATAAGACATTCAGTGGAAAAAAACCACAAGGCCTGGTTCAGTCAGGGCTGGGAATGCTTTCTGCTGGTGTGAAATTAACATCCTGGAAAGGAAGAGAAAAACGAAAAATTGAAACGTAATACAAACTTAAAAGGGAATGTTCCCTCTCATTAAAGTTTCAAATCATAATGATATAAGACAGTTCACAAAGTCCTCATTTCAGAAGAAACTGCAGTTCTTTACCGGTTTTTGGTTCTTCTATACTGTTTTGTGCTTAGCCTGTGTATTCTCCATTTATATATTTAAAAAAAAAAAGTACAAAGAAAACACGAATTGCGGTGAACCCTTAGAGTGGGCTTATAAGTCTTTTAACAACTTCTCACAGGAACCCAGTTTCAAAAAAAATGGCATGTACACCCTAATTCCAGTTAGAGAAACAGGAGTATTGGTCTCTGAGACGGGGTTCACACACACACACACAGATTTCTCTGGGAGTAGCCCAGTTATTTAGCTATGTAAACCCATAAATGTATAACACTTAAGAATTTTGTGTACGTGGATTTTCAATCTTTTCTGACTTTGTTATAAATGACCGTGGAGGGGATGCTGATGACTGGAATTTTAGTTTTCCACTTGTCCTTTAACTGACCAGAACAATTAAGAGACGTGTAAAAATGTGTTCGTAATCCCTCCATGAAAAAAAGCAGCATTCATAATTGTCTCTGCAATAACTTGACCCGTCATCGTTCACTCTGTATTTAACAAATTTTAGACTTTCCTTTTGAGTTTTGTTTCACCACAAATAGTTCAAATAATAACACAAATGAAAATGGCATGGACAAAAATGATGGGACCCTTAACCTATTTTACTGAACAACCTTTAGAGGCCATCACTGCAAACAGGCGATTCCAGGAGCGGTCCACCATGACACATCTACACTCACCTAAAGGATTATTAGGAACGCCATACTAATACGGTGTTTGACCCACCTTCAGAACTGCCTTAATTCTACGTGGCATTGACTCAACAAGGTGCTGAAAGCATTCTTTAGAAATGTTGGCCCATATTGATAGGATAGCATCTTGCAGTTCATGGAGATTTGTGGGATGCACATCCAGGGCATGAAGCTCCCGTTCCACCACATCCCAAAGATGCTCTATTGGGTTGAGATCTGGTGACGTGGGGGCCATTTTAGTACAGTGAACTCATTGTCATGTTCAAGAAACCAATTTGAATGATTCTAGCTTTGTGACATGGTGCATTATCCTGCTGGAAGTAGCCATCAGAGGATCATGAAGGGATGGACATGGTCAGAAACAATGCTCAGGTAGCCCGTGGCATTTAAACAATGCCCAATTGGCACTAAGGGACCTAAAGTGTGCCAAGAAAACATCCCCCACACCATTACACCACCACCACCAGCCTGCACAGTGGTAACAAGGCATGATGGATCCATGTTCTCATTCTGTTTACGCCAAATTCTGACTCTACCATTTGAATGTCTCAACAGAAATCGAGACTCATCAGACCAGGCAACATTTTTCCAGTCTTCAACTGTCCAATTTTGGTGAGCTCGTGCAAATTGTAGCCTCTTTTTCCTATTTGTAGTGGAGATGAGTGGTACCCGGTGGGGTCTTCTGCTGTTGTAGCCCATCCGCCTCAAGGTTGTGCGTGTTGTGGCTTCACAAATGCTTTGCTGCATACCTCGGTTGTAACGAGTGGTTATTTCAGTCAAAGTTGCTCTTCTATCAGCTTGAATCAGTCGGCCCATTCTCCTCTGATCTCTAGCATCAACAAGGCATTTTCGCCCACAGGACTGCCGCATACTGGATGTTTTTCCCTTTTCACACCATTCTTTGTAAACCCTAGAAATGGTTGTGCGTGAAAATCCCAGTAACTGAGCAGATTGTGAAATACTCAGACCGGCCCGTCTGGCACCAACAACCATGCCACCCTCAAAATTGCTTAAATCACCTTTCTTTCCCATTCTGACATTCAGTTTGGAGTTCAGGAGATTGTCTTGACCAGGACCACACCCCTAAATGCATTGAAGCAACTGCTATGCGATTGGTTGATTAGATAATTGCATTAATGAGAAATTGAACAGGTGTTCCTAATAATCCTTTAGGTGAGTGTACATCTCTCCACAGGCAGTTTGTCCCACTCTTCCTGTGTAAAGTGCTCTAGCTGTGTCATGTTTAAGGGGGCCTTCTCCAGACTCCACGTTTCAGCTGTCCTTACAGATGTTTGATAGAATTCAAATCAGGGATCGTAGAAAGCCATTTCAGAATAGTCCAATGTTTTGTTCTTAGTCATTCTTGGGTGCTTTTAGCGGAGTGTTTTTGCTCATTGTCCTACGGGAGAATCCTTGACACGTGACTGAGAAAGAGCTTTCTGACACCAGGCAGGATGCTTTGCTCCAGAATGTCTTGATAGTCTTGAGATTGCACTGTTCCCTGCACAGACTCAAGGCACCCCATGCCAGACACAGCAAAGCAGCCCCAAAACATAACCGAGCCTCCTCCATGTTCTTAAATAATTACAGTGTTCTTTTCTTTGAAAGCTCCATTTTTTCCCTGGACATAGAGCTGATGCGACATGCCAAAAAGCTCCAGTTTTGTTTCATCTGTCCAAACAACATTCTCCCAGAAGCAACATGGGTGTCAATATGCATTTTAGCAAATTCCAGACTGGATTTGTGTGTGTGTTTCCCTTTCAGTTGTGGAGTCCTCCTAGGTCCTCTTTTGTGTCAAAACGATGGATGGTCAAATCAGACACTGATGGACTTTGACTTTGGGGCTCAGCTTGTATCTCTTTGGAAGTCGTCTACTATTCTCACTTTCTTTCTGCTCATTCTAGGGTCAGTTTTCCTCTTGCAGCCACATCCAGGGTGGTTGCCAAACTTCTTCCTAATATTTGCAATGGTTGTCACAAAAATGATAGCTGCTTGGAGAAGGTTTCCTAGCCTTTGTCTTTAACATGCTTGTCTGTGATGTTCTTTCTGCTCTCCTCACACAACTCTCTCCTTTGCTTTCTCTGATCTATGGTCATTGTGGGACAGATGATGATACCAAACTTTATTCTTTTCTACTTTTTAAATTGTCTGAATGACCGATTGCATGACTGGAGACGTGTGATATGAATTAAAGAAAAGAGCTACTTTGAAAACCAATTACTCAAATTCAATAATTTAGGATCTTTTCTTGGGGTACCAACAAATGTGCCCAGGCTATTTTACAATATTTTTGTAGCACAGGCAAATCTTTTTTCACACTTTCTTTGCTTTACTTGATAACATATTAAAAAGACATATACTGTACTGGGGACAATTGCTTTTCATATCATCACTTTTCAACTGAGCCAGAAGGGCAGCAGCAAATTTGCCCATATTGATCTTGTTGGGCTCCATTTGTGTCAACTGCTGTTTCATCCTACGGGCTTAAACAGATCTGTGTCTTTATGTGTACGTAATGCTGTTGCAAATGGTCAGAACTTTCATGACTACTCACCATTGGCTGACTGTTGGCATACTGTGTGAAACGGTCTTGAAGATACTGATTCCCAAAGCCCATAATGCGATTGACTGTATGGTTACAGATACCAGCCACCTTGGCAGTAAGGTCCAAAGTGAAAGCAAACTTGACTAGCTCTGGGATTCTTCCTTGGGCTTCCTGATTCCTGATCTCAGTCTCGACATAACGATCTGCCAACTGCTGGAAAGAGCTGTAGTCCAGGCTTTTGAAAAAAGTGCTGAGTGCGACATTCTCCTTGAGCTGTTAAAGAAAAATGGGAAACAGAAAAACAGATATATCAGAGTGCTTTAAAAAAAAATGGCACCAGTGTCTTCTTTGAAACACTTCTATTTTAAACAATGTTTGCCTAGAGCAGCATCTTCTTTCATAAAAATAACCAAACATTCTCCAGGTCCCTTACACTAGAGTAAGAACTCTATGCAGGACCTAGAGGGTGGGTTTGGGGTTGCACTGCAGGACTTTTTCAGCGACTTTCAGTCATAGGCTTCAATTCCATAACCTTAGAGAGTCCAAGGCAGTGAAAGGCCAGTCATATAGTTGGACATTCCCCAGGACACCACTCTGTGACTTGCCCTGACAAAAATCAGATTTGATTTAAGTCACAGGGATGGACTCTGTGTGAATAAGAGCAGATGACCAATGAATATGCATTGCACTTCAGGATAAACAGAATGCAGTGATGAAGAATGAGGAACACACGCGTCTTAGATCTTACAAAACAAAAGAGAAGCTCATCTGTCTGATGTCTCACGTTTTATGTACCATGACAGAATAGAAAAAAAGGGGAGGGGTTTGGGACTGAACTTTGCATACCAGTTTGCCCTTCATATATTACTGGCTCCATCAAGCACTACGCTATTGGCCCTCAGAAAAACAGAGGAGCAGGACTGTGCTGAAAAGTCGTTATGCAGCCGGTAAATTTGACACAGTCTATCTACAAGATTAGCGACTGTAGTTGGCAAGTCTGACATGCCATTTAAATATGCCTCCAGTTACTTTATAGGTAACTGTAAATGTAACCCAGCTAAATTATATCTGAATATGCACAGAAGCATGGGTATGTCATAAAATCTGATATAAATTAATGTTATGCTCAAGTAATATAATGCACTACTGAGACCGTATCTGGAGTATGCTGTGTAGTTTTGGTCGCCACACTAAAGAAAGACATAGCTGCACTCGAAGCTGTGCAGAGCAGAGAAGAGCAACCAAGGGCATCCCAGGGCATAAGGACATGACCCACTATGTCAGATTCCGAGAATTAAACCTGTTAGATCACGAGCAGAGGAGACTGCAAGGAGACCTAATCCAGATATTCAAAATTCTCAAAGGCATGGATAATGCAGATCCAGCAGAACTGTTTCAACTGAATGATGAAGGTACTGGGAAAGCTGATGACGTTGCAGATCGTTATTCCCTAGACCAGGGGCTCTTACACCGAGGTTTTGTGGACCTCTAAAGGGTCCATGGATGGGTTTCAGGGATCCGTGAGGGTCAGATAAAAACTAACATTTATATTCACCATACAACCTGGTACTGCTGATTTAGAGTAGATGTAGTAGTAATGGTAGCAGAAAACATAGTAGTAGTAAATCTGTTTTTAACTGCCACTAGAAGATTGTATTTCATAATTATATTGAATGGCCATTATACTTTGCATAAAAAAAGGAGTTACTTTAAAGTTTGATAATACTTTGTATATGTCATACAGTATATGGATGAGAATCAAATCTTGATAAAGCACATTATATTCATTGCATTCAAAGTTGTGTTTATATGAATATTTCTGGTGAAGGGGGTCCATAGCTTTCATCAGATTCTTAAATGGGCCTGCGACACAAAAAGAATCACTGCCCTAGACGCCTAATCTGAAACTTTCAAAACCGGCTTAATTCAATTTGATGTTATGGAGCCCGGCAGTGAGGCGTAAGCCCTCAACCAATCCAGAATGGGATAATATTCTATCTAGGGGGCAAGCCAAGCACAGGTACACGAAGGACTGAGCTAACACACCTAAAGCCCACCTAAACTACATCTGCAGATTTCCATGTGGTGATTTTAAATTCTGTATTACATTAAATAATTATACTTGCAAATCTCTTTACTTCAGTACACTTTAATATTTTTCTTCTGTTCTAGTTATCTAATGCAGTTTCAATGAAGTGTCTCATTAAGTCCCCCCAACAGCAGGAACAATTTTCCTAATGTATAGTTGTTCTCTTTGTTTCCACCGACTCTCCACTCACAAACCGGCCATGTGACAGCTCCTCTCAACTATCAGCTGCGGATTGGTTCAAGTGCGAAAAACATCTATAAATAGCGCTGTTATCTCCAAGTCACGATGGTAAAGCAGGTTTAACAGCTTTTACTTGAAACCAGATAAAACGCCTACACACAGAGAGCAGATAACTGCAGCCGCATGCTGTCCCTCCTTCCAGCCTCGATGTGCTCGTTAACAGAATGGAGACATACGTACCTTGTTATCAATTCGATCTCCTTCTCTTTGCAGCAGCAATACAATCTGGTCAATCAGAAAGGCGTCTGCAATAATTAAAATTTAATATTAAAATTCCTGAAATTAATCAACGCGTTTTAAATGCATAGATGTTGTTTTATTATTATTTCGTATGGGCTAATGTTTCTTTGCATTAAGAATGACCTTATCACAGTTTTAAACTCACGAGATTTTTTTTTTGCTTGCAGGTCTTTAAAATCCTTTTGGCGAAACAAGCATCCATCTCGGATTTCTTTTCAAATGAAGTTCGGAAACTAACTTCCGATGTTAGGTTGCAAGCGCACAAACAATGTCAGCTTTCCGATAGGCTACACAACAAAACAGTTAAAAGATGCGGAGGCAGAACACGTCCACCACAAATAGAGTATATAGAGCCCATCAAATAATTCGTGCATCCCAGAAACCCTACCATGTGCGCACGCGAACTGCAGTCAGGGAAATGATTGACGCGAGAGAAAGAAAAGGGGGTGGTACCCTGAATGGAGGAGCGGGAAATGGGGGCGGGGATTTCTGAATGGTTCGCGGAACGACGGGAATGTGTGGTATAGAAGGGTGAGGTACGAGTGCGGTAGTAGGGAGGATTACGTTTAAAAATCGGAAGTTTTTTTTTTTTTTTGTATTTTAGTGCATCCACCGGGGTCCAACAATCAGAGGTTTATATGTAATTTTAAATAATTCCAGTTCAGTGTTCTTCGTTGTTGTTTTACATTCGTGTATTCTTCTTATAATGTTAACATTAAACTTTTCTGCAATTACCTCTTTGCCCTTTTACATCTTCCTTCCGTATCTATTACAGGGAGGTCGCTACAGTAGTGTTCTTCCTGTCTGATGCTCGATTTTGAATAAAATCTCCATTTGAGCATGAGCTGGATTATGTTTAGATAATAAATTGATTTTTCTAGAGCATTTTAAAATGATGTTGGGTTGTCTTGTATATTCTGCCTTATTAAAATCCTTAATGCCTTGGCTAATCCGCTCTGGTATGTATACAACTCATTACCTAGCCATGCACTGGCAAAACACCTGGCATACCGGAATACACATTCATTACAACTGGTTTAAAACTTACCGGAATGGGCTGGTTTTCCGTCAGCCTCGACATCGTTGGCTATAAAGCTTTCAGCTTCAAACACATCGTCTGCCTGAACATTAATCGATTCCCGAGCTTTGACAATTCTCACCATCTCCTCCGATAGCTTCTCGTAGTAAGACTCTCCTGGTAGCACATTCCGAACTAAAGAGAGTGAAACCAGAAATTAAATTTATATCTCACTTAACATTTGACCTATAGTTTTTATTAATTAAAAAAAGAAAGTGTGATATTCAGATTCACACTTAAACTAGCAAGCTGTTATTCAACTTCATAAGTCAGATTTCTTTCTGTGCTTTTTCCCTGATGTGCACTTGTTTGAGCTTCTTCTCGTCAGTTAAGGCCAAACATTTCAGTGTGTAGTGCAGTGACTTCAGCCGTTTTTCCACTTGTTCCGTTGGTTGGCAAGTAGCCGACCACAAAATAAGGTTTTCAATTCTGCTAATTTTTTACCCTGAGCAGCACTTGTCCTTTACCAGTTTTATTTTGTGTTTGTACTCACTGTGTGAATATATTAGGAACACCTGTACACCTGCTTATCCATGAAATTAGAGATTCAGCCAATAATGTGGTAGCAGTGCAGTGAATAAAAGCATGCAGATACAGGTCAGGAGCTTCAGTTAATGTGCACATCAAAACACCAGAATGGTGAAAAAAAAAGTGACCTCAGTGATGAAAAGTTACTCTTCTCTGTCCGCTCTTTTAGAATATCACTGAAGAGCGAGCAGTCAGGAAATGAGACATTTTAAATGAGAAGGATCCAAATCAGGGAAGGGCTACATAATAGGTATAAACAAATCTGAGCTCGATTAGAGTCTGTTTTGGAAAAAAAAAAACTGTGTGTTCACTCATCCACACTACAATGCTGAGGCTTCATTTTCAGAGCTATACATTTCTGTGGAGAGCGTTTTTAGAAGTCTCCATTTCTGGGGGTTGAAAACTCTGGGTTTGTGCGGTCAAATGATGAAAATAAAGAATAGTGTTTGCATTTTTAAATGAAAACCTAATAGTGTGAATGGGGCCTGAGCCACCACTATGGGCTGCTTGCCTTCTGCCTGCTATATTATTAAAATGGCATCAAATCCAAATATCATTAGACATATATAGTATTCTAAATTTGCATAGAAAGAAGAAAAAAAAAAAAAGGGGGTCTTACCTGGCGGTTTGACAGGTGTGCCGCGCAAAGCAAGGAAGGATGGCCTTTTAATAGGCTTGGCCTTGTTTTCATCATGCTTTTTATCCTTAACCTGAGCATTGTTCCCATCCTGTCTCTTATCCTTAAAGGAAAATGTCTTTTTGAGGCTTCTCTTTCTTTCAGGCTTTGCCACTTGAGGTTTCAAGGGCTGGTAATATTCTTCAGAGAGCTGCCGTGAAACGGGGAGGCAGCCAGATGGAGCCTGTGGAGTGTTCAGGGGAGCAGAGACGGGCTTTTCTTCCAATTCCGATTCCTTCTCATCACCCCCCTTCCTCCAGAATAAGCTAATGAAGTTCTTAAAAAGGGATGATGTTTTTTTGCCCTTTTTTATGGATTTTCTTTGCATTCGTTCAAACTCTGCCGAATTCTCCGCTTTGGTCTCCGCCTCAGCAGTGCTGACAGAGTGCACAGAATCGGTGGACATGTGGTGTTTCTCCTCAAGCACAGGTCTCAGGTGCTCAGTGGTGTCACTGACTGATCTCTTCACCGTTTTCTTTCCAACGGTTTCATTCTTAGACCTTCCTCTGCCCAGTGACCTCACAGTTTCTCGAGTGCCTTCGTTCATGCTTAGGCTGCGTTTGACGTACACTTCCAGTACTTTCTGGGCATCTTTTCGAGCAATTGAGAGCAACTGGGGTTCCACAGGAGTGGTCGCCATTGTGGTGTGTGTTTTAGGCCTAAAGAGAGAATACAAATTTTAATATTCCAGTTAAAAAAAGAGCCCCTTTGTTATTTAGAACATTATACAGGAGAAAGTAGGGTGAAATGACACCTTTTATTGGCAAACTAAATAGATTACAAAAAAAAAAAAAAGTCACCCTACTTTCTCCCGACACGGTGCAACACTCTACTGCTATTGATATACCAGACACCACATGGAACTGAAAACCCGATGGAAGAAACTAGCCCACGTGGACAGCGATGTCTTCTTCTTGACCAAATGCAAAAAAGGAAAACCTCATTCCTAAAGGCCTCTTGATACAAAATCCAACCATACCCACTTAAAACAGCTGATTTGCAGACCAGCTATGCATCAGAAGCTCAGAGAGGCTATGAAACCCATCCATCCAACCCACTATATCCTAACTACAGGGTCATGGGGTCTGCTGGAGCCAATCCCAGCCAACACAAGGCATAAGGAAGGTAGAAATCCCAGGCAGGGTGCCAGCCCAACGCAGGGCACACACACACCAAGCACAATTTAGGCTCGCCAATGCACCTAACCTGCATGTCTTTGGACTGTGGGAGGAAACCCACACAGACACGGGGAGAACATGCAGACTCCACGCAGGGAGGACCCGGGAAGCAAACCCGGGTCTCCTTACTGCAAGGCAGCGGCGCTACCACTGCGCCACCATGCTGCCCCATATTCAAACAACAATAACAAAACAACATTGACACAGAAACTACCTATATTTTTAATAGTCTCAAAACCAACTGGATTAATAATCATTAAGAGGTTATCAAGCTTATTCCCAAAAAACAGACATATTGCAGCTCACCTACTTTATCTCACCTGGGGCTATGGACTTCCATTTTCGTCTATTGTGGTGATCACTCTAAGTCTTTCTCCCTAATAAAACTAATTCTCCATTGGAGAACACCAGTGTTGATTATATCCCTAATCTGAAATACCTGGGAAAAAGAAGCACTTTGGAGTTTGGAGTATTTGCATATACATAATGATACATCTTGGAGGCAAGCGTGATCGAGAAGGCAAATGCAGGCAAATCAGCTAAATGATGACTAACACATATAATAATTCAGATCACTGGAGCGGTTATTAGAATGTGCATTGACACAAGTGACAAGTGTATTAAACCACAAAAATCGATGAATGGGATATACAAACTCTACTGCAGTACTCTTTTAGGGGGACTAATGCTGCATATTTGCACTTTCTGGCTATTCATCAGTTTATCACTTCTCAGGAAACTGTCCGACAGGTCAGGAATATCTCAGCCAGCCTTCACTCCATCATGCCCATTGTACTGGAAGCCATTAACAGACTAACAGGGCTCTACATTCAGTTTTAGTATGGTGTACATAATAGCATATATAACCGTTTTCAGTCTTCCTAACTTAACTGGAGTACTTTACCACACTCGTATTACAGTAAAGGCATCTAGCAAGAATGAAGCTGCTTTTGTTAACCGTAAGCTGTGACATTTCATTAATGCACAAGTCATCTGCGATGTCACTATGAATTTTGAGGTACGTTCACATTACATACACATTTACAAGCCAATAGTCTCTCTATACTGTATATAAAATCCAATGTCTGTCTATGTGTCTTTCCGCTTTTCACGAGTGAACTACTTAATGGATTTAGATTGGGTTTTTTTTCCCTATGATTTGTTTGAACATTAAGGTTGATTTTGTGACTTCCGTCATCATAGTTCGCTTCTGGTACCGATTTATTTGCGCAAATCTGAGAGAGACACAGTGGACCGAGGCTTTGCGAGGACACACCAGCTTCAGGTCGTGTACCTTACATCCACTTCGCTAGTGAACGAGAGAACTACTTAACGGATTTAGGTCGGGCTTTTTTCTACTTTTTTCAAATCGCACTAAGAATCACAGTTTGCTTGCAGGAGCGATATATTCACGCTAATCCAAGACAGAGGCTGTGGGACGAGGGGAGAGGGGAGTCGGGAAGGGCCCTCCTCACTGTCCCGTTTCACTTCTATGCAGGTGAAGGCATGGGGGACGGCTAGCGATTTATAAAAGTAAAAAGCTGTCTACAATATCTAACAGTTTGCCTAATGAGCGATTTCATTTCATATTCAGAGATAATAAAGTTCATCTTCAAAATTGACCACAATGTGTCGAGTAGGCAGAAATGTTGGAAAAACGGACTTGAACTATTCACGTAAAATGAAAGACAAAGCAACCAAACTGTGAAAGTTCTTTTGTCAGACGCTTTCACCAAAAGGAACAATAAATATGGATAGCAGTCTGAAATATTCCAGATATTAACTTACAAAAAAATAAAAAACATTCTCCACATTTAAGTTGCAAACTAGTAAAACACAGAGGCATATAGTCCTAAAATAAAATGCAAATAGAATTTGGATTTCCTTATCTAAAATTGTTTGAAATTCCAGATCATAATCTTTTGATTTAACACCAAGATTAAAGGTTCTAGCCCCAGTAGTCCGTACGTAATTGTGTGCCAGATGGACAGACATTTTATACTGGAGGACTGTTCGTCTATTTATTAACTCAATTATTTTTGTAGTTATAATATTTTCAGAAATACTTTAACACACCAACCCACAAGGTGCTCTCTTTTTAAATCTAAAATAAAGAGAAGTTGCAATGAAAGGATTGCAAGAGATTCTGTGTATCCTTGCTGGACAGCAAGAAAAACTAAATAAAAAAAAAAAAGGTGCCAGAGTGGTTCATCATAGTGAAGAACCATTTATTGTTTCTAAAAGACCCGTCCACAGGAGGTCCAGAAGGAGCCTCGATTTATTTAGATCCATAACAGGCTCCATATAGCAAATACTTATGAAAAGATGGTGACAGATTTTTGAAATACCAATAGGCCAGATTTTTTAAAAAGGACTTTCACTGCATACAAGCTACGTTGAGGTTTTCTTAATCTGTTAGTGTCCTGCTAAGCAGCCTGCTACACTAAAGATTTCAGTTCTGGCAAGCCGCCCACACTAAAACCCACATTAGGATGTTTTTCAAAAGAACAAAAAACCAAAAGCACATGCAAAGAACCCTTCCCAGAATGAAATGAGGTTTTCTTCAAGCAGTGGTTCTACAAGAAACCACACACAGCCCAGTAAAGATCCTTAAAATGCTATTAAATAACACATTTTTAAGAGTGTACATTACCAGCACTTAATATAATAATTTATTAAATGTACTTTACAGCCCTGTGATATTCTATGCAAAAATAACAATTACCACACACGCGTCATATGTCATTGTTTGGATCCTAGGAGTCTTCAAAATGCACTTAAAACAAAAGAGTAAATCACTAAAACAACTAAACACACGCCTCTGGAACGGCAGATCAAAGTGCTTCCAGTAGTCAATCTCGTGTCATTGCGTTTACAGGAAAATGGCAAGGTTTGTATGCAGGGGCGATGGCGTCATGGTGGCACAGTAATTAGCGCTGCTGCTCTTCAGATCCAATGTTATAGGGCTGAGGTTTGTGTCCGGCCATCACCAGTACATTCTTAAAAATAAGTGTCCTAAAGTAGTTTATGGCAGTGCCATATAGGCAAACAATGTTTGGTTCCCAAATGGATCATCCACATAAAGGTTCCAGAAAGAACCTTTACTTTATTTGGATTCGCAGCATATTCCATAAATTACTACGAATGGAAAGACAACAACAGATTTGTTAAATGCCAGTGTGCTTATGATTTTAAAAGGACTCTCGCTACATACAATAATATAGTAAACCTGAACTGAGCCTGTGTTATCTGCCCGGATCCTGCTAGGTGGCCAACTATATCTGTTTTGTCCATGTCCAAACAGCCATCTTCATGTGCAAAGTATACCTTTATAGAGTGAAATGTTTAACGGTTAAGTAAGGCTTCGCGGAGGAACCGCACAACCCAGTAAAGCGCCATTACACAACCTGGATTTTTAAGAGCAGGCACTCATTTGAAGAAAAGTGCCAGAGTGGTTTATCAGAGCGATCGATGCTTTAGGTGAACCATTTTTGGTTGCAAAAAAAAAAACAAAAAAAAACTCATCCACAGGAAGTTTCGGAAAGAACCTTCATTAAGCTCTGTAACGGGTTCCATAGATTAAACATCCGTGAACAGATTCAAGGTGACTTGTGAAATCCCCATGGGTTACGTACTTTAAAACGACTCCTGGCTTCATAAATAACAAATGCCAAGTTCAGGTTTCCTTAACCTGTTAGTTTCCAGCTAACATATTTTAAAGATTTTTTTTTTCCCTATTAGGAAGTTTTATGCACGATGAACAAACTTCATGAACTTGTCACAGAATGAAATGGTTCTTTGTCAAGCAATATAACCACCAACCCCGTAAAAGAACCATGAAATGTCATTAAAGAGCTATTGGTGCTTGCAAACTTTCCTTCTATTTTATTGGAGTCCTTATACACTACGTGACTGTTAATTTAAACTGGATTTATAGCGGACTTAATTCCGACATGTGCCGTTTCAAACTCCGAAGCCCAAAGAAAATAAAACTGTGTAGAGCGTTGCAAAATGCAATTGTGTTCGAGACGAGTTTGTGTTTCCTTCCAAAATATCTATTTTTAATACACGCCGCAAGTTCAGAAACCGAAAAGCGAAGATCAATGCATTTATTTTTATTCGCAATTTATACATGCATATAAATATGTACCGACAGTTAATGTCACCTCATACCACTAATTATACTTTCGTATAATTCATGTACGTGTGAGAATGTGAGAAAAGAAGAAAACGTAAAAAACAACACGTTGTCAAAAAAAGCAATAATTACCGAATCTCCATACATAGACTTTGAGCCTTCACGTTATTCGTTTATTCAGCCTTCTGGTTTTGATGAAGTATATAGAGGGTCAACTTACTTTAATACAATTTAAAGAGACAATAGATCACATAATTATTAAAAAGAACGGTAGTAACAGCCCGAACACTTCCTCTGCAAACCGAAACACAGAAGTCTAAAACAGGATCTAAGTGCTTTTCTTTTATTTTATCTGACATCCTTAAATGTCGAATTGCCCCTTCCGTATGTAATCAGCCCTGTGACAGTACAAGGGTTGAGTTGTCAATGGAGTATCGCCGCGACAACAGGAGGCTGCCGTGCGAACTTAAAAGTTTTCTTGTTTGCGTGGACAAGAAGCTAAAAATCAGCAGAGGCGTTTCTATTCAGATTTAGTGAAAATTTAAGCAAAAATGACACCTTTTATTGGCTAACTAACAATATTACAATATGCAAGCTTTCGAGGCAAATAATCCCATACCACCACCACCTCCATTGGCCATTTTGCCAGCCCATATTATTCTGTACATTCACTTCCTCAAATGAATCTGGGCCTGAGTTGCCTCGAAAGCTTGCATATTGTATAATATTTTTAGTTAGCCAATAAAAGGTGTCATTTTGCTTGACTTTTCAATACATTCATAATTGCTAAACACGGTACAACACCCTATTATTTAGAGAACTCTAAAATCGGAGGGTCCTCGTTTCCACTGATCACTCCGTGTACATAAAAAACTATTCGTTGTTTTCTTGTGGGGCGGCGATTGTTTGCGACCAGTCTAAAATTTTTTGAGGAGAATGGGTTTACATCCCGGCCTGGTTATGCATATTTAAAGTATGTGCGTTCCTTTCGGGTCCCCCCTCCCCCCAACCCCACCTTATATGCAATTAGCTATTCACAATTGGCCCGGTCTGAAAGTGAGAGTTTGCCGAGCGATGGACTTGTACCATTTCGAATGACTGAAACAGATGTTGCCCTGACGCTAAATTGGCGTATGTGCTTTTGAAAATGGATAGTTGGATTACACTATTTAGGTACAGATGTTCCGATTTACAGTATTAATAAATGTAATTTGATGACATCATCAGCATAGTTATAAAAGGTACGCAACTGAACCGTTAAGTAGACACATCGTAATGTGATCGAGAGTATAGACACACTTTACCTTTACTTATTAGGCTGACGACTTTTTCCAAGGCGACTAACAACTTGTGGGTTATTATTTGTGAACTTGAATTTTTTCTCCCAAAACGAAGTACAGGCTGGTGAAGTGACTTGCACGGGGTCACACAGTGTCAGTAGCGAGAAGTTCAACTCCCTAACCTCTAATCCACACTGAGGAGCATTCTTAGCATTCTCCACATAATGCATTCATACTTGTGGGAAGATAAATATACTGTAACTACGTCAAGGTTAGAACCAGTTTGACCGATTTTACAGAATTACAATGAGAAATTGCTTTTAAAACCACATTGTTTGCAAGTTAAACTCTTAAAGAGCTAAACTACGTGAAATAAATGCTCATTTTATAAATAGAACCTTTCAGATCGACTGTCATCTCAAAACATTTCAATAGTAAATTAAGAACACTGTAGAAACAAAAGAGGAGAATGTAAGGTATATCAAAAATATATAAGACAAGAAAAATTACCCAAAAATTACATAAGCAAATGGGAAGTGATCTCTTGCAATCGGCAAGTGCTGCATAGAACATGTACATAATTTCACCTTATTAATATTTTGCATTGAAATATAATATTTTCAGATCTGCATACTATTGCAAATAAAAGGGAATGTTAATGAACTAGACTTCTGCATGCAGCGCAGTCCGAACCGACATTCCAAAAAATCCGGAAGTCCTGGACATTTCTACTCGCTTCCCTTTCTTAGCACTTAAAGACTTGTTATTTTTTTCTTCTTAAGACTTTCTACGTAATGAACAAATAACTTGCCGTCCTTCGATTTTCAAGTACAACTTACTCAGCGCATGATAATGCTGTAGAACTACGAGAAGGATTTCTGCATTTAAAGAAGCGAGTCTCCTCGAGGGGAAGTGTTACATTTAACGTCAAAGGAATCGAAATCGGGCGTAGAAAATAAAATATTCTTGTTATACAGAGATGAGATGACACGTCGCCATACCCAGTGCCGCAGTGATAGCTGCTTAACTTAATCCGGTCACATTACCTGCAAATCCCAACGTCTGCTGTTTACCTCACCGCTTCAGCTCGACCGAATGAAGACACTCTTAGCTTTCCTTGGTTTCATGTTCAAACACAGCATGAGATAACGTTTGTTTCCAAAGAACCAATTAGAGGCCTGGCTTCGGCGGCCAATCCACGCCGAGTGACGTAAGCCGGACTTGTTTACAGGTGGTGCTTTACAGGTAGGCTAAGGGGAAATCCTGCACGAGAGCGAGTCATTTGTTTTCCAGAAAAGGAAATTTATCTCTTGATCAGCTGATATGGGCGGCAAATTGTGCAAGGAGTCGGCATTTGAATTTGACTGAAAAGCGAGAAATCGTGATAGTAGGCCAATTGAAGGGCTTTGACCAGTTCTCGAGTATGATTTTAAATTAATCACATTTTATTGATTTCATTTATACTTTACTTAAATTCCGACTGAAATGTCCACAAAGATATACTCGACGACGAGCGTCTTTTCCACCATGTTTAAATACCTACTATATTATCTACAATACCCCAAATGTGCTTCTTGCCTGCGTGTTCATTAAATACTAATCAAAGGGTAGCTATCTTATTCCAAAAATAGATAGATAGATATTACATTTATTGATAAAAATGAGAGCTTCATTTTTACAGTAATGGTAGAAGAGGTAGTAGTAGCCACACTTGAGTGCCACTCTTGAAAATAATGGTTCTTTAATGGTACTGTATGCTTCTTTACTGGGTTGTGTGGTTCCTTATAAAACTATTGCTTGACCAAGCATTTATTCTGGGAAAGGATCATTGCATATGAAGTTGGGGTTTTTGTTCAGAAAGCGGACCACACTTGCTTGTTTCACAATAATTTAGATTAGGTATATAAGTAGGTTTCACATTTCTGTTATCATTGTAGCCCTAAAATAGTGACTTAATATCAGAGACCTATTTTATTGACCTTAAGGTTAGTGTTTGGGCGAGGGGAAGGCCGTCTCAAGTGGTGTTCGCTTTCTGAACAAGACCTGAAGTTGGTTCTTTGTACTTTGAAAAACTTTCTAAAATGTAGAAAAATGAAAAACAAACTAACACATTTTAAAAAGACCTATGCAGCAAGAGTCGTTTTAAAATCACAACTCTTTGGTAATTCACAAATCTGTTATAGTCTGTTCATGGATAAAGCCAGTTTTGGGAACCAATAATGCCATTTCTCCAAAGGACCACTCTGGCACCTTTATTTTGAAAAGTGTGCATTATTGTCCATGATACTGATAGATAAGTGGGTTGTACAATGAATGGATGGAATGAACATAAGATGGGAGCCAACACAGTATACAGTAGTATCCTATCTTAGACATGACTGGTGTTGTCTTTAGGCTGGAAGTAGAAAATGACTTTTTATTTTCCATAATAAGGCACATCATATCTATCTATCTATCTATCTATCTATCTATCTATCTATCTATCTATCTATCTATCTATCTATTATATAGTGCCTTCATATCTACAGTGGTGTGAAAAACTATTTGCCCCCTTCCTGATTTCTTATTCTTTTGCATGTTTGTCACACAAAATGTTTCTGATCATCAAACACATTTAACCATTAGTCAAATATAACACAAGTAAACACAAAATGCAGTTTTTAAATGATGGTTTTTATTATGTAGGGAGAATAAAATCCAAACCTACATGGCCCTGTGTGAAAAAGTAATTGCCCCCTTGTTAAAAAATAACCTAACTGTGGTGTATCACACCTGAGTTCAATTTCCATAGCCACCCCCAGGCCTGATTACTGCCACACCTGATTCAATCAAGAAATCACTTAAATAGGAGCTGCCTGACACAGAGAAGTAGACCAAAAGCACCTCAAAAGCTAGACATCATGCCAAGATCTAAAGAAATTCAGGAACAAATGAGAACAGAAGTAATTGAGATCTATCAATCTGGTAAAGGTTATAAAGCCATTTCTAAAGCTTTGGGACTCCAGCGAACCACAGTGAGAGCCATTATCCACAAATGGCAAAAACATGGAACAGTGGTGAACCTTCCCAGGAGTGGCCGGCTGACCAAAATTACCCCAAGAGCGTAGAGACGACTCATCCGAGAGGTCACAAAAGACCCCAGGACAACGTCTAAAGAACTGCAGGCCTCACTTGCCTTAATTAAGGTCAGTGTTCACGACTCCACCATAAGAAAGAGACTGGGCAAAAACGGCCTGCATGGCAGATTTCCAAGACGCAAACCACTGTCAAGCAAAAAAAACATTGGGGCTCGTCTCAATTTTGCTAAGAAACATCTCAATGATTGCCAAGACTTTTGGGAAAATACCTTGTGGACTGATGAGACAAAAGTTGAACTTTTTGGAAGGTAAATGTCCCGTTACATCTGGCGTAAAAGGAACACAGCATTTCAGAAAAAGAACATCATACCAACAGTAAAATATGGTGGTGGTAGTATGATGGTCTGGGGTTGTTTTGCTGCTTCAGGCCCTGGAAGGCTTGCTGTGATAGATGGAACCATGAATTCTACTGTCTACCAAAAAATCCTGAAGGAGAATGTCCGGCCATCTGTTCGTCAACTCAAGCTGAAGCGATCTTGGGTGCTGCAACAGGACAATGACCCAAAACACACCAGCAAATCCACCTCTGAATGGCTGAAGAAAAACAAAATGAAGACTTTGGAGTGGCCTAGTCAAAGTCCTGACCTGAATCCAATTGAGATGCTATGGCATGACCTTAAAAAGGCAGTTCACGCTAGAAAACCCTCAAATAAAGCTGAATTACAACAATTCTGCAAAAATGAGTGGGCCAAAATTCCTCCAGAGCGCTGTAAAAGACTCATTGCAAGTTATCAGAAACGCTTGATTGCAGTTATTGCTGCTAAGGGTGGCCCAACCAGTTATTAGGTTCAGGGGGCAATTACTTTTTCACAAAGGCCATGTAGGTTTGGATTTTTTTTTCCTCCCTAAATAATAAAAACCATCATTTAAAAACTGCATTTTGTGTTTACTTGTGTTATATTTGACTAATGGTTAAATGTGTTTGATGATCAGAAACATTTTGTGTGACAAACATGCAAAAGAATAAGAAATCAGGAAGGGGGCAAATAGATAGATAGATAGATAGTTTTTCACACCACTCTATCTATCTATCTATCTATTATATAGTGCCTTCATATCTATCTATCTATCTATCTAAGGAAAAAATATTTGTGATAGATAGAATATAAAATTAATACTAAATCGTTTATTAATATTAAGCTCTTATCCAAATTAAAAAATAAGATATAATATCACAGTTGTTTACATGAACTTGATGAACAGTGTGAGCTCTTAGTGACTCATGTCATACTTGAAGATTTACCAAAAAGTAATTATTTTCTAATGTCTTTCCCACTACTTCAAACTGCAAATCTTTTTATGTCATTTACTATATATTTTCATTTGTTATTGTTCCTGAGAAAGATTTCACAAAGATGAACTGGCATCATTATCTAGACTTAGTATATCCAAAAACTTTTTCTCACAGAGTCCACAAAACTTTGTCAGAAAATGGGAGGATGGATACCAGACAAGACAACAGATGTAGTGCCTTTCAGAGTAATGTGCCTTATACCTCATTTAAACCTAAAGGCATTGACCTAAATTACAAAGAAATGAATATAAGATGACAAGGCCATATACAGTACAGTAACAGCTACTGGTGTTTATTTAGTTGTAAATGTCTGTTCATCTATTTACTTTTTGAACCAGTCTATTCATCTCAGTAGAGGCAGGAGCCAAAGTTTATTCCAGCAACATCAGACACAATGCAGGAGCCAATCCTAGACGTGATGTCCACTCATCACAGGAAACTCACATCAGAACAATTTAGAATTTTCATTCAACCTAATATTCATATTTTGAGGATTGCATTAACTAAGATAAAATTCATGCAGAAACAACAAAAATTTGAAGACTCTACCGAGATAGTAATATACAGTATGTGGGAACACAACAAACGTCCCTGGAGTAGTGGGACAGGAGCACAAACCACTGAGTTATCAGGGTGAAAATGCCACTGCATAATGAAAATGTTCAATTTCTTTCATTAAAGGGCATTGTCTTGATTGTTTGTGCTTTTATTGTCAAATGTAAATGCACAGATTGATTCACAAACCTTCTTAAATAATAAGATTGGTATTTTTCATGTCAAAGTTACTTCTCCTCATTCAATGCATATATTGTTTCTTGCATTATTTGGGATGAAAACTAAGCTACACTCTTGAAAATAAACGTGCCAGAATCTTCAGAGTGACGCCATAGGGGAGCCATTTTTGGTTCCAAGGAGACCCAGCCACTTGAAGTTTCCAGAAAGAACCTTTTATTTATGTAGATCCATATCAGACTCCATACAGTAAATACCCATGAATAGATGATAATATATCTGTGAAATACCAATGGGTTATGATTTTATAAGGATCCTTGCTGCATACAATAACACAAGCCAAGTTCAGGTTTGCTGAATCTGTTGGTGTCCTGCTAGGTACTCTTATTATACAGTCCATTAAAGATTTCATTTTTTTGTTTTTGTTTTCTTCTACATAGTAGGAATTTTTTCAAAGCACAAAGAACCAACTTCATATGCAATGAACCTTTCCCGGAATCAAATGGTGCTTTGTCAAGCAACAGTTCTATGGAGGACCATATAATCGTATCTATCTATCTATCTATCTATCTATCTATCTATCTATCTAATCCAGTAAAGGACCATAACGTGCCATTGAAGAACCAAGTTTAAGGGTGCACTTGGAGGAAAGGCTAAACAGACAAGAGAAGAACACAAAGACTCCACACCAGGGCCATCTTAACGGCATTATAGGCCCCCGTGCAAAACAGTGCACTGGGACCCTACGTACACAACCACTCCCAGGAATAAAAATATAAAAGGTCGATAAAATTAAACATATATTTATTGTATTGGTACTTCCAACAAAATCAGTGTTTAAACATTAAAAACATGCTATACAGCAAAGCTTAATCCACACCAACGTTTGCACAATATAACATGAGCCTTGAAAAACTCACATTTTCAACATATACAGTAAATGATACTCAATTGGTAAACCATACAGACGGAGATGGCACAGTATGAAATTACTATGAATTATTTAATATTAATCAAGTGTTCAACACAAACATTTGCAAACTTTCTCTGCAGAGAATTGAGTTGAAGTGATGTTAACATATACGCTTTTACGTGATGTAGTGCCTGAGATCCGTACACATACAGGCACCTGAGGTTGCAATAACAACAACAACATTTATTTCTATAGCATATTTTGATACAAATGGTGTAGATCAAAGTGCTTTACATGATGAAGAAAGTGAAAAAAGACAAAATAAATAAGAAAATAAAATTAGGGAACACTAATTAACATAGAATAAAGTAAGGTTGGGCGGCACGGTGGCACAGTGGGTAGCGCGGCTGCCTCGCAGTTAGGTGACTCGGGTTTGCTTCTCGGGTCCTCCCTGCATGGAGTTTGCATGTCCTCCCCGTGTCTGCGTGGGTTTCCTCCGGGTACTCCAGTTTCCTCTCACAGTCCAAAGACAGGCAGGTTAGGTGCATTGGTGATCCTAAATTGCCCCTAGTGTGGGATTGGTGTGTAGGTGTGTGTGTGTGTGTGTATGTGTGCCGTGCGGTGGGCTAGCACCCTGCCCGGGGTTTGTTTCCTGTCTTGCACCCTGGGTTGGCTGGGATTGGCTCCAGCAGACCCCCCGTGACCCTGTAGTTAGGATATAGCGGGTTGGATAATGGATGGATGGAAAGTAAGGTCTGATGGCCAGGAAGGACAGAAAAAAAAAAAAAAACCCAGACGGCTGGAGAAAAAAAATTAAATCTGCAGGGGTACAGAGGCAATGAGACCACCCAGCCCCCTCTAGGCATTCTACCTAACATCAGTGATCTCAATCAGTCCTCATTGTATTCAGGGCTTACATAGAAGAACTTGAAGATGACGGTCATGTGGACTTCTGGCCTTTAATCCATCAATGTAGGGACTGCACGGTGCTTTGATCAGGTGGTGGTGGCCCAGATCAGCACCACAGAAAACCGGAAAAAGAACAGAAGAGAAAAGAGGGGTTAGTACGGATTACCAGGAATGATAATGGTAATTAAATGCATATACAGAGTATGAGGATTAAACTAAAATGGAGCTATGAGAAGGCCATGTTAAAATAATATAGTGCTCCACTATATCAGCCTGGCAAATTCTTATTTGCAAGCTATTCCAGATTTCAGGTGCATAGCAGAAGAAGGCCACCTCAGTTTAGCTCTTGGAATAATAAGCAGACACTCATTTGAAGATCTAAGGGTACGATTTGGAGTGTAAGGTGTAAGACATTCTGAAATATAAGATGGAGCAGATTATTTAAGGCTTTGTAAACCATAAGCAGTATTTTAAAGTCAATTCTAAATGGCACAGGTAACCAGTGTAGTGACATCAGAACTGGGGTGATGTGTTCAGATTTTCTTTTCCTAGTTAAGATTCTAGCAGCTGCATTCTGTACTCGTTGTAATCGATTGACCATGATAGTAAATCAGAGGCGAATGTCAATGTCCACTTGTAGCACAATAATAAATATTTATAGTTTAGTATAGTATTTATTTATTTATTGACAGCAAGTCACAACATACATAGATTAGCATGGAGCCGCTATGCTTGTGGGGTCCCCGGGTAACTGCCCAGCATGCCCATGTGTTAAGACGGCCCTGCTCTACAGAAACAACAACTGGGCAAATCAGGAAGCAGAAGCCCTAACTATTGTGTCATTGCATTATGTATGCCATGTAAGAACTTCAGTGTATTTAACTGGGCAGGCACCGGACCACATTAACAATCAAAAGAAGCCTATTGCTCAATTCACCATTGAACTCAAAAGTTCAGTGAAACATAGCTAATCTTTAAAATGAGTGGCACTGGCTACCTTGGGATTTTTACAGGCGTTTCCTCACCGTGTGCATTCGTGTGAGTCAGACGGAGTTCACCTCAACTTCCAGCTCTGCCAGGTTTTGACAGTTTGGTGTAAAGAAGTCTTTTAGTGTGTGTGAGTCTTTCAATTACTCTCAAACAGCTGTCTACTGGAAACAAGTGAAGCTTTATCTGTGGGAAGGTTCACATTTTCACGCCTTACTGCTATTTAACACACACTGTTGACTTTTAAACATTTACATAATTAAAAAAAAGGGTTAAAAACAAGCCAGGACTTGACAGACTGTATGCCACTAGGCTTGCAATGTATCTTACTCTGACCTCTCAGGGCCACAACTCCTTGAGCACTGCAATATCACTCATCTGTTGTTAATAACTGCAAGGTATTTCCATGCAATGCTTTTGTTGTTCACTTCAAGTTCATACGGTTAGGACCTCACCCCTTAAAATGAACACAAATCAGTTTCCATATTAGGATCTGTTCACATATCTGAATGCATTTCTATGAAAGTATGAGAACAATTACTCTTTGTCACAGAGACATGAATACTTTCAGTAGCTGGGCCGCAGGAGAGAAATTACCCTATGCTGTTAAACCAGACATGTGGGTGTGCTTGTCTGAAAATGCCTTGCATCTCCACACCTTAAATCCAAATTTGTCAGGTTTTATAGATCAATGAGTGAATAAATGAATGAATGTAAAACTACATTAAGATGGAGCGTTGCCTGTTGAGTGGCACCGACATCCCATCGATGAGTGGTTCCAATCTTGCTGCTCAGATATGCCAGGATTAGCTCCTGCTCTCCACATCGAAGCTTGTTGAGGATAAAATGGGTTCAATAAATGGATGAGCATTGCTGGGGGCCAGTAGTGGATAACAAGTCTTTCTTGTGTAGTCAGGTACCTGATGTACAAGTGGGTTGACGTGAATAAATAAGCAAAGTGGAGTCAATCAGAAACTAAAATCAAATCAAATTTTATTTGTCACATGCAGTCATAGACAATGCCGGTTGAAGCCCATTTGAAGTCCTAGGTGGGGAGGACTGACGTCTGACCTCGCTGTCCATACCTCCGATTTGCCATGATTAGCTCCTGCTCTCCACACACAAGCCTGTTGAGGATAAAATGGGTTCAATAAATGGATGAGCATTGCTGGGGGCCAGTAGTGGATAAAAAGTCTTTCTTGTGTAGTCAGATACCTGATGTACAAGTGGGTTGACGTGAATAAATAAGAAAAGTGGAGTCCATCAGGAACTAAAATCAAATCAAATTTTATTTGTCACATGCACTTAGAGACAATGCCTGTCGAAGCCTATTTGAAGTCCTAGGCGGGGAGGACTGACTTCGGACTTCGTTGTCCATAGCTCAGATTTTCCAGGATTAGCTCCTGCTCTGGATAAAATGGGTTCAGTAAATGGAAGAGCATTGCTAGGGGCCAGTATTGGACAACAAGTCATTCTTGTGTAGTCAGGCACCTAATGTATAAGTGGGTTGACTTGAATCCATAAGCAAATTGAAGTCCACCAGGAGCTAAAATCAAATCAAATTTTGTTTGTCGCATACAGTTACAAACAATGCCAGCTGAAGCCCATTTGAAGTCCCAGGCAGGGTGGACTGACGTCGGACCTCGTTGTCCATAGACTTCAGCAACCTGTGGGTGTCCCCCTCTGTGTCTGGAGCACATGACTCTTCAATAACACAAACAGTACACCTTTGTGTATATAATGTGGACTTTAAGAAGTGTGTGCCCCTTGGTGTAAGGAGTGTGCACACTTTTAGTTTCATAAATGACTCCCTGCAGGTAAGCATTATTGGTTGCTCAAAAACCAATTTTCCCCCTTGATGTCTGCCAGAGTTCGCATCCCATTACTTCCATAGATGATGGCACCCTAGGGGGATGCTTGTGTCACCTGCTGGACTGACCAGCTCTGGTTATATACACAGTACAGTGCAGTATGTAGTGAAATGCTTAGTTGCTAAACTCCAAGACAGTGCATTAGGAGAAGAATATAAAGTGTGGCATACGAACGGACATCCCGGCCAGAGAAGAGCATGGATTATTACCTGGATGGGAGGCCCAGGAGAAGCGCCATTGGCCAGCTGGGCAAAAAGATCATATCATGCCCAGCCAGTATAAAATAATGGAGGGACCAGAGGAAGCCGGAGCTTCAGAGTGGGTCCATTCCCCATATGCTAGGTGGCAGTGGTCCTTGTCTAAGAGCCCAGTTGGGACACCTGCAGGGTTGCTAGGAAAATGGAGTCTGGAATTGCAGCCCAGTAGTAGTCCCGTGGGATCAGTAGAGAGCTCTGTCTTTTACACTAAGCTACTGCATAAACAGACACATAAAACCTTATGCTCAACAAGCCACAGTACCTGTTAATAGGTAATAGTGAAATTAAAAAGAAACCAAAATCGGCCAATTCAGTAACAATGTATCAGTGATTGTAATCGGCTCTAAAATAACGTGATCAGGGCATCCCTAATATTAGCAATTACATTTTGCATAATTAAACAATTCTTGAGAGTCAAAACCAGAAATCACTGATAAATAACATAGAAGAGTAGAATATAAATTGGCTTTGGAACTGGAGGCATATTTACAATAGTAATAAGATACTACCATGTTCAATCAACCTATGGGGACAATTTAAAGATGAAATTGGTATATTATTTATAAACTGGTTGAAAAGAAAACCAGTAGGCAACATGGGTACTAAAAAGACTGAGTCTGGGAAGCACTCCACCTTGCTACACTGCATGCAAGTAAGAAGTATTACTGCCATAATATGAAGTGCCAGGTGTACCCTGTAACTAACTGGCACTCCATTCGGGACTGAGTCCTGCCTTGGATGGGATGTGACCCCCGCTGCTGCACTCAATTGGTACAGTGCCTATAAAAGGTATTGACTCCCTTGGGAGTTTTCACATTGTATTGTTACACAATATTTAATCACAGCGGATTGAATATGACATTTTGACACTGATAAAAAGAAAACGATTCTTAAATGTTAAAGTCAAAACACATCTCTGCAAAGTGGTCTATATTATTTACAAATATAAAACACAAAATAATCGATCACATACAGTAAGTATTCAAGTATTTAAGTCCATATTTAGTAACTACAACTTTGGCGTCCATGACTGTCTGTGTGCACAAGTCTCTTATCAGATTTGCACATCTGTACTGCCATTTTATCCCAATCGTCTTGGCAAAGCTGCCCAAATTCTGTCTGAGGATCATGAATGAACAGCTTTTTTCCAAGTTCAGCCACAAATTCTCAATTGGACTGAGATCTGGACTCTGGTTCGGCCACTCCTAGACATTCACATTGTTGTTTTGAAGCCATTCCTGTGTAGATTTGGTTTTGTGCCTGGGTTCATTTTGCAGGGAAGCAAATCTTCTCCCAAGGTGCAGGTTTCTTTCAGACTGTATATGGTTTACCTCCAGGAAACCCCAATAATTTCCCCCATTTATTTCATCCACAAAAGCCTTCCAGAGCCTGCTGCAGAGAAGCATCCCCACCGCATGATTTTGCCACCACTAGGCTTTACGGTGAGGATGGTTTGTTTTTGTTAATGTGCAGTGTTTAGGTTTTGCCAAAATGATATTTAATGTGATGGACAAAAATGTTGATCTCATCAGACCATGGAACCTTCTTCCATCTGACTTCAGAGTCTCCTGTGTACCTTCTGGCAAACTTTGAGCTGTCTTGTGCATTTTTCCCATAAGGACGTGACTGGTGAAGCACTTGAGCAACAGTTGTTGACTGCACAGTCCCACCAGCCTGATCCGCTGTAGCTTATCACTCCTTCAGAGATCTTATAGGTCTTCTGGTGTTCTCCCTTACTAGTCTTCTTCTTCCATGATAACTCAGTATTTGTGGTCGGGCTGTTCTAGGAAGATTTACAGCTCTGCCATACTCTTTTCATTTTATAATGAGTGATTTAACAGGACTCCAAGGGATATTCATTGACTTGGATATTTTCTTGTCTCCAGTTGTGCTTTTCATGCAGTTGGTTGGAGTGTTCTTTTGTCTTCATTGTGTAGGTAAATCCACCATACTGACTCACCACAAGTTGTTCCTTCCACAAATTTTGGTACATTTATATTGCAATTAACTGAAACCTCAGACAGGTGACCTCCATTGAATTAATTCTGTAACTTCTGAAACCAACTGGCTGTACCAATGATGATTTAGGGCACGGGTGTCAAACTCCAGTCCTGGAGGGCCGCAGTGGCTGCAGGTTTTCATTCTGACCACCTTCTTAATTAATGACCAGTGTTTGCTGCTAATTAACTTCTTTTGCCTTAATTTTAATTAACTTGACTCAGGTCCCTTAGTTGTTTCTTTTTCCTTAATGAGCAGCCAAACAATAATGAGACACATGAATAAGCTGTCACATGACCAGCAAACCTGTGCCCGTCACACAAGATCTGAAAATAAAAAAGGTAAAGTTCTCAGTAAGGTTGATCTCTCAAGTCACCAAAACATTTTGAGGATGTTCTCAAAAATAGAAAATCAACAGTTTTGGAAATGTCTGCTGTGGCAGAATGAGAGCAGCAATGAGCCATGGAATTAAATAACGGGCATAATTAACAGCAAGAATTGGCTTCTCATTAAGAAACTGGTTGGAGTTTGACATTCCAGCTTAGCTTGTCATCGGTTGGCTCGTTTCACATCTCAATTCTGTTTGGCTGCCATTTAATGAAGAAACAAATCAATGCAGAACATCCATCATCCAACCCACTGAATCCGAACACAGTGGTCTGCTGGAGCCAATCCCAGGGCACGAACCAATCCCAGGCAGGGTGCCAACCTACCACAGGACACACACTAGGGCCAATTTAGAATTGCCAATCCACCTAACCTGCATGTCTTTGGGAGGAAACCCATGTAGACACGGGGAGAACATGCAAACTCCATGCAGGGAGGACCCAGGAAGCGAACTCAGGTCTCACTGCGCCACCGTGCCACCCTCAATGCAGAACACTGAATCCTTAAAAACAGGGCTATTAAAATGAAGGGAAAAGAAGTTAAACAGCAGTGAAAACTGCTTGTTGAGTAAGAAAAGGGTTAGAATGAAAACCTGCAGCCACTACGGCCCTCCAGACCTGGAGTTTGATTTAGGGGTATCATATTATAAGGGTGAATACTTAAGTGATCGATGATTTTGTGTTTTATTTTTGTAATTATTATAGACCACCTTTCATAGATTTGTTTTCACTTTGACATTAAAGTGTCTTTTTCAGCTGATCAGTATCAAACAAGCCAAATGAAATCTTCTGTGATTCACCATTGTATAACAAAACGTGTGAAAATTCCCATAGAGGTGAATACTTTTTATCAGCACTCTTGATGAATTTAAAATGAAAACCATAAGTCAAAAAAAATTGTTTCTGTCATTAATTATCCTACGCAGGGAGAAAAGGAAATAACAAAGTCAATGAATTCTATCCAGTTTCTATTTTCCAAAAGTTCACTTCAGTTGTATTTCCATTCCTGAGGTTTTCTAGCTGCTGGGCTTTATACGTCATCCCGCTTTGATCAGAACAGTTAGAAGGTATTTTCACAAAACATTTGTGACCTCACAAATCATAAGTGCTGGGCCTGTGAGGACCTGCTCCTTTCATCTCAGCAAGTCAAATGGCAGTTCTCTTATGTGCATGTCTGTATCGGTTTCCTCTGATTTTACCACATACCTTCCATAACTCAAAGAGTGCAGGTTTACAATAACTGGCTTGTCCAAATAGGCCCGGTGTGAGTGTGGATGTGATGGACTGGCACTAGACTGTTTCAGGGATCTTTCCTGCTTTGCAGCCAGTGTTGCTAGGATGGGATCTAACCCTGCAGCCATACCAACACAGGTAATCCACCTGGGGCCAAAAATGTTTGGGCCCGGCCAGTAATTGGATGGGAGACCAATCAGGAAAAGCTTTGGTTGCTGCTAGAAGAGGTGTTAGTGAGGCCATCATGAGGCACTTGTGTGTGAATTCCAGTACGTGACAGTGACACTGTGCTGTAAAAAATGGTGCCATCCTTAAAATTGAAACTATTCTGATAATCTGTGGTCATTAAAGATCCCTGAGCATCCTGTCATTCTGGCCCCTTAATCATCCCCTGTCTCTGATTGGCTAACTATCTGTATCCCCTTCATCAGCTAATGTGTGGTAAACATATTGGCACAAAACTGGCTGCCATCGCATCATCCAGGTGGACACTGCACATTGGCGGTGGTTGAATTGTCTCCCTACTCTCCACATAAAGCACTGTGAGTAGAGAGAAAAGTGCTATATAAATGTAAAGAATTATTAATTATTATTATTATTATTATTAATCCTGAATTTAATTAGTGAGCTTTCAGGATGTGATGTTATTTATGTGATATATTTATAATTTAAAATAATGAAAATGGGACAGAGAACTTTGGCACAAAATCGAATAAACAATAGGCCGTAATAATGCTGTGAGAGACACTTAAAGATCTCAGCTGAATTTGTGAAACGAGTCACAAGAAGGTCACACAAAGCTTTTACAACTTCTTTCCATTTCCTGCCTCACTCCCTGCTGCTCCTCCACTCAGGACAACAGGTTGCATCACTTAAACAAAACACTTACGACTGTTACAAAATTACATCCTTTTTAACTCAGTGGTCACCCTCTCCAAAACACCCAACCCATTTGTGTTTCTTCCCCCAGGTCACTTGAGCTCCTTGACCCTTCAGTTCCAGACAGGGTCTTACCGACATCAGCATGTATGGTAGGGTGACTGGAATGGCCCGCAGCAATTTTCCCTCCCCTCCCATGCCCCTTTGTCCTATGGCTTCCTGTTGTCACTGTATCTTTCCAGCAGCTACTTGGTCTCAGTTTAAGCAAAAGAAGATAAGCAAGTTTTGAAAACAGCTGTTTATTGTATGGCAACAGTGATGGGTATTTTAGTGCGTGTGTTGTAAGGTATTCAGAAGGGCAAAGGTGGGATGTTAGTGGCACAGGAAAAGGGTAGGGCCACTGAAAAAGAAAGACAGGGAGAATGGAAGGGAAACCATACTGTTAATCACAGAGCATGCCATTTTTGTTAGGTAGTGGTTAGAAATGGGGTGCTATTCACCCATCCATGCATTTTGAAATCCATTTAACCCTATTGCAGATGATCAGGGGCTATCCTGGCAGCAGCAGGTGTTGGTCCTTGATGTGGTGCTGTGAGGACAATGGGGCATTTGTCTTGTGTCCTCCTTAATGTGGGGCCTACAAACAAATTCATGTAAATAAAAAAATGCAGTCTATTCAACAACATTCAGGTACAACCTAATATAAAGGCTAAGATCACACAGACCCTCAAACCCCAGATAAAACCACACTCACAACTGTTCTGGCTTCAAACAGACTATGTTTATTAAATGAAGCCTTCTGACACAATACAGTAATGTTATTTCTTTCTTTCCTTTCTTTTATTCCTTTTCTCTTCTTGTCCTCCTGTAGTCTCAGATGAGCTTTTACCTCCTCCTCCTGCTCTACCAACCCGACACCCTGGATGAGCTGAAGGAATCCTTTTTCAAAGAAATACTGTGGAGTTTCTCAGTCAGGTGGAATCTTACTAGGATAGGGGAGCCTACCTCACAGGTGCAATGGACCCCAACAGTACTGCCCAAGGGGACTACAATTCCTACACTGCCCTGTGGGTGTCAAAATGCGGTCATCACCGAGAGGAATGCTTCCATCCTGTGTATTGAGGAACACTTGGTCCCAGCTGGCAGACCCCCACTGGCCTCCCATCCAGGAAAGGGAGCATCAACCATCTTGTTGTTCATCTTTATCTGTCTGCTGGTTGGAAAGGGGAACATTAGGCATCTTGATTGGGATGCCCATCCGTCCCATCGGACTGAGGAATGACTTAAGAACATTTATGTTAGGTACAGGTAGAATGCCCAGTGAGGGCTGGGTGGTCTTTTGGCATTCAAACCCCTGCAGATTTTGTTCATATTTTAGTTATTGTTTATTTTCTTTGGTCCTTCTGGCCACCTGACCTTATCACCTGAATCCTCAATAGAAACTTGATAGAATATGATATTGTAAAAAAATGATGGTTTCACACAGAAATCAACATAAAACGTCTGTTGCTGCATGCCCTGGCTGCCAGTTTGCCAAGAATGAGCGGCAGGCTTGCTGCCAGGCTGTCTTTGTGTGGCTGGGACAGCAGCAGCGGCAGTCACGGTCGCAGTGCATTACAATCTGATTTTTAAGTGGCAGTCCTCCCTGGCAAGCATTGTCAGTACCATGACTAGCTGAGGACCGATCATTCATTTTCAATCACATATCAAAATGTGTGATAAGTCATAGTCCAGTTCAGATATAAAAGGCAAGACGTCGTCCACGGAGTATTTTGCTTTTTGTATTCGTTTTGATCTCTCTCCAAAGATGTCAGTGCCATTTTTGCTTTTGTGTGCGCCTTGCTACTCACGTGAGCGCATGGAATCTTTGTCAAACCAATGAATCTAACTTTCCTTCTAGTAATGAGAGTCCAACTAAAACGTAACGGTTGTCACAGTTTACAGTTGATTACCATCGTCAACTCCTCCTTTTGACAAAAGTCAACATCAGCCCTGAAAGAGTTAATTATAAACTGTATGTTTTATAATATTGTTTAGTTTTATTTTTTCTTTGTTACTTACTCATTAATATTCTTACCTAATCTTACTTGCTTTTTCTTTTCTTGTAATTGTCTCTTTGTCATCTTGTAAAGTACTTTGAACTACATTCTTTTCATGAAAATGTGCTATAGAAATAAATGTTGTTGTTTACTCCTGCACAAAATAAGGTCCAAAAATGGCTTAAATATTAAGGATTTTTCAAGTCTAGAGAGCCAATAACAAGCAAGGATCCCAAAAATGCTTAAAAGAAGACATCAAGATGCATTGAACGGTATAATAATAGGGGGGTTTTGCCACAAGAAAATTATAAAAATGGAACAAAAATGTTCTTGTATTGTTAATATTTCAGGGGATAAAGAAATCTGCTTCAGAGTGGGTAGCAATCACAAAAAAATGAACTTATTATGAACACAATTGACAAGCAAAGTGGTTCCTGCTTGATCCGCAAGCCAACCCCCACTTCCACACCCCGGCCTGTGCATAGCCACTTCACGTCTCTGCCTCTCGCGTTGTGAAGAGGGGGACTGAACACACCCCAAGGAGACGCAGTCTCTCCTCCGAAACCTCCTCTTAAACGGTGATACAATGTTTTTTTTTAACCTCCTCTTTGCTCAGTCAGCTGCTGGCTTGCATCTGCTGCTGTGCCGTGTGATCTGTATCTTGCGCGGTGCACTTCTGTCATATCACCTGTGTCCATATATTCGATCTCTTTTCGCTTTTGCCTTTTCATCAGTATCGCATTGAATATTGATTCCATGTTTGGAATTACATCGTGACAACGCAATGTATAACTGCCCGTGAGTGAATATCATTTCTTTCTCTACAAGAAATTTGTCTGACAATATCTCACAGTATGTGAAAGTGTCTCTCTCATGTCTTGTCTCCTTCCAAGAATTTTTTTTATAATAGAGATATTTGATGTTGATGCCACATGGGTTTGGATGGACATCCCAGACAGAAGTGGAGATGGTTCCTTACCCGTACGGGAGGATCCTAACAGGCAGACAGGCATCCCAGCCAGGAAGGAGAAAGCAATCAGACCCAGAAGGAAAGACCATAAGGATTGGACGGACAGCTCATTGTAAAGGGAAGATGTCATTGGGGGGCTCTTTATTCCTGCAGCACACTAGATGGCAGCAGCCCTGCATATCAGTGCCCAGTAGGAAGCCAGCAGGGCATGTATGTAGTCCGGCAGACTAGCCCTGCTTGGGGTCACTGGGTGCTGCAAGAGGGGACTGAAGTAAGGTAAGTTCCCTGCTATAATGGACTTTCACATGACCCGGAAGTGCTTCCATCGGGCAGTGGCCCTGGCACCAGAAGTACTCCCAGGGCCTTAATTAAAGGGACCACACTCCCTTACACAGGTGAGTCAGAGCTGGGAGGAAGTAGAGCAACATTTGACTGGAGGAGGATAGTACGGTGGTGAGAAGAAAAATATTGTGGAGAGAAAAACCTGTGTTTGTGCTTGTGCGACAGTATTGTGGTAAATAAACTCATCCTTTATTTGAACCCAGGACTCTTTGTGTGTTGGTGTTGGGGGTTTGGATCTCACTGAGGCCATGGTTTTCTTCACAATACTTTACTATATTTTACTATACTTTTAATGCTTGATACGTTATTTAATGTACATATAACAAAATCTGTAAATATGGGTGGCATTGTGCTTCAGAATATATATTTATTTTTAACAGACTTTTGATTTCACAAAGATGCTGTTTTCCTGAAGTTTGGCTTTAATGGACATTCGACAATGTCAGACCCACCATCACCCTCAGTTAGTCTGCTAAACAACAAAATACTGTATTTTAGGTGTGTTCCAGAGAGGTTTCAACTATATCTACATTTGTCAGTTGTCACACAACAACATTTATTAAATTAAAAGTTTAGGGTCACTCATTGAACCAGTGGTGAAAAACTTAATTAGCAAAGTAGTGATTTTATATAGTGCCTTTCCTCAATTGATTCCTCACTGAAATTTAAGCAGTGTGCAACTGTTTCAGTATTCCTGTATTCTTGTGTCATCTTTCCACTCTTCCGTAATGCCCGGTGTAGTGGAGAGTTGTAGTGGTGGTTGTCTTTCTGGGAGTTTCCCCCATCTCCACACAGCTCAGCTAGAGTCTCTTATCGAGGCCATTCTCTTCTGATTGGTCAGTTTGGCTGGAAAGAGCTGTGGTTATTCCAGACTTATTTTCTTCTGCCTTTTCATCTTTTCCCACTTCTATCTGGGGTCGATGTGCTTGATTAACCTTCTCAAAACAGTTCGGTTCTGCACCTCCTCGCCAATCAAACTCTTTTCCTTCAGATCTTCATTTTCTTTATCCATCTACCTCTGCTTTGGCCTCATTTATTTTCTCTTTCGCCCGCATATTCATTATAGTTCCTTATCACATGTCCATACCACTTCATACTACCTGTACTTTCCTAGATTTTTCTCCCTATTGGAAAGGAAGATGAGAAGGCAGACTTGCAGTTCGCTGTAGTCACTATGGTGTGTCGTTTAGAACACATGAACTTATCCAACCATTGCAGAAACATTGCTTTAATGTTGAAATGCCAGAAATACACATGAGGTACAACAACGGTACAGGAAGCTTTAGGTAGGTGGGTGTGTGGTTATTTGGTCAACAAACATACAAACTTAAACTTTCTCTAGCGGCTCCAGTAGTTCTGGCTTTCAGGTGGTACGTCTCTCAAACTGACATGCTCACTGCATGCTCCACAGCTTTCACGTGGCTGTGCTTCAGCGCCTTAAAGACACACAAGCCTTTTTTACACTCCCACTTTTGTTGTACCTCTGATTGTCTCATTTCTTATTCTGTCCTTTTTTGTGACTCCACTCATCCACGTCAACATTCTCATCTCTGTCACATCGAACATCTTCTCCTGAGCTCTCTTTGCTGCCCATGTCTCAGCTATATACATCATTGTTGTTCCTAAAAACCTTACCGTTAACCTTTATCTTAACTTTTTGATTATACAATCCTCTTGATACCTTCTTCCAAATGTTCCATCCACGCTGCACTCCATGGGTTATCTCTGCATCTAGTTTTCCGTCTTAGGATAGATATTCAAATTTATCCACTTTACAATAGCTCTCCCTGCAGGCTGACATCTGAATGCTAATCATCATTAAACCTCATATATTCTGTCTTCTTCCTATTTGCCTTCAATCATCCAAAGCCCTTCTCCATTCTTCCAACTTCCTCTCCATTTCCTCTTTTCTTGTGCTACACAACACAATGTCATCAGCAAAAAGCCTGCACCGTGGGATTGCTCTTTTATCCCATGACACAACACACCCATAACCAGCTCAACGAGGTAAGGACTTCAAGAAGATCCCTGGTGTGGACCCCCTTTAACTGGAATCTTGTCTGTTACCCCAACACTGCTTTAAACCCGAGTCCTCACTCTATCATACATATCTTGGACAATCCTTGCATATTTGTTCCATTTAAGAATTATGGATGTGCCCTTGGAATCCATTTTGTGTAGTCTTGCCCAGATCTGTGCTTTGACACCATCCTATCCTTAAGCTCTTCAGGTAACTCCTTCGACCTCAAGGCTTGGTTTTTGTCAACTGTGGGGCCTTCTATAGACAGATGTGTGCCTTTCCCAATCATTTCCAATCAGGTTTACTCCAAACAACGTGTACAAACATCTCAATAACGATTAATAAAGTGGTGTTCACCTAATCCATATTGCATAGCATAGTGTCATAGCCAAAGGTCGGAGTACTTCTATCAATGAAATATTTCAGTTTGTTGTTTTTAATAAATTTACAACAATTTGTATATACACATTTCCCTGTACAGTTAAATTCTTTCTTTGCTGTCCACACCAAATGCCAATGATTAACAAACCAACGTATAAAGATAAACATAAATAATAAGTAGCAAATAAATAATAAGTAACAAAAGCAGCATAAAGTATAAAAACAGAATAGAAACATAAAGTTTAAATGTGCAAGTAGGTGTGTGATGGACAAGTCAAATACCGTTGTGAGAGAGATAGAATGAGGTGCACCACAGTTATAAACTCCAGTCAGTTATTCAGGAGTCTAATGACCTTGGGAAAGAAAGAGTTCTTTAGCCTGGAAGTCCTGCATTTCATATTTCTATACATCCTGCCTGAGTGTAGAAGTGTGAACAGTCAGTGTTGGGGTGGGTGGGGTCCCTGGGGGTGGGTGGGGTCCTCAGGGTGGGTGGGGTCCCTGAGGATCGAGGCAGTTGTAGATGCTCTACAGAGAGGGCAGTGGGGTCCTGGTGATCTTCTCAGCAGTCTTTACCACTCTCTGCAGGCGTTTGCGGTCCATAGCAGTAGTGTTGCCATACCACACGGTGATGCAGTTGGTCAAGATGCTCTCAACAATGCAGCTGTAGAAGTTGCCGAGGATCTTAGTCGACATACCAAACTTCCTCAGCCTCCTCAGAAAGTACAGCTGCTGTTGAGCCCTCTTGACCAGCTGTGTGGTGTTAAGTGTCCAAGTGAGGTCCTCACTGATGTAGACGCCCAGGTATTTAATGCTGCTCACCCTCTCCACTTCAAGCCCTCGGATGAATAGTGGCCGGTGAGGTCTCCTCTCCTTCCTCATGTCCACTATCATCTCCTTTGTCTTGTCTGTGTTGAGGGTGAGGTTGCTGTCCTCACACCATGACACCAGACTGGCTACCTCCCTCCTGTAGGCCGCCTCATCCCCATCAGTGAAGTGCCCTACCACTGCTGTGTCATCTGCGAACTTTAGGATGATGTTATCTTTGTGGGAGGTGACACAGTCGTGGGTGAACAGGGTGTAGAAGATGGGGCTGAGGACGCATCCCTGTGGGGTGTCTGTGTTTGTGATAATGGTGGCTGAAATCCTATTACCAGTCCTGACAGAATGGGGCCAGTCACAGAGGGTGGGGTGCAGGCCAACTACAGACAGTTTATGGGTGAGTATATTGGGGATAACCGTGTTAAAGGCGGAGCTGTAGTCAACAAAGAGCATTCTGATGTAGGAGTCTTTGTTCTCCAGATGTGAGAGGGAATAACGTAGTGCGGCCGTGATGGCATCTGAGGTGGACCTGTTTGGCCAGTACGCATACTTCAGGGGGCCCAGGGTGTCCAGTATGCTGCTCTGAATGTGGGCCAGCACCACTCTCTCAAAACACTTCATAATGTAGTATCGAGTGTGACTTGACGTGGGTAAAAAAAAAAAATCAAATGATTTTAACACAAGGCCACACATCTTAAAAAAGGTGAAAAGGTGTCAGAATACTTTTTGAAGGCACTGCACACTTACACACTTAGATCAAAGAAGCCTTGTAAATACCCATAGCCATGGACATTCTGTCTGCAATATATTTACAGTACATGTCATATTTCATTTTTCATTTTACCCAAAAAAGGAGGAAAATCACATTACAAATACAGTTGTTCCCTTATGTGTTGAGTTTGAACACAGCCAGGTTAAATGACTTGCTTGGGGACACTCAGTGCCACAGTGAGTCAGTGGTGGATATTGAATTGCCAGCCTTATCATTTTATATTGCACTGTTATGAGGTTAGTGGTGTGGAATTTGATCTTTTGAAACTTTTTTGAAAAACACATCAGTAACAACAGAAATACAGCAGGAGCCATCACTCCAAAGTTTACAACTAACCAATTAATATAAACACATTTCATTTGTTTTTGCATCTCAAGGCTTTTGGGTGAATATTATTATGAAATGTGGTAATCCTGGTTGTCAATGACCAAAGCCTTTTACTTTACCGAACTCTGTTACTGTACAAAAAGATTTTAATAGATTCCGATTTCAGTCCACAAATGGACAATGGAAATGCGATGGCCTAATATCAACAGATGCTAAAGTGTGATTGGGTTGGCGAACACATAAGTAATGATGGGCCTGTAGGTGATGGTGATTTCTTTTATCGAAATATATAATCTTAAAGTTGATTATTTGCATATATTCAAAGAGAATCATGAGCATATATGAAAATGAGCATTACACAGTTTCGTAGTGCGTGTTGGTATAAAGATTAGTAGCTTGCGCTAATCTGCACCTACCACATGACAAAGCACCTCATGATCCCAGATTAGGACCTGAATACAGCCATGTGACATGTGACACATCAGCACCACACTAGTTCAGATGGAGTGGAGCAGTGTGAGGTTTTTATGGAGGTCAGAGTGCCAATTCTGCCACCAACCCCCAAGTTTTCCCTGCAGGTTGGAGGGCCCACATGCAGGGCTGGATGCAGAATAACATCATACTCAGGATGGAGCAATTGCAGGTTAAGGGCCTTGCTCAAGGACCCAACAGAGTGGAGTCACTTCTGGAACTGGCAACCTTCTGATTGCCAGTGCAGATCCCTAGCCTCAGAGCCACCACTTTGCCCATATGTTTGTATAGTAAGGGTTAAATCACAAAAAAGGCTTGTGCTTGTATATTTTTTATTTTTCTTAGCGAGCTGGAAACCACCAATATTTCATGAAGTCAAGGTCAGATATATATAGAGAGGCTGACAGGCAAGCCCCCCATTTCTCCAGGTGGCAAATGTGAGCTGAGGGCTAGAGATAATGGTGGCAGGAACTGGATGAGTTCAAGGTGGAGAGAGGGCCTGCCAGGTGGCCATGATGGATAAGAGAAGAGTGTTATGCTCATTAGGCTGGGAAATATTGGTGGAACTAATTAGAGACAGGACGGGAAGTGTGGAGTCGGATAGAAGTGTCAAATAAGCTGAGTGAGGTAAACTTTTTGGTAGGGACTGTAATAAATGAAAGGTAGCAAAGTTGCTAATTGCTCATTTAATTTGATTTGAGACTGTGTGTGTGTACATCATGCAATAAAACCTGATTCTGCCTGCACATCCTGAGGTCTCTAAGTCAGGGCCATCTTAACAGCATGATAGGCCCTCGGGATAAGTAGAGCACTGGGGCCCCTGTTTTGATAGCAAAACAGAAAAATATATAGGCATAAAAAAGAAAAACATGGGCCCCTATGCTCGTGGGACCCCATGGGCAACTGCCCAGCATGCCCATGCGTTAAGACGGCCCTGCTCTGACTGCCTTCTTTGAGCAGTGCGTTTCTGCCTCAACACTTTCTGTGACACTTTGAACCTTTTTAACTGTCTCAGAAATAACAGCATCTGATGACCTTTCTTGACCATGACAGTTGTATTGACCTTCCTGATTAGACTGCTGAGATAGTGCATATGCACTCCATATGCTTGATTTTGATCTGTAAAGATGAGAGTGACAACTTTTTTCCTCACTTAAAGGCTCAAATTGATTCTATTTTTTGATATTTAATATCAAATTATTTAAGACCAGTTCTGCATGACAACTAAGCAAAACTAGTGATGAGTCAACAACAACAACATCAACATTTATTTATATAGCACAATTTCATACAAAAAACTGTAGCTCAAAGTGCTTTACATAATGAAGAATAGAAAAATAAAAGACACAGTAAGAAAATAAAATAAGTCAACATTAATTAACATAGAATAAGAGTAAGGTCCGATGGCCAGGGTGGACAGAAAATAACAAAAAAAAAACTCCAGACGGCTGGAGAAAAAAATAAAATCTGCAGGGGTTCCAGGCCACGAGACCGCCCAGTCCCCTCTGGGCATTCTACCTGACATAAATGAAACGGTCCTCTTTGGATTTAGGGTTCTCACGGAAGGACTTGATGAAGATGATGGTCATGTAGATTTCTGGCTTTTAATCTATCCATCCTGCCTTTTTGGTATCAGTAAAGCCACTCTTTCTAGACTCCAACTGGCTCAAAATGCGGCTGCAAGGCTTCTAACTGGAAGTAAAAGAATCCAACACATTTCACCGATTTTAAAAACCCTACACTGGCTGCCAGTTAGATTCAGAATCGATTTTAAGATTCTCCTCCTAACCTATAAGGCACTAAACGGTCTAGCCCCCGCCTATTTGAGTGTCTTGCTCCATTGTCACAATCCCCCTCATGTTCTTAGATCCGCAGATCAGCTGCTCCTAACCGTTCCCAAGGCACGTTTTAAAGCTCGTGGTGAAAGAGCTTTATCCGTCTGTGCACCAAGGCTCTGGAACTCCCTGCCCTTAGTGGTTAGGCAAGCCGCCTCAGTCGCCACATTCAAATCTCGCCTAAAAACGCACTTCTTCACATTGGCTTTTAATTCTTAACCTGTTTCATTTTGCACTTGCCTTTTGCTATTTTCTCTATTTTATTTGGTCCCCTGACCTGTTTTTAGTATCTCTGTTTTAATTCTCTCTTAATGTTTGTTTTTAATATTTTGCTTTTAGTCCTGCTTGTTGTAACTGTACAGCGCTTCGGTCAGTTGTAATGCTGTGTTTTTAAGCGCTCAACAAATAAATATGGTATGGTATGGTATGGTATTGTTGGAGCATCATGATGCTTTGAGTAAGTAGGTGGTGGTGGCGCAGGCCGCCAGCACAAAGAAACCGGAAAAAGAAACAGAAGAGAGAGTTGGGGTCAGTATGGATTTTAGAGCCACCATTAATAGTTATTATGATGAACTGAACATACAGAGTATCAGGATTAAGTTAAAGTGAAGTTATGAGAAGGCCATGTTAAAGTAATGTGTTTTCAGCAGTGTTTTAAAGTGCTCTACTGTATCAGCCTGGCAAATTCCTATCGGCAGGCTATTACAGATTTTAGGTGCAAAACACCAGAAGGCCGCCTCACCACTTCTTTTACGTTTAGCTTTTGGAATTGTAAGGAGACACTCATTTGAGGATCCAAGGTTACGATTTGGGATATAAGGTGTCAGACATTCCGATATATAAGATAGAGTGAGATAATTTAAGGCTTTATAAATCATAAGCAGAATTTTAAAGTCAATTCTGAAAGACACAGAAAACCAGTGTAGTGACAAGAGCCGTGTTGTCAGCATTATTCTTATTGAATCTACAATAGATTTCGAAAGTAATGAGACCCCTTCGTTTTTTGCACACTTTATTGTGTTGTAGATTTAATTCTAAATGCTACATCTAATATTTTGTCCATTCAATCTACAGTCAATAACCCCTAATGACTAAGTAAAAACACATTTACAGAAACTTTGCAAATTCTTTAAACATCAAAAACGGAAATCTCCTTTATATAAGTATTCAGACCCTTTTTTCAGTACTTTGTAATAGCCCCTTTGATGGACTTTCTAGCTGTGTGTCTTCTTGGGTAAGTCTCCACATGTTTTGCATACCTGGAATTGGGCAAATCCTTTCAAGCTCCAATAGATTAGATGGTAAGAGTCTGTAAAATGCCATTTTCAGGTCTCTCCACAGATGTTTCATGAGTTTAAGCCTAGGCTTTGTGTGGGCCGCTCAAGGACAGTCACAAACTTGTCCCAAGGCCACACCAGTGTTGTCTTGGTTGTATACTTTAGGTCATCGTAGTGTAAAAGCTGAGTCATTGTCCCAATATGGAGCAGGTCTTGTTCAAGGACCACTCTATATTTGGCTGCATTCCTCCTTCCTTCAATGCTGACCAGTTTTTCTGTCCTTTCTACTGAAAAGCACTCCAATAGCATGATGCTGATACCACCATGCTTCACCACAAGGATAGTTTTATGCAGGCGATGAGCAGTGCCTTGATTTCTCCGGACACAGGGTTTGGAGTTCTGCACAAAGAGTTCAATTATTGTATTGTCACACCAGAAAATCCTTTTCCTCATCTTCTCCGAGTCCTTTAAATGCCATGTGGCAAGTTTCATGTGGGAGTTAGCCACTCCACCATAAACACCTGTCTAAAGGAGTGCTGCTGAGTTGGGCATCCTTCCAACAGGCTCTACCATCTCAACAGAGGACTTCTGATGCTCAGTCAGAGTGACTATTAGGTTCATCATCACCTCCCACATCCCTGACCAAGGCCCTTCTGTTTTTGATATACTTGATTAATCCTTGAGTGCAAGGTCAGCCATTGTACAGTGCTCCTGGATTAATTTTCAGGTTAAGGGCCTTACTCAATGGCCCAACTGAGTAGGATCCCTCCAAGCAGTAACATGATTTGAACTGCATGATTCCTTACTTTAGCTGACTCTGGAAAGACTCCTAGTGTTTCCAAACTTCTTCCATTTATGAATTAATTCATTCATATTGAGGCCACTGTGATCCTAAGAAGATTCAACACTATTAAAAATGTTTTTATTTCCTTAGCCTGATCTTTGCCTCCACACAATTTTGTCTACAGAGAATTCCTTGGACTTTATGGCTTCATTTTCATCCTGACATGCAGTGTTAATTTGTGGGACCTTCTATACACAGATGTGTGGATTTCTAAATGATACCCAATCAATTCAGTGTGCCACAATAGGACTCTGACAAGTTACAGGCACATGTCAAGGAGAATTAAAGCAGCCAGGATGAACCTGACCACAATTTGGATTGACACAGAAAAGAATATGAATACAGGCAGTCCCCGGGTTATGTACGAGATAGGGACTGTAGGTTTGTTCTGAAGTTGAATTTGTATGTAAGTCGGAACAGGTACATTATTTTAATAAATGCTATTGCTGACCGACTGTACCCAAGTGCTCTGCCAATGAATGATGGAGTTTCACCTCTCTCTGACCTTTTTATTATTTCTACTTTATTTTCAATGGTGATGTATTTTCTCTTCTTCACTGTATCACCAGCAGTTGCATCAGATTTGTGTTTCAGAGACATTCTTGAAGGGTGAAGGCAAAAGGTTAAGATGAGCTCTTCTGCACAGCACTATCCACGCTATCACAGCAGGAAGGCACCCGTCGTCAGCATGTCTTATGTTCTGACAAGAGACAACCTACTGCTATGTGTGTAACAGTACAAGCAGACTTGCTATTGAGAATGACTTGGGGTGGCGATGGGGGGGTTCATCACTCCCCCACCACACAATCACCTCCACTACAGTATGCTGCCTGCAACGTTCGCCCACCAAGAATGAACACAGTGTGGCCAAAGGCTGGTAGTGAATCGCCCAACCCCAATTCAACAGGCAGCAATCCGAGGCACACTACAATACTACCCCTGCCGTTCTGTTCACCCTCAATGGCCTCCGTTCAGCCACAACCAGGTCAGCGCTTGCAGCATTACCAGCTGTGGGTGCTGGGCAGGCAGTGAAACGCCCCTCTGCTCCATCCAGCCTGCGTCCAGTCAGGAGCAGTAGCTGCAGCGGCGTAGTGGGCGAGCAGCAAACCATCGTCCTGCACATGAGCGATAGTTGTGACCCCGGTGACTATGGACCACGGGTCACCGCTTTCCTCCGGGAGCCGCCCGAGACACTACACTGCACAAGCAGCAAAATCGTCCACTCCAGCCACCGCTTGCAGCATCCCTAAGCCGAAGATGACAGGAGCGGCAATTACTGAGGCGCATGCGTTGCAACTGTGGCCTCGTTCGTATGTCGTAGGTCGGGTGTCCGTAACCTGGGGACTACCTGTACTTATATAAATGAGAGATTTCAGTTTTCTTTTCCCTTTGTCATTACGGGTTATTGAGTGCAAAATGATAAGCAAAAATGGCAAATTTATTGTTTTAAATTCATCTACAACACAACAAAGTTTAGAAAGCACTGAATCCACTGTACAGGTAAAATATATTCACCAGAATGAAGACAAACAAAGCAGTCTGGTCCAGATAACAACAGATGAATGAGATAATTTTGCTCTTACAAAACACAATACACATATCACCTACATAACAATAAGAGGTGTGGATAGGAAAGTTAAATTTGGCATTAGAAGATGGACTTAAGCAGGACATTAATATAGTAACCAGAAAGGAAAAGAGTTGGCACGAAAGGGAGAGGCTTGGAGATCAGTTGTTAGGTGGTTAAGGACCCCTTTTGTCATGTACCACAGGGTAGATGTAGTAGTAGATGGTGATACTGACAGCTGTACCATATTGTTCTGCTTATTCCCAAACACATATGTTCCTTTAACAAATTCTCAAAGCTGTGCTTAACTTACAGCTTTGTCACAGCATAGGTTATATAGTTTGTTGTCTGGTGTATGAAAAAAGGTACAACGCCCCTCATCAAAGTAGTCACACTTGCTTTTCTACCTGGACTTTGCACAGCTCTTAAAACAATTTGCATTTGAATAGGCTGACTTCTTGGAAATAAGTTCATTTGGTTGGCAGTGCAGCCTGAGGTTAGACGGGGAGGAATGAGCAGGTAGAGACTGATCGAAACATAACATGATAAAATACTTCCTTATATGAGCTGATTGTTCATGTGTTTATGTATCTATCACGTGAAAGATGATAAAAGAAAATAAGAAAAACATTCAGCGGTCAGTGGATAAGGAATGGAATGGTGGAAAATCATTATGCAACTTTGGGTTTCACAGCTGTAGGAATGGCTAAACCCTTTGTCCTCTATCTATCTATCTATCTATCTATCTATCTATCTATCTATCTATCTATCTATCTATCTATCTATCTATCTATCTATCTATCTAAGTCACAGATGCAAAGGCAACAAGGCAAACAGGCAACAAGGTAAACATGCAAATAATAATCAGAGAAAATGGATTACTGGTACTTTGTCTTTACATTACGGTTTATGATCTTTCTATTTACGATTTCAAGGATTAGAAAATGACAATGGGAAGTTGAGCTTTTAGTTACAGGGCCCCAGTACTGTGGAATGATTTGCCTTTTATGAGAGATGCCCCTTCAGTATTAGCTTTTAAATCAGGCTGAAGACTCGCGACTTTAGTCCAGCATACCCTGACTAGAGTTGCTGATTAGTGGTGAATGTTGCATTTCTGTTTGTTAGTCTTAATATATATTACATATTATAATACAATATTTAAAACCCACTGTTCTGTCCTTCTGTGGCTGCTGGAAGGCTAGCCCTGATGTAACTGCTGATGCAGCGTCCTTCTGTAACCACATCCTAGCACAGAAAGAGTGTATCATAGCTCACTCACTGACCTTCCTATATAAAGGCCTCCTGGCCGGCCAAGGGAGCAGGGTCCATCCCAACTGGTATGTCGATCCATCTCTCACACTGCTTATTTTTTTACTCTATATTTTAATTGTGTTTTATTCTCTGACAAAAAAATCTCTGATTCCTGGCTTTGACTTTATCATGTACAGTATTTTGGTTTTCTCATGTTCTAATCATTTTCATTTTTTTAACTCCTGTCTCCATTAGGCAGAAAAGGTGGCTGCAGTGCTTAGATGTGTTTACATCAAGATTTAAGGCTTTTTTACTTAAGCAAATTTTTATTTCCACTTAGGTATTTTTCCATTTATTTATTAAGTATTTGTATATCTTGATCTGTTTTATGTAATTTTTTCTTATGTTGTCTTTAGACACTTGTCGTGTAAATGGGCACTGAATTAAAACCTTTTAATCTTTGACAGTTCTAAGCCTAACAGGATCTGAATAGTCAGTCAGTCAGTCATTTTCCAACCCATTATATCCTAACACAGGGTCACAGGGGTCAGCTGGAGCCAATCCCAGCCAACACAGGGCACAAGGCAGGAACAAACCCAGGCAAGGCACCAGCCCAAGCAGAGGATCTAAATAATTATACTGAAATGATCTCTGATTCTCCAAACTTCCAAAATTAATCAAGAACATTCCAGAGAAAAACGTATTCAATTCTTTTTTTTAATTTTGACTTCAAGAGTTCGGGACCCTCTGACATTGCGGTTGTATCTATAAAGTATGTCTATATAAGCCTGTGAAGGCCCAGCCTTGTGTTGAAAAATTAGCTTTAGTGTTTTTTGTTTGTCTCCCAATCTTGGGTTTTTGGATTTTAGCCTTTTCAGATTTGTAAGTTCTTATTATTTAATTTTCACGTTTGAGCGACCTGCTCTTTTTTTTATGGCTTTTGCAATAGGATTCAAATTTAAGGTTTGGTTATTTTCTGAGTTACCTCATATCAAGGCTGTCTTTCTGTATTTTGCTCTTTCCTGTATCATTTTGTAAATAAACTTTATATTATGAAGAACTGTATTTGTGTTTTGGGCAAGTAGTTTTTACAGTTCCCCTCTCCTTTTCCAAGTTTGTGAGCTTAGCCTTTTAATTTTCGGATTTTGGAGAGTGTAGGCTATAAACCTACTTAGCAGTCTCAGGGCCAGGCTGTAATTCCATGAGGGCAAATAGGAAGACCGGGAGTTGAACCAAAGTGAAGATCACAATCAGGAGGATGAGAGATCAAAGCAGCAAAATGCCAAAAAGCACCAAGACTTCCTATACAGTTCCCCTCAACTTTTCAAATTTGTAATCTTGGCCTCTTTTGGCGGGGAGTGCAGGCTATAAATCTGCTTAGGGGTCTCCACAATAACAACAACAAAAATGTATTTCCTGTATAGTCCAAAACTCAATGGACTTAAACAGGCCCTGCTTTTGACCGCACCCCTGGCCTTGACTCTCAAAGAAGACAAGAAAAAAAAAACTTCCAAAAAGTCCTTGTAAGAAAAAAAAATGGAAAAAATCTTGGGAAAGGAAATTCAAAGAGATAGAGAGACAGACAGAGAGACTCCCTTCCAGGCAGGTTGGACATGCAGTGGCTGTAAAAACATGGAGTAAATACAGCATACAAAACATGAAAAACAAGCAAAGAACATTGGCAAGAATGGAGAGGGACTGAAGTCTACTGTGGTCGCCCATGGAGTGGAATAAACTTTCTGAGGCATGAAGTCGGAAGACAAGTAACAATAACAATAATAATAATAATTCTTTTCATTGATATAACACTTTTAGTGATCTAACTTCCTCCCCAACCCAGAACGCCCAGCCTATTTCAGGCAGCTGGTATGAAATGTGACTAGTCATCGGAAGTAGGTGTTCACTTTAGGACCCACAAATAAGGAAAGTGGAGCTCCTACTCAGAAGCATTTTTCACTTTTCTTTTGATCATGTCAGAAGTGGTAGTTTTGCACCCTCCCATGATATTTATTTTTTACCTTGTTCTGTTACCACCATTAAAAGAAGTTACCAGGTTGGTACCCCAACTTGTTGGCTGACGGATTCTCCTTTCAATTTACACAACAACTTTAACAGCATGGGGTCCTAGAAGCTATTGAAATTGTCAAAAAAAAAAAAAAAATGAAACGCAGAGATGTCAGGTAATTCAAAGGAACTACTCTGGGCGTCTCTTTCCTAGGAGGTTTTGTTTTGCCAATGTGCTCATATCGCTTGTCCATTGGCGACTAAGCGACTGTCTTTCTTTGGAGGTTTCCTTTTGCCTGCGTGCTCACCTCGCTTGTGTATTAGCGGTGGGAGGAAAAGTAAAAGAGATACCGTTTTGCCAACATGCTCACCTCACTCCTGTATTAGCGGCTAAGCGAGTGACACTTTCTTCGGAGGTTTCGCTTTGCAGACGTGCTGACCTTGCTTGTGTATCCTCGGAGATGGAGCCCTTAGCCCGACTCCATCTCTCATTTCTGGGCCGAACAGACACACACACTTCCACGCGTAGACATTAATATATAAGTTAAACTGTGAGGACATAGGGAAATTCCTGTGCCACATTTGCAGATGGGTTGGCATTGTGTTTGGGTGGTGCATGGAAGCATATATAGGCAATAAACAAGGAAAATTATGTACAAATAAAGAAATATCATATCATTTTTAATGCATTGAGGGTTCCTTTTTACTTTTAAAGTATGTTTTATTGTTTGATTAGGTAATTTTTTTTTGATTTAGCACTTGTTTAATTGATTTCACCTGTTTGTAATTGTATTTAATCGATTGGGTATTTTTCACGTTTGTTGAAATTCTAATTAATTGGGATAGAATGGGGTTGAGGGGTGCAGCTAACAAAGAAAAAGTAGACTTTCTTGTATACTAAGATATGGGGATGGATATTGACAATGATTATATTTTTATATTATGTACGTTAAAGAACCATCAACAACAAATTAAATCAAAATTAACAATATATTAATATTATATATATATTAATATATAATATAATATATTGAGCAATTATTATAAAAGTAAAGTTGAATTAATCAGACTCTGCAGCTGCATGAATACAAGGTAAAGTACCACGTCCAGAGGGGACTGGGTGGTCTCGTTGTCTGGAATCCCTGCAGATTTTATTTTTTTTTCTCCAGCCATCTGGAGTTTTTTTTTGTTTTTTCTGTCCACCCTGGCCATCGGACCTTACTTATTCTATGTTAATTAATGTTGACTAATTTTATTTTCTTACTGTGTCTTTTATTTTTCTACTCTTCATTTTAATAAAGCACTTTGAGCTACATTTTTTGTATGAAAATGTGCTAAAGAAATAGCACAAAAGTTGATAGAAATCTATGTTTTGTACCTAATATTTATATGCAAAATTTGCTTGACCTAAGTGAAAGCGTACTCAGGTTATCATATTTACATACACACAGAGATAGACACACAGACATAATTTCAAAAATGGTATTTATTTTATATGAGAAAGTCAGGGAGATCTAAAATGTCGAGATTCATCAAAATCTCAACATCGAATCTTTGGACGATTACAATACTTTCTCTATATCTGTACTTCGTATACGAAAAAGTAAATAGGGGTAGAAAGAGGATGAAAATTTGCCAGATTTTTTTGATGAAGGGCATGAAAGGAAAAGTACAGAAGTAAAAATAAAGAAATGGTTGCAGGACATAGTAGAAGAGGTGACAGTGGCTACAACGCAGCCAGCAACGCATATTTGTTTTCTGGAGGATTTTGACCATGTGGTCTGGGAGCTGAAACTGTTATGGTTTTCCATGAAGAAGAAAGAGGCCACCGGCTATAAGTTAAGTATTAAAATTCTCGGGGCTGAGTCAAGAACAGTGACAAATCTGCACCGTGTTTGATCGAGTACTGGCGGCCCTGATTCAGATGTTTAGATGCTTCCTTCCTTTACTTGTTGCAGTTTTATCTTTGAGAGTAGGATGACTTTCAAGTGGATGGCAGGAACTTCGGATTTGGCCTTCTGGAGGGTCAGGGTAAAGACTGCAGGGAGGTTTAAGGGTTTTAAATTATTTTAATGTTTTAAAATATATTTTGTAAAGGGGTTTGACTGGTCCATTTCAACGTTGATGTTTGTGCCTGTTTTTGGGTGCCAGATTTGGAACCGAAAAAAAGGGAGATAATAGGGTAGTGGAAGCTTCTTTGCTGCAGGAGTACCTAGTGCCCATAATTTCACTAGGTGGTGTGACAAATAGGGGGCACTATCGCTCCCTTGAACCCCTGTCCAAGACTCCAGATAAAAGTCCAAATGTTGACACAAAGCACCCTCTCCTCCATAATCATCCTCTTTAATAAAACCCTTGTGTGCGTCCAGTGTCCGTGTGTGTCTTCTGGTGAACTGCGCATGCACGGGGCCACACGGCACGTATTCAGTCTCTTCCTGTGCATTCCCTGTGCAGAGAGAGAGACAGATACACACACACACACACACACACACAGAGGTGCGCGCGAGTCACGCACACACACACACACACAGGCGCGCGCGAGTCATGCACACACACACACACACAGACACATAGGCGTGCGCGAGTCACGCACCCACACAAACACACACACAGGTGCGCGAGAGTCACGCACACACACACACAGGCGTGCGTGAGTCACGCACACACACACACACACACACACAGAGGTGCTCGCGAGTCACGCACACACACACACAGGCGTGTGCGAGTCACGCACACACACACACACAGGTGCGCGAGAGTCACGCACACACACACACAGGCGTGCGCGAGTCACGCACACACACACACACACACACACACCCACAGGCACGTGCGACAGACAGACAGACAAACAGACAGACGCACACACAGACAACAGAGGCGCGTTTTTAGCGAGCGGGTCGTAAGGCTATAGCACAAATTCTTGCAGTGTTAGTTTTCTCTGTTGTTCAAGGTTTTCTAAGTGTTATTCAATGTTTTTACATTTAGTTTATTATTACGCTGTGCTTTCTATGGTATAGTTAACTATATTTGTGCTTAAAAATATATATTTACATACAGTTCATACGGTCTGGAACAGAATAATTGTACTTACATACAATCCTATGGGGGAAATTACTTTGGTTCACGACCAAATCGGGTTACAACCAGAGTTTTGGAACGAATTATGGTCGTGAACCGAGATTCCACTGTATTACTGTCAGACAAAATTACAGGCATTTCACGGAAATACAAACCAAAATTAAAGGCACACAATACAGTAACGTATATTACAGCTACATACAAGGTCCCTTGCCATTTAATATAGACTGTTCATACTAATGTTTATGCACCACTGTTCTAGCACCCGTTATTTTAACGGGCTTAATGTCTAGTACTCATATAATAAACCAATACAATAACAATAAACTCTTCACCACTCCCAGACACGTTGTCCTCCTACCACCCAGCTCAGCTCACCGTCTGGGAGCTGCCTTTTATAGTCTGTGACCTGAAAGTGCTTCTGAACCCTCAGTCCATGTGACTTCTTAGCACTTCTGGGTCAGATCAAAACTCTTCTTTTTTCTTCACCCTGGAAGCACGTCATTCGGACGTAGTTCCGGGGCGTAGGGTAAATAATATTCTTTGCTCCTCCCTGCAGCTCCCTCTAGCGCCCCCTGTGGTATCCAGCAGGGCTGTGGATGAAAACTTTATTGTCCATGATTCCCTGCAGGTCTTTGGGGCACCTTCATGCTGCAGGGAGGGCTCCATCTGGCGGCCTGGGGTTATTGGCCGGGATGACAAGCCAGCCATAGACCACAGTGGAGGAGTTGGGATTTACCTATTGGGTGACATAAATGCAACGAGTAAGTGCAGCAGAAGAATGGCCTAATGCACATAGACATAAAGATCATATAGGTTAACAGCAATAAAACAAAAATGGCAGATGGCAGTACTCATGTAACATACAGCAAACATTGCACATAAACCAGCAGGTGAGTACACAACAGGGCAGGTAAGATGAGGTTACCAAGAGTTTAGTGATGTTATGGCCTGGGGGGAGAAAACTAAGAATGCTCAAGTCAAGTGTATTCACTGCATGTTATTGTGCAGTGCGCCATTATCAGTTTATTTCTATAGTACATTTTCATACAAATTATGTAGCACAAAGTGCTTTATGGGATGAAGAAAAAGAAAAAAGACAAAATATAAAACTAAAATTAGGCAATACTAATTAACATAGAATAAAAGTAAGGTCTGATGGCCAAGGAAAACAGAAAAAACAAAACAAAAAAAACTTGGCATGACGGCTGGAGAAAGAAGCAAAATTTGTAGGGGTTCCAAGGCCAAGAGACCACCCAGCCCCAACTAGGCATTCTACCTAACATCAATGATCTCAATCAGTCCTCAATCATGACCATGATGATGTAGGGACATCACGGTGCTTTGATCAGGTGGTGGTGGTGCAGATCGCCACCACAAAAAAACAGAAATAGAGCAGCAGAGGAAGTAGGGGTTAGTATGTATTTTGGAGACACCATGAATGATAATGATAATTAAATGCATATACAGAATATCAGGATTAAACTTAAATGAAGCATTGAGAATGCAATGTTAAAATAATGAGTTTTTAGCAGCTTTTTAAATTGCTCCACTTTATTAGCCTGGCGAATTTCTATTGGTAAGCTATTCCAGATTTTAGGTGCATAACAGCAGAAGGCCACCTCACCACTTCTTTTAAGTTTAACTTTTCGAATTCTAAGCAGTCACTCATTTGAAGATCTTAGGTTACGATTTGTCGTGTAAGGTGACAGGCATTCCGAGATGGAGGATGGAGCGAGATTACTTAAGACTTTGTAAACCATAAGCAATATTTTAAAGTCAATTTTAAATGGCACAGATAATCAGTGTAGTGACATTAAAACTCGAAAAAATCCTAGTTAAGATTCTAGCTACTGCATTCTGCACTCATTGCAATCGATTGATGTCTTTTTTGGGTGGATCTGAGAGGAGTGCATTTCAGTAATCTAGCCGACTGAAAACAACTGAAGTAATTTCTCAGCACCTTGCAAAGTTATAAGAAGTCTAACTTTTGCTATTTTTCTTAAGTGAAAAAATGCTGTACTAGTAGTTTGATTAATATGTGACACTGGACCCCCTGAAAGTAGCAGCAAAGGAGGGAGTTAAAGCAAAACTGAGTGCCATTATGAATAATACTCCACATCCTCTCACTGACACCCTAATAATAAGGACTTTTAGCCAATAAAGTATTCAGCAGAAGTGTGTCAAGAAACGTTTCAGGGGCTCCTTTACATCAGCAAGTAATACTTCTGTATAGTGCCTCAGTGGGACTGTGCCAATCAAAGTTTTTATTTCTTTTAATTTTCATCCTTTTAAGTCATGCTAACGCATGTTTGAAATATGATATGTGTGTATATCTATCTGTCTATTTATGGAACTTGTGTAAAAGCCAAATTCCATCCTGGGGACAATAAAGTTTCATCCAATAATGCTCTCTCACTCCTGGCATATGCATGACAATGGATTTAAACAGAGGTGTAGATATCGTAAGACTTGTTGCTGTTTAAATGCTTGATTCTGTCTCTCATTCTTTCTCTCTTACCGTCACGCACACACTATGCACAGCTCCTTTTATGGCCAGCTTCTTAAGGCGGCTCCGCCCCAGCTGACAGTCTAAGCCCCACCAGAATTTTCTTGCCAAAAACACCATTGTTACTGATATGTGAAGAACTGACTTTCAAAGAACTGACTTTTAAAATAAGCACTAGATCAACTTTAGACAGATCACAAGTTTTATTTCTTAAATGGTTGCTTTAGTGTCTGTTTTTGTGCACTTTTCATTTATAGTTTGCTTAGTATAAGAGTGTACTTGTAAAAAATTTATATGAATATAAAAGAAAATGAACAATTTTACAGTACTGAATGTACTGTATTTGCCATGATTTGAATTCCCTGCAGTTTAACAATAACTTGTAAAAGGGCATTAGAGCTTGGAATAGCAGGAGAAGGTGAGTGGTTAGCTGATGGGATCCTGACATTTATTAATACCAGTGGTCATCACTTTTATAAATTATGCTTTGATGAGAATCATTTCATTGAGGTTGAAAGAAAAAGAAAAAAAAAACTCATAAGTTCCTAAACTTGACATTGGATTTAGAAAGATTCACTACATAAGTTTATTTGTAACAATATAAATCTGCAATAGACTGGCACCCTGTCCAGGATTTTTTCCTGTTTTGTGCCCTATGCTAGCTGTGATAGGCTCCAGTACCCCACGTGACTGTCTGGAGTAAGTGGGTTAGAAAATAACATGACAAGATTAATATTATTTCCAACCAAAAATGGGCACTGAGAAGCTCATACATATAAAGTTCAAAGCCACACAGCAACCACTGGTTGGACACTGCCCACAAGATCAGCCATGATGGCAAGTCCAGGCTCTGATTAGAAATGAACAACATAGCTTTTCATATCGTTGTGAAAACATCTCACCAACCTAGGTATTGTTTGTAGGGAATCCATTCCCTGACGGGTTTATCCATTCCCAGGAATTCGAGAATGCCACATGTCTTTCCCGGGAATCCCGGGCTCCCGGGGATGACACAGTGCACGGGCATTTCACATGTGAACGGTTTTAGAATGGCCGACACTTATTTTTAAAACTACTGCAATATGTTGACACCAATAAAAGACTAACCTTATCTACAAGCAGTTCATGTTGTCATATAAGTACATGTATCTAGTTCAGGGGTGCCCACACTTTTTCGGCTTGCGAGCTACTTTTAAAATGACCAGGTCGAAATGATCTACCTACATTAAAAATTATATATATAAATTATATATATATGTTGTGGAGGATGGCCGGCCGTTTATCCCGACCAATACCCCCAAGCCGCAAGGTGGAGCCGTCCTTGCAGTATGGAGGTCCCCAGAAGACCAGCAGGACATCTTGGACAATGTAGTTTTCATGCGCAGCCCTGCTGGATGCCGTGGGGACCACTAGGGGATGCTGCAGGGAGGAACAATAGCTATTTTCCCTACGCCCCAGAAGCACACGTGGACAAGAGGAATGACGTGCTTCCGGGGTGAAGAAAAGAACTTGTACCTGACCCGGAAGTGATTGAGAGTCACATGGATTGGAACACTTCCGGGTCAGGATATATAAAATGACTGTGAGAGCTCCCAGACGGCGAGCTGAGCTGGGTGGAAGGGTGGCAACGCGTCTGGGAGCTTGAGGATTGTTTATTGTGATTTATTATTGTGAGTTTATGAGTATAGTGGTGGAGAGTGTGCTTTGTGCACTGTGGACATTTAATAAAGTCAATCTGAGGACTTTTACCTGGTGTCTGGAGTTGTGGACAGGGGTTCAAGGGAGCGAGAGCGCCCCCTATCTACCACAATGTATGTATATATATATATAAAATAATATAAATTATATATATATATATATATATATATATATATATATATATATATATATATATATATATATATATATAAATTGCATAGTCTTACTGTCAAATAATGCAAAGAGTACATGACACGTGTTTTGCCCTTTATGTTGTGCCACGGCATGTGGTTTGTTTATTTGACAGCATATAGATCGGGGTAATTACATTCATGGCATTCGTAGTCTGAATCACAATCTGATTGTTTGGGTGTTTACCTACCAGGTAACACTTATGTTGGCAAACATCCGCCACGGTGCCCTCTTCAGTTGTGAGAAGCAGATCATAGAATGTTGCAAATGTTGAACGTTGCATTTGACATGCTGTCAAATAATGCAAAGAGTACGAGACACATGTTTCGCCCTAAATCTGGGCTCATCAGGCGTACACACTCACTGCACCCCCTCTCGGGAATTGAACCTCGGACGTCAGCGTCAGAGGTGAAGCCATGGTGTGTGGTTCATTTATTTGACAGCATGTAGATCGGTGTAATTACATTCATGGCATTCGCAGTCTGAATCACAATCTGATTGTATGGGTGCATGTGGGATGACCAGTGTGTTAGAAGGAAAGAGATCTCAGACCGGCCGCCTTGCATGTCAATCAAGTGGCAAATGCCATAGAGAGGATATATGATAGACTAACATTTAAAAAATTTTTTTTTGAATGCAACGCGATCTACCTGATCAGATACTGATACACTTGTTCTAAACAATGCCCACGCTTACCGTTGCTCTGAAACACCGCCATTTCAGCTTTTACTGATGCATCCAGTTTCTTGTCATCATTCTGTGATGGCAAGTTTCTTGGCACAGATAATGCGGATGCAACAGACTGATGCATTGCAATTTCAAGTTGCTGTTCAAATCTGTTGTCTGGCAGACGTCAATGAAGCCTGCCCTGTCCCGGCATTCGTGAGCTGCCGAGTGCAGACTCCTCCCAGTCCACTATACTCAGTCTTATTGGAGCCGGGAGACTAACGACTGCTGCGGGTTGACTGAATTAATCTGCAAAACACTACACCGTGGGCCAAAAAACTGTGCCACTTAATTATTTTCAAGTATAACTTTTTTATTTCTTGATCAATTTTTACACTTTTACATGCTATATATGCGAGCTTGACTGTTCCGGGTTTCCCAGGAATTACAGCAGTTTCCGGGAATGAAAAATGTCCAGGAACAGCCCGGGAATGGATTCCCTAATTGTTTCATTGAATACCTGTGTCTTTTTAGAATTGATTATTAAATACTATTAATGATATATAAAGGTGTAAAAAATCTTGATCCTTCATAAGTTTTGGAGCAGCTTTCCAATCATGATCTTAGATTCTCAAACACTAGTCTGTTTATTTTTCCAAGAGCTAAGCAAAGAAGAAGTAGTGAGATGACCTTTTGTTGTTATATATGGAAAAGTTTACTGAAAGAGATACGCTAGGCTAATGCTGTGGAATATTTTACAAAAAACTATTAAAACCATCTAGCAGCATTAATTAAAATTCCCTACAACTCCCAACAGCCCTGACAGTGTTACACCATTGGGCAGATTCAGAGGGCACAGGGGTCACTGGGAAGAAAGATAATTAAGTCACCTCTTAAAAGAAGAACAAAAAGGCACTGAGGGAATTGCAATCAACCATCTGTATTTGTTTCTACATATCCCACCACTATTGGATTACAACTACAGCCACAGTGCATTGATGTTTCTTCACGATGTACAGTATGTGCTACCCTGTACCTGCTTGTCCGTGTGATTTCATCTGGGTTGAATATGTCTTCATCTGGAGAGAGCTCCAGTCACACCAAATCTTCATACTACAACTGGAACCTGGTAGGACAAAACTTTATGTTTCATTTAGAGGGCTGTTAACAGGGTTTTTCAATCCACACATCATCATCTGCACCTACTGTACTGGACTGCATTGGACTTTACCGTTAGTATTAACTTTTTATTAAGTAGTGTCTGCTGTTTCTTTCGGTTTCATGTATGTACATGTAGTGCATTTAACTAATTATCATTGTCTAGGAACGGGGAAGGGCCTTTACGAATGTGTTTTTTGTTTAATATTGTTTTTTCTCTTCATTATTTGATGAAATACATACTTTTTATTTTTATTATATTTGTATTATTTATTGCTTATCAGTGTCTCTGTATAAGAGTGTGTTCATGGTGTTTCAAGGTTGGGTGTGTTCCTGTAATAAAATAAAAAAATCACCATCTTTGAAAATTGTGAATCTTAGTGTCGTCTCAACCACTACAACTCATATATCCTTCTTAGTACTGAAACATAAACTTCACAGATCTGCAATCATTATTAATCTTTTCTATTCCCAGTTTTCTTTATAGTTTTCTGCAGTGATGTTTTGTGTCACCACCTTTTCTGCAGCTGCCTATGAAGTTGTGGATACTCCAACAGTCAAGAGACCTTCTGCATTGAATCTTTTTGGATGATGCTTAAAACCAGTAAGGAACTGCTGAAACACATTTATTTTTTTGTGGAATGCCAGGTATATGGGGTTTGGTGTGGTAGTGGACAGTCCTTTGGCCTTATAACTCTTGTTGGTTTTTCTCCATCATCTTGCTGGGTGGTGTTTTTACTTCTCTGTCCAACCTTACTATCTGACAATAGCATTGGACTTACTGTTATAATCATCAGACTCAAACCAATGAGTTAATGAATTTAAATCATAAAGAAGGACTTTATCTCATACGTTTGAAATTGAGTCGAAATTCATAATTATACACAACGGGTTGCGTATGGTTTACAGTATGTCTCACAAGGGCTCACCATGGGCTATTTAAACAAACAAGATTGCTCTGTAATGACTTGTGCTGGTGATTCTCCAAGGGTAATTTCCCCAACCCCTGGATGACTGTTGGTGGCAATTCTCCAAGAAGGAAGAGATGACTGTCAATTCTGACTCTCGAAGACATGAAGGCAAAATTGGGTCACGTGAAAAAAAGTTTAAGAAACATTACTCAATCTGTTACTTATTTATCTTATTAAAATAACCCAGAAAGAGTCAGCTTAAAAAACTGGGGTCCCAGCTGGTAGCCCCCTTCGGTGATTGAAAAGGTAGATCAAAATTAATATCATACAAGGATGGAAAAAGTATCTTAATCCAATAGCAAAATCAGAATGATTTGAGGAAGTAGTTATTGCTTGTGTCTCCCTCAGACACAGATACAAAAATGAATGACCACTTCTGGTAGATGATGGGTTCATCTGAACTGTGCATGCAAAAGGAGATTGTGTTAGCAACACCACCCCCTCTCAACTCGGAATGGTATTGCTTACCTGTTTGGATACCTGAAGATGTTTCTTAGGTGTACATGCATATTATGTAAGCGCATACTGATTTAATGTATTCATATTTATTTTTTGTATATCATTTATTTATTTTTAAGTTACATTTTTTCTATAACATCTTTTAAAGCACTTTGGGCTACATGTATTAAATGACAATGTGCTAAAAAATGCCAATGCTGTTATTCTTATACATTACTTGTCTGTAGCTGTTATTTTTCCTTGCTAAATGAATTTCTAAAATATACATTTAAATAGCACAGCATTCTGAAACTGCTTAATTCAGTTTAGAGTCAAATGGCACAGCAGTGGCAGGGCCAGAAATTGAAAAGGGAACTTGAAAACAATTGGGAGAGCAAGCAGCAAGCCGTTTTTATAATCAGAAACATCGTGGACTGGGAAGTGAGTTCCCTTCCCCCTTGAAGATTAGAGTGGCTTGATTCATTGCCAATGGATCTAAGGTATGGGGTGGTGGGAGTTGGGCTCCACCATTGAAGTAAGTGGCTCAATTGATTGATGATCGATCGAAGATTTGAGGCGTGAGAGAGTTTCCCTTAAAGTTTAGAACGGCTTGATTCCTTGCAGATTGATCCAAGGTCCTGTACGGTGGTGGGGTGTCTACCATTGAAGTTAGTAGCTCAGTTGATTGGTGATTGATCAAAGGTCGGGGGTATGACAGGGTCTCCCTTTAAGTTAAGAGTGTTTTGATTCATTGCTAATCTATTTAAAGTCCTGTTCCGTTTTGGAAGTGAATGACTCAGTTTACTGATGATTTATGGAAGATCATTTGTCCCCCTAGTAGTTTAGAGTAGCCATATTCATTGCCGATCAAATGACAGTCCTCTTTAGACACAAAGATCACAGGGAAATGTTTAGTGGGGCCTGGCTTCTGAATGGAAGAGCCTGAGCCCATATAGACACCCTGTAGCTTTGCTCCTGTGGGACAGGTGCCTATTTTGGCAGAACTGAGCACCAGAAAGGAACCAACAATGAATAAATAGCCATGTCTATCACAGGGCCCACTCAATTCACAAAACTTCAGTCAACAGCATCACTGGATAATGGAAACATCTGGGGAGCTCCACAGTCAATTATAACAGATAACAGTCCTGGAGACCTCAGCCAACTGGCCGCCCACCCCTCCTGGTCCTTATACAGTAGGGTATGTGCTGGGCTGTCCAATCTGATGACAGAATCCTTCCATCCACTGATCCCCTGGCTCACAGTGTCTCAGATACTTTCCATGGATAGGAAAACAGCTTGGAAACAGAGCAGTGGCAACAAGTGTCACAACATGACACTGAGAAGAGAAACAGAACATAGGAGGGTTAGTAACAGTCCATCGTATTGTATTTCTTAAAATTCTATTTTCAGGTAGGACAATTGTATTATCATGAAGTTTGTGAGACCTACCAGGTCATTTACTCTCACCCTTGAAGATTAGCACACACACAGACATATTCACACAGTAAGTTGTGTGGTGTTTTAAGGTAGAAGTGGTTAAGGCTTTGGACCTCTATCCCTGAGGTTGTGGGTTCAAATCCCACTAATGATACTGTGTGACCCTGAGCAATTCACTTGACCTTTCTCCGCTACACCTAAATGTAATGTAAGCACACATACACATATACATACAGTAATCCTAGCCAAACTCTTGGGTCGTGCCAGTTGCCATTCACCCTGCAATATTCCACCTAGAATTTTGTAGGGACTCACTATCACCAACACTAACAAACATGTGGATATCATTGCAACACATGGAAAAGCACAGCTCTTTCAGTTATATGTCACTTACCACCCAAGCAATGTCTTAACTTTTACAACAGTTATTCTAATCATTGAGGATTGGACTCAATAGCCTTAATAAGCCCTATGGGCAAGAAAGTGGCAATTTTGCCCTCTTATTATTTTTATAGCTCTAGTTGAAAGACAAACTATAGAAAATATAAAAGCAACATGGTATTTATTAACACTTAACAATACAAAATAGAAGAAAATAGGATAGAAAATAGAAAATAAAACATAGCAAAGTCTGAATACAAACATTCTTAGAAAAGCTTACTAAAAATCAGAAATGCCAAGGGGTGGATGATGTCCTGGGTGTCTTTTGATTTAGCTATCACAGTGTTATTCACAGGTTACATTTTCCTTCGTCCATATAAAATGGTCACACCTGTCTCAAACTCTGATGTCACTTCCTCTGTCACGGTTCTGTTGTCGTCAAACATGTTTGGTCCCTCACACGAGCTATTTCTATGTTAAAACGCATATGTGGGGTATCAGGACATATGATATTGCACACATTTGATTGGCTACCTTGTCCTGATGTTTGATCTTTTAAAAACTTCCTTACTTCTTCCTTTCTCAAGCTGCAAACTAATTCTGTAATGCCTAGACCTATGGTGTCTATTTGTTCCCAGCTAATATACTTAATTGAAACAGGTTCTGTTGCTGTGTGTCATATACTTGCCTTCTTTTCTCTCCACCATTAAGTTGTAAACAGATTAACAAAGACTAGTACAACAATGGAAGAATGTACAAGGAAGGATGTTTGCAACATCCTATAAAATCAGTTTGTCCTGGAAAATTTGGGCAAAATAACTGAAATTTAATATAAACAGTCTGCAAAGTGGGAACTATGGCAGAATCCGAAATTATTTGAAGGTTCAGTTTAGGAAACAGAACAGGGCATGAGACTGAATGGTTCAGTTGGCTAATGATCACCAACACTTGATTGAAATGACCCAGACTGTGGTTGTACACCTTGAACATCACCAAGTGAAGAACACAGAAACCAAATTGACTACATCCTGTGTCAGAAGAAGTGGCAGAGTTCGGTCTTGGCAGTGAAGGCATTCCCTGGTGCTGATTGCGGATCAGATCGCCAACTGCTGGTAGCCACAGTCAAACTCAGATTCTGCAATACAAAATGGCAGCTGCAAAAAAATTCAACATAAACAAGATCAACCACAGCTATGAAATTGAAGAAAAGAACAGATTAGACCGTATGGAATAAATGTTCCCCAAGCTGTGGGAAGAAGTGAAAGCATGCATTGTCGAAAAACAGCCTTAGAATACGCCCCATACAACAGACCATCAAAGCCTAATGGATTTCATATTCAACCATCAGCATTGCAGAATAGCACAGGAGTAGGGTGTAGTTATCAAATATGACATATCACACATGTGTACTTGGGCATCCCCTGAATTGCTTGACAGAGGTAAGCACTACCACTCCAGGGTGAGAGGGGGCACTGTTGCTAGTGGTATCCTCTTCTTCCTCCATAGCTCAGAGAAGACACCCAGTGAGGGCACATTGAACTGGCCATAATATCACTTACAATTCCTGTCTCTCTCGGGCCTTCCACTATTAAAAACGACAAGCCAGAAAGGTAGAGGCTTCATCCTGATCAGGAGAAAAACACAGCATGACTGATAAAGCAAGCGACAATAGAGTATCCACAGCAGGCTGACATGAATCCAACGTCTTTTGGTTCAACCATATTACATTATTTTGAAATTGTTCGTTCCGGTTGGACTTTTATTTCAATTAAATGGGGTTACCGAAGTGGTACCCCAACTTTTTCTCTGCTCCTAATTGCCTCTTTGCTGCCTGTCACAGCTACTTGGTATTGCAGGCCTACACTCTTGTTAATCAGTCTGTTGAGTGGCATCATACTGAGTTGATGAGGGCATTACTTACATTTATTCTGCAATCCCACAGGTGAGTATATTTATTTCTTTTCTATAAGCCACCATGGCAGATTTTCAAAAAACAATGTTGACCACATTTTTTGACACTGATAGATTTGTTCATAAACAGTTTGCACACCATTGATAAATAACATTATATTGAGCTGCTGACATGTCAACACGATAGCATGAGGAAAAAAACGTGCAGAGAACTGGCACACCCAAAACTATATTTTGCACCATGACAACTCAGCTGCACACACCTCATTGTCAGTCAAAGAACTTTTGACCAAATACAATGTAGTTGTTGCTTTGCACCACCCGTATTTGTCAGATCTCACTCCCCGTGACTTGTTTTTGTTCCCAAATTTAAAATTAAGATTGAAGTGAAGAAGATCTGCTACCGTGGAGAACATCCAGGATACACCACAGGAGGCTCTATATACAGCAACAAAAGACGAGTACAGGAAATGTTTGCAGGAATGGGAGAAGTGCTGGGGCTTGAATTGCACCTCAAGGAGCAGATTTTGAAGGAGACTGAAAGGGAATTGCTGTGTGTTTTCATAATAAAGGTTTTTTATTAACAATCTGGATATTTATGTGTCTCCCCACATAGACAGCAGTTCCATATATCCCTAAACTGGTTAAGCAGGTTATAAAATTAAAGGTTGAATGTGTTTCTATTAAAATATCTTGAGTTACAAAGCTCAGCACGCGTTAAGAGAAGTTTGCACGAGGCACTGAGCTGTCCTTTGTAATGTGATAGCAACCTCTTAGGGCCAACACAGAAATGGACTCTATGGCAACAAATGCAACGTGAAAACAAAGGGAAGGCAGCAAGAAAATGTCTTGTGTTATCCACTCAATGATAGGTACCATCATGGCCGAGTAGATGTTCAGCAATTACAAGGAAAGTGGAAATTTTAAACATGACATCTGACCTGCCATGAGAGTCGGGGTATGTGCGGAATTATGAAAATAATAACATAAAGGGAATGAGGGAATCCTGTCTTGTTTATGCATTGCTGCTCTGCAGTGGCCTGACCGGTATTGTTTGTTTTCTGTGGTGTAAACAACTTGGAATTTTTTTGACTCTTTTAGGTGTTTACTTAATTTATTTCAGTGTTATTTTTGTCACTAATCTTAGAATCTAAGAGTACAAAATGGGGACACAATTCAATGGCTACCATTTTTTGAAACTGGATCATAGGCAGGCTATGTGACTAGCTCAGGGTTGCACTGTGATATCAACATGGGTACAGAAGTGGCACATTTGTGGGTTTTAAGGTTGAAGATTTTGCTATTGCTCCACACAGCATGCCTGCCTGGCTCTGTATATTGAAGCACTGCCAGGCAAAGTGACTTACTCAGGAAGGCCAAGTAAACCCAGGAAGGGGACTCGGGCCAATAGCCTTGAGATTTACACTCCAGTCCCCTAACCACTGCTTGGGTTGACATCCAGGGTTTCTTTTTTTCGTGATCAACGTTTTATTAATTAAAGTAGTGATTCTCAACCTTTTTCCATGTGTGCCCCATTTTTTCATTTTAGTTTTTGTGGCACCCCTCTAAAGTTTTTATGCACATTTTCAGAGTTTTAATTATATTGAGATCCACCCAACAACACTAAATTTTCATTTGGGAATGCACTATTGGCAGAAGTGCTCAAGTCTTGATCAGATTATGGCATCGCTAATATTTTTAATCATCAAAATATACAGTCACATATGTGACACATTTAGAATTAAGATTCATGTAATAAAATATACATACAATTTAAACATTTCTTCGGTTTTCATTAAATTTCATGAAATGTTTAGTAATTTTAATAGTTCCACATTTTAAATTATTCCATTCTATAATAATAATAATTAAATTACAAATATTATAAAAACTTATAGGAATTCTATCACTTCTTATTTCTAACAACAATAACTGACATATTAGCAATTACAGAAGTTACGTTTAACGGTAAAAGAGAGGGATGAGTTGTAACTTGAATTACAATGTTTGCTCACGGGTGGACAGGCCTATCTATACATATGTCCAGAGGAGTCTTGAAATGACAAGTGACGCCATTAATTGTTACAGCCCTCGATTTAATTGAATAGACACGCAGAGAGTCACAGACTGGTGTCTTTATCTTTATTCATGTCTCAAACTTTACATTCTTTATTAACATTGTTACACCATCACAAGCACCGTGAAAACTATAAACATAAAAAATAAACAAACATTTTTTAACATTTTACAAAGAAGCAGCATAACATATAATCAATTGCGTACCTCGCTCCATTTACCAAGGTTGCAACAAGTTTTAAGATTATCATTTCAGAGATCAGTGTTTGCCTTCCATTATATCCTCACAGTTTCTTCACACTTCCGGTATTCTACGTCATTACATCACCTATGTGCGGAATGATTTTGCAGTCATTAACACTAATACCACAGAGCTGACAGTCGACATACTCTGTGTGATTTTCTACCATAAACACTTGCAATAAACAAGTCTATTTCAATAAGTAGCTTCTACTTCAATTTCCATTTTTTTCGCGCCACCCCCACAGGTTGAGAAACACTGAAGTAAAGACAAATTGACAATATTGATCAATAAATGGACATAACATACAAAGTAACCTAACCTACCCACTGCCACCCTTTCCCACCCAGCCTGAGCCAAGGGATAAAAAAAAAAAAAAATCATGGAATTACAAGCTGATACAAATTTACACAATTGAGCTGCAGCAGACCAGGATCCTGGGTTTCTTTAATATAATTGTTTTTCTATTAGTTTTTTTATTTCTATTTTAATTTCTTAACAGTTTAAAATGTCAAACTTTGTTTTACTTGTATATTATTTTTATTTTGTAACACTAATATTTACAATGTTTAGTCAAAAATAACATGTGCTGTTCTCTGCCAAAAGAACTGGATCCATTACAGTTTGCATATCGCTCCAGCAGATCCATAGATGATGCCACCACTTTGATTTTACATTCCATTCTGGCCCACCTGGACAACAGGGGAGAGAATTTGTTATGACTACTATTTATAGATTATTGTTCTGCATTGAACACAGTACATATCTCTAAAGTCATCACCAAGCTCAAGGACCTGCATGTGAACATTTCACTGTGCAGCTGGCTGGGATTTTAACTTCTTGACAGGCAGGCTTCAGGTGGGTAGCCACACTTCATCACCCCTCACTATTAACACAGAGGCTCCCCAGGGCTGTGTTCTGAGTCCTTTGCTGTACTCCCTTTACACATACGACTTCACAGCTGCACTTGACCCTAACATCATTCTCGAGTTTACTGATGACATAGCTGTGGTAGGCATGATATCTATCAACAATGAGCAAGCTAATCTGGAAGAAGTAGAGAGTCTGTCACACTTGTTTCAGGACAACAGTCTTTGCCTGAATGTCAACAAAATGAATGAGTTGATTGTGGACTTAGGGAGAAAACAGCAGAGGCACTACCTCCCCCTCTGTATTAACAGCACTCAGGTGTCGAGGGTGGGCAGTTTCAAATACCCTGGTGCCAACTTTACAGAGGACCTGACCCATCGATGCCTTAGTGAAGAAGGCATGAGAGCAAATTTACCATTTCAGGCATGCCTTAACAGATAATAAAGAACTTCTACACATCCACCATCAAAAGTATCCTGGCAAGAAGTATCACCACCTGGTTTGGGATCAGCACACTGCAGGAACGCAAGTTTTGGCAGAGAGTGGTGAGGTCAGCTGAAGATATCACTGGGTGTGCACTGTCTAACTTCGAGGACATCTACACCAAGCAATGCCAGCCCAAGGCAAAGAAAATTACCAGCCATCTCAACAACGGCCTCTTCTCTGTGATGTGATCAGGTAAACACGACCGATGCCTATAGTAAATTCAGAGAGACTGAGGAGGAGCATGCATGTTAAATAAAGAAAGTGTCTAGAAATAGATAGATAGATAGATAGATAGATAGATAGATAGATAGATAGATAGATAGATAGATAGATAGATAGATAGATAGATACTTTTTTAATCCAAAGGGGAAATACGCAATACCATGTTGTTAACTCTCTTACGTTAACTATTTTTTAAGTTATTGAGTTATTTTTTTGGTTATTTATCACATATTTTATATTTCTGTTTTAATGCATACTACTGCACTCATTTAACATAATGATATTTATAAAGTCATGTATTATTAGTATTGGCCTGTATGCTCCTCTTAAATTTATAGTTTTGCAGTTTAGCGAATAAGCATTTCCTTGCATATTGCATATGTGCATAAGTTGAATGTGACAAATTAAATTTGATTTGACTTTGACTTTAGTTTTAACTTCAGTTTCAGCTTTAGATGCCTCTGGTAAAATAAACAAGTGAACCAATAGGCTGTTGTGTTTTACTTAACTCCTTAAAAGTACACATTACTGTCATCAGGTGAATAGACCAGACCAACAAGGTGACAATGGCCTCTCCCTCCTCTTGTACTCATTAGACTGTGGTAACTGCATTTTCTAGTTTTGTCAGACATGATGTTGGTGTTCATCATGTGCTAATTCATCTTTCTTCTTCTCTTCATTTTGAAAAATTAGTAGGATGCAGTCCTCCCTGTCATTAGAACTTGCAGACAGGAGATCTAAAGTTGAAGACAAAAAAATAATAATAATTTGCTGATGATTTTTCAGACGAAAGATGCCACCAACATAAATATTTTGGAGTGGGAAATGTCTTCTGGGAGATTATTAATCAATTATGGGGTAAGGAGGAAATTATAATTTCCAGGAAATTGTTGTGTCTGCTACGGAGAAACACACGAGACCAACTCCAAAAAACTCTTTACTCACACACGTTTTCTTACAGTGCGCATCCTCCAATAGTCACAGGAGCAAATCAACAGCCAATCCCCTCTGTGTATTTTAATGACCCTCTTAACATCACAGACATCTTGAATGTGTCTCTCCATCTCTATAGTTTTCCCATTTTGGTTTTATACAACCTTGGTCCTCACTTAAAGTCCTGGAGGGCCACAGTGGCTGCAGTTTTCCATTCTATCCAGTTTTAAAATTAGATTCCAGGCTTGGAAAGTAATGAAAATTGATATTGAATTATAAGACTTATTATGGCTTTTGTTGTTCCAAGACAAATGTTTGTCACATTGTAGATTTTTTAATTTCTATGTTTTGTGATCTGGAACAGATTAATACCTCACAGTCCTTCCCATCTCTCCCATTTATTTCAAAACATTGCATTAACACAGTTTGTGAATTAAACGACTTCCACAACAGAAAAAGAGTTGGGTACTGTCACTGTATAATGTCCAATGGACAAAGTAAATTAATGAATACAAAAATGATGATCAATGTATTTTAAACAGCAATTGATAACAGAAAATACTGTCATGGCGTTTTTATAGTGAAATAAAATGGCGGGCGGAAATGATGTGGCAGGAGTGACGTCGTAGTTGCAAGACGGATGTGACATCATCTTCATGAGACTGGAAGTGATGATATGGCAGAAATGATGTCATCTTCAGGAGACCAGACGTGATGTCATCACGATGGAGCCAGAAATTACTTTATCTTTGGGAGCCGGATGAGGAAGTGACTTTTGGCATCCATCTTGCGAACCCAGAGGTATGTGAGGGAAGTTATTTTTCTTTTTTTGGTCTGATGAAATAGAGAGAGAGCAGTTAGTACTGCAAATCAACCCTTTCATTTCAGGATGTTTTACTCACTTCGGGGCTTGTTGAATGCCTCCTAAATGTACGTGTAGGACAAAGAGAAAATTCGTGATGTATGTACTCAGGTTTAAATGGAAGCATGTTAGCTGGAGAACTGCTGGTTTCTTTGTTGTTTGCAACAACTAAAACCAAAATGCAGCTGTTTGAAATTAAAATAAGCAGTTCAGTGTTGATTTTCATCCTAGACGTCTCCACTGGCAGAGGTTCAAATTATTGTTTTATGGGTTTTTTTTTTTTTGTTCACTTTTGAGTCTTTGATTTATGTTAATGTTACTTATGTTTATCATTTTCTGTATTCCCTATGCCTGCATGATGTTCTGTGTGTCTTGTGGGTGGTCTACCCAGAAGTGGAGCCACCAGCCCATCACTCAGCCCAACACTCTTAAAAATACTGGTTCTTTAATGGCACTTTATGGTTCTTTTCAGGGTTCTTTGCATGTGAAGTTGGTTCATAATATGTGGAAAAAAATAAAATCTTTAATGTATGGCAGGCTATCTAGCAGGATACTAACAGATTAGGAAAACCAGGACATACAGTGGTGTGAAAAACTATTTGCCCCCTTTCTGATTTCTTATTCTTTTGCATGTTTGTCACACAAAATGTTTCTGATCATCAAACACATTTAACCATTAGTCAAATATAACACAAGTAAACACAAAATGCAGTTTTTAAATGATGGTTTTATTATTTAGGAGAAAAAATCCAAACCTACATGGCCCTGTGTGAAAAGGTAATTGCCCCCTTGTTAAAAAATAACCTAACTGTGGTGTATCACACCTGAGTTCAATTTCCGTAGCCACCCCAAAGCCTGATTACTGCCACACCTGTTTCAATCAAGAAATCACTTAAATAGGAGCTGCCTGACACAGAGAAGTAGACCAAAAGCACCTCAAAAGCTAGACATCATGCCAAGATCCAAAGAAATTCAGGAACAAATGAGAACAGAAGTAATTGAGATCTATCAGTCTGGTAAAGGTTATAAAGCCATTTCTAAAGCTTTGGGACTCCAGCGAACCACAGTGAGAGCCATTATCCACAAATGGCAAAAACATGGAACAGTGGTGAACCTTCCCAGGAGTGGCCGGCCGACCAAAATTACCCCAAGAGCGCAGAGACGACTCATCCGAGAGGTCACAAAGACCCCAGGACAACGTCTAAAGAACTGCAGGCCTCACTTGCCTCAATTAAGGTCAGTGTTCACGACTCCACCATAAGAAAGAGACTGGGCAAAAACGGCCTGCATGGCAGATTTCCAAGACGCAAACCACTGTTAAGCAAAAGAACATTAGGGCTCGTCTCAATTTTGCTAAGAAACATCTCAATGATTGCCAAGACTTTTGGGAAAATACCTTGTGGACTGATGAGACAAAAGTTGAGCTTTTTGGAAGGCAAATGTCCCGTTACATCTGGCGTAAAAGGAACACAGCATTTCAGAAAAAGAACATCATACCAACAGTAAAATATGGTGGTGGTAGTGTGATGGTCTGGGGTTGTTTTGCTGCTTCAGGACCTGGAAGGCTTGCTGTGATAGATGGAACCATGAATTCTACTGTCTACCAAAAAATCCTGAAGGAGAATGTCCGGCCATCTGTTCATCAACTCAAGCTGAAGCGATGTTGGGTGCTGCAACAGGACAATGACCCAAAACACACCAGCAAATCCACTTCTGAATGGCTGAAGAAAAACAAAATGAAGGCTTTGGAGTGGCCTAGTCAAAGTCCTGACCTGAATCCAATTGAGATTCTATGGCATGACCTTAAAAAGGCGGTTCATGCTAGAAAACCCTCAAATAAAGCTGAATTACAACAATTCTGCAAAGATGAGTGGGCCAAAACTCCTCCAGAGCTCTGTAAAAGACTCATTGCAAGTTATCGCAAACGCTTGATTGCAGTTGTTGCTGCTAAGGGTGGCCCAACCAGTTATTAGGTTCAAGGGGCAATTACTTTTTCACAAAGGGCCATGTAGGTTTGGATTTTTTTTTCTCCCTAAATAATAAAAACCATCATTTAAAAACTGCATTTTGTGTTTACTTGTGTTATATTTGACTAATGGTTAAATGTGTTTGATGATCAGAAACATTTTGTGTGACAAACATGCAAAAGAATAAGAAATCAGGAAGGGGGCAAATAGTTTTTCACACCACTGTAGTTGGTATTTCACAAATATGTTACCATCATGGTTATTTACTGTTTGGAGCCTGTTATGAATCTAAATAAATAATGCTTCTGTCTGGAACCTGCATGTGGATGGGTCTTTGTGAATCCAAAAATGGTCCCCTTATGGTATCACTCTGAAGAACCGCACTGGCACTTTTATTTTTAAGAGTGTATAAAGGCAGGGGCAACCCATAATTCCTTGTGGTTCATTCAAATGTGCCTGTGAGTGGTGAATTCTTGTGTTTTCTTTATTAATGAATATTTTGACTTGGAATTGCTGTATTGGGACTTGATTACCTTTGCCTCTTCAGTCAATTCCCTTTTGAGCTTTGTGCTTCCCAGAGCTTCATTTTTTACAGTTCATTTTTGTATTAATAAATCTTTTATTTATAATGATTCTGTATTGTCCTCTGTGTTGCTAGCCAGGAGGTTTTGACAGTGTTTTCCCCTCTAGCGGAAATTTGGGTACTATTCAGAATTTATGTGCTTTCGGACTCTCAAGAACATTACATTAAGGGTGCTGAATCATATCAAGTGAGTTAACCAAAACAAAGCCCAAAAACATATTGGTTTAATAGTAAATAAATGGGTTCTAGTTAAGAAATTGGTTAAAGTGAAAACCTGCAGCCACTGTTCACCTCTAGGATGTAAATGTGGAGCTCTGTTATACAACATTGAATCATAGTGGATGTAATTTGACATTAATCAACAGAAAATGACTCATTAATCTCAAAGTGAAAACAGATCTCTGCAAAATGATCTAAATGAATTACAAATGTAAAACATAAGATAATTGATCACATAAGTGTTTACCTACTTTACGTCAAGTCAGTATTTAGTAACTGCACCTTTGGCCCCCACGATTGCCTTAAGCCTGTGTGCATAGGTCTCTGTGAGCTGGAAACTGTCATTTTTCACCATTCATTTTTGTCAAACTGCTCAGGCTCTGTCATGTGTCATGGTGATTGTGAGTGAATAGCTTTTATCAATTCAATCAAAAATCTATCAATTGGATTGAGATGTGGACCCTGCTGGTCCAGGACATTCACATTGCTGTTTTGAAGACGTTCCAGTGTAGCTCTGGCTCTATGATTTGGGGTCAATGTCTTGCAGGAAAACAAGGTGCAAGCTTTTTGCAAACAGTATCAGGTTTTTCCTTGGATTTTGATGCATTCATGCTACCTTCACAAGCCTTCCAGGGCCTGCTAAAAAGAAGCATCACCACAATATAACACAGAAACCATGACACTTCATGATAGTGATGGTGTGTTTTTGATAATATGCAGGATTTAAATATGGTGTTAAATCCGATGTATAAAAAGCTCAATTTTTGATCCCATCACACAAGAGAACCTTCTTCCTCAATGTGTCCTCAATGTGCCTTCAACTCCTTTTGAGAAGCCATGAGTGTGTGTGTGTTGTGTGTGTATGTTTAACAGTAGCCTTCTCTTTACCACTTTCCCATAAAGCTGTGACTGCTGTTGTCTGCACAGTCTCTCCCATCTGAATTACTTTGTCTTGTGACTCTTTTAGAGTTATTATAGGTCTCTTGATGGTCTCCATCACTAGTCTTCTTCTTACAAACATCACTCAGTATGGATGGCCTTCTCTCTGCAAAGTGACAGCTTTGTCATATTCTTTTCATTTCTTAATGATTGATTTAACTGGACTCCAGGGGATATTCAGAGATATATGATGGGGTACCCAAAAATAACCAGAATCTGTACCTGGCATTCAATCTAGACTTAGTTGCAAATTTTGCCTCTTAGTGTAGCATATTTACAGCATTCTGTGACAGCTCTGTATTGTTTCATACATCATTCCATGTCGGTTTTTCTTGGTGTTTATTAAACGTGCTTTGCGATTTTTGTGATGGGTGATCATAAAGAACAGCAAGACTGCATTAAATTTGATTTTCTTTTAGGGAAAACAGCTGCTGGAACTGTAGTGATGCTTGTAACTGATAAAAAGAGGAAGCTTCAAGAAAAACACAAGTCTACGAGTAGTTTTCATGTTTCAAACGAGTGGAAATGTCACTTGAAGACCAATCAAGATCTTGCTGACCTTCCACAATTAGCAATGACAAAAATCTTGAAAAATTTCACAATGCAATTTACGAAGATCGTCGTCAGACTATTGAAGAGATTTCTGAATTGACTTGTGTCAATTGTATCTTGGAGTTCTTGCCACCTTCCCTACTCACCTGATCTTGCTCTTGACTTTTTCTTGTTCCCACATATGAAAAAAGAACTCAAAGGAAAACATTTTTTGTACCATGGAGGAAGTCGAAGAAAAATCTCTGCAGGCATTGGACAACATTCCTCTTCAGCAATTGCAAAAATGTTTCCACCAGTGGGAAAACTGTTGGGATAAGTGCATTCATTTACATGGAGAGTACTTTGAAAGAGACTAAAGTTTTCGTAAGTAAAATGTATTAAAATAATCGTATCTTGTCTTAATCCCCTAACTTGTGTTTTACAATCACCTTTTTGCAGTTGTTTGGAGTGTTCTTTTGTCTTCATTGTGTAGGTAAGACCGTCATATTTACTCACCATAAGCTGGTGCTTTTTTAGAACATTAGAAAAGTTTAATTAAGAACAGGCCATTCAGCCCAACAGTCCTATCCACTTGAATCCTCCAAAATACCATTATGTTGAGATCTAGTCTATCACACTACTTGAGGGGTCCTTTCATCGGATTGGCTGGCCCAGCACTGTTTCAGCCGTGGAATGGCCAAATGGGGGAGGCAGCTTGATGGATAAGGTCTCCAGGACTCTAAAAATATCCAAATCATTATTATATGATATCATCTACTGTTAAATTCTGCTCTGTACTTCTGAAATTTTTATTTTTATGCTGTATTGAGGATTTGTTCTGTTCTGTGTATTGTATTGTATTGACCCCCTTCTTTTGACACCCACTGCACGCCCAACCTTCAGGGTCTCTCTTTGAACTGCCTTTCCCAAGGTTTCTTAAATTTTGCCCTACATGGTTTTTTTGGGTGTTTTTCCCTGTCTTCTTAGAGAGTAAAGGCTGGGGGGCTGTCAAGAGGCAGGGCCTGTTAAAGCCCATTGCGGCACTTCCTGTGTGATTTTGGGCTATACAAAAATAAACTGTATTGTATTGTATTGTACTTGGTTACTTATTCTATGCATCGATGGTTCTCTGTGTTAAGAAAAACTTCCTAATGTTTGTGTGAAATTTACCCTTAGCAAGTTTCCAACTACAGTATATCCCCGTGTTCTTGATAAAGTCATTTTAAAATAATATTCTTGATCCACTGTACTAATTAACTTCATTATGTATCCTCTAATCTTCTTTTGTTTAAACTGTAAAGGCTCAGCTCTTTTAGTCTCTCCTCAGAATTCATCCACTGTAGCCCTGAAGCAGCCTAGTTTGTTTTCTCTGGACTTTTTCTATGTATATGTCTTTTTTGTAGCCTTATTTTGGAGACCAAAATGGCACCCAGTACTCCAGATGAGGCCTCACCAGTGTGTTATAAAGGTTGAGCAGAACCTCCTGTGACTTGAACTCTACACATCAAGGTACTATATAACCTGACATTCTGTTAGCCTTCTTAATGGCTTCTGATCATTGTCTGGCAGTTGGTACTGACAAGTCTGCTACAACTCCTATATCCTTCTCATAGGGGTTACTTTAAATTTTCAGGCCTACCGTTGTGTATTCAAATCTAAGTAATATTTTACTTTTGCTTACATTAAATTTCATGTGCCACAAATCTGGCCAAGCCTGCATGTTGTCCAAGTCCCTCTCTAGTAACTCAATGGATTTTAGATTATCTGCCAATACACTTAACTCGGTGTCATTTGCACAGCAACAGATTTAATTACACAACAATCAATTGTAACCCCAGCCAGGTGATCTCCATTGAGCTAATTCTGTGACTTTTAAAATCAATTGGCTGCATCAGTGATGATTTAGGGGTGTCATGTTAAAGGGGAGTGAATACTTATGGGATCCGTTATTTTGTGTTTTACATTTGTAATTAATTCAGACCATTTTGCAGAGGTCTGTGTTCACCTTGACATGAAACAGTCTTTTTGTGTCAGCAAAGTCAAACTTACTTTACTGTGATTCAATAAAGTATAATGATAAAATATCAAAATGCTCAGGAGGTGAATGCTTTAAATAGGCAGTGTATCCATATTAAGCACAATGTGTGTTCTTTTGCTGCAATTGTCATTTGTAAACTCTATGTGTTAGTGTAACTCAAGTAGGAAAGTGAACATGGATGCCCCCATCAAAACAGTTTTTTCAGCAACAAACACTAACTAATAATCCTAAAGTTCAGATTTAAGAAGAAAACATTGAAAAAGAGAGGCATAAAAAAAACATTGCTAAAGATCTCCAGCCAAAATCTTGTAATCTAGTATTCTTAATGAAATCGTACTCATGCAGAACTGTTTGTTTGTTTATGCACAATTTTGGACAATCTGGGAGTATGCAGGTCAGCACGGTGGCGCAGTGGTAGCGCTGCTGCCTTGCAGTTAGGAGACCCGGGTTCGCTTCCCGGGTCCTCCCTGCGTGGGTTTCCTCCCACAGTCCAAGGACATGCAGGTTAGGTGGATTAGCGATCCTAAATTGTCCCTAGTGGGGGTGTGTGTATCCTGCTGTGGGTTTGTGCTGTGCCTAGGATGGGTTCCTGCCTTGCACCCTGTGTTGGCTGGGATTGGCTCCAGTGGATCCCTGTGTTCAGATTCAACAGGTTGGAAAATGGATGGATGGAAGTACGCATTGCTGACCTTTAAATCAGCAGGGCAGTGACATTATGCGTTACATTTTCCTAAAGTCACAACAAAAAGGACTAAAAGGTCTCAGAACGGAGGAGCTCAGGACAAACATACAGTAATGCTGTCATAACAATACAAAACCATAACATGAAAAATTTATGATAATAATAAAATTAAACCAAAAGCACAAAACCATAATTAAATTCAAGACACCAAAGACCACAAATCATTTCAAACTGCATTAGAAAAGCTAAAATATAATGAAAAATAATTCAGTAATAACACTATTATTGTCATGGGCCTAAAGTTCTCTGTGTGGGGCAATATTTTCTCCAGAGTTATTTATTGCAAAAAATATGTAAGCAAAGAAGCATTCCAGCAGTAGTTATATATTAAATTTAACAAGTCTGAGCGTTATAAAGTTTAGTTACACTTTAAAAGTTAATTGGCTTCACCATTTCCTTCTTTTGGCTTTCTTCCCTAGGAACGACACATAACCAGCAGGTTTCCCTGAAAATGTCTTTACAGTAGCAGTTAACGTGAGTCTGCACATTTGTGACATTCTTGCCTATTAAATATTTGCTACAAATACTGCATTTCATTTTCTCTAAGTGTGTATCATACTCACAGTTCCCTTGGACTAAACTTCCTCTTTAGCACTCACTTTATGGAAAAACAGTTTGCTTAATTTATCCATATTTTTTAATCTGAAGCACTTTGGGACATGTCTCTGAGTGTCCTTGAGTGGTCTGGCCAAAGCTCAGGCTTAAACTCCATAGAGGATCTGTGGAGAAACCTGAAGATAGCAGTTTATAGGAGCTTCCCACCCAGTCTAACAAGACCTGAGAGGATCTGCCAGGAAGAATGCAATAAATGGCCCAAATCCAGGTAAGTAAGGCTTATCGAAACTTACAAAAGAAGACTCAAAGCTGGAATTGCTGCCAAAGGGGTTTCTACAAGGAACTGAATTAAGGGTTTGAAAACTTACATGAATGAGAGATTTCAGTTTTTGATTTAAAAAAAAAATTGTAATCCTTTCTGAAAATATGTTTTCAGTTTTTTATTATGGGTTACTGAGTGTAGATTGATAGGGGAAATGCAAATGTATCTGTTTAAAATGAAACCTACAACACAATAAAGTGTACAGAAAGGGTCTAAAAACTCAATGTCACATACAAATACACATGATGACAAATTTCTACCAGTTTGTGACCAGTTCCAGTCGAGGACCTGTTGTGTTCAAATGTTAAAGAAGCCTTTAAGTGTAATCTACTTAAAGCTCCTTTAGGCAAATCTGACCACAGCCTGATTCATCTAATTCCCTGCTACAAGCCTGTTATTAGATGGCTACCTGTACTAAAATAGTAAGGAAGTGGAGCCTGGGGGCTAAAATGGCTCTGAATAACTGCCAACAAATGACAGACTGGGAAATGATGAGCGAGTCACATGGGGACAATATTGAGAGACTTTGTCACTGCATCACAGACTATTGGCGCTTTTCCACTGCATAGTACGGCACGACACGGTTCAGTTCAGCTCACTTTTGGGGGGTTTTCCACTGGGAACAGTACCTGGTACCTGGTCCTTTTTTTAGTACCACCTCAGCCGAGGTTACAAGCGCGCCGAACCATTACCAAATGTGATGTGTAAACTCTGCTGGTCACTGATTGGCCGGAGAAAATCGTCATTACTGCGTCACTGAACTTGCGACACGAGACACAACAGACCCGCTAGATTTTTAGCACAGCCAGCGAAGGTTCGGACGCACCATTTTGTTTTAACCAAAAATGGCTGTTTCGTGGTCTATTGAGGAAGTACAGACGTTCCTCTTGTTGGTAGCCGAGGAGCGGATCCAGCGAGAGCTGGATGGGGCGACGCGGAATGAAAAAGTTTTTCAGGAGGTCGCTAAGCTCTTGGGCGCACACGGCTACCATCGGACTTACAAACAGTGTAGGGACAAGTTAAAAAAAAAATGAAGAGCGACTACAGGAGTATAAGTGTGTTTGTTTGTGGCGCGTTTACGATGATGTCACGGCAGGAGAGGCGGCGCAACTATAACGACACGTGAATAATCCCGCCCACTCTAAAGCGGTACTAAACTGCAGTCGAAACGCAAACCGAGCCGAACTGAGCCGAACCAAGGTGAGCTGTACTGAACCGTGCTGTGCCGTACTATGCAGTGGAAAAGCGCCATATGTTAACTTCTGTGTCGACACAGTGGTACCCACGAAGATAGTGCATTGTTTTTTCCCAAACAAGTCCTGGATTGCTGAGGAGCTAAATGGCCTCTCCTGAATGAGAAAAAGAGAGCATTCAAATCCGGTGACAACTTTTACTAAAGTAAAAAGCTGAGTGAAGGATAGGATTCTTAAAAAGCTAAAATAGAAAACAAACTTACACAGAATAACATAAACGATGGCTGGAATGGGCTGGGTATAATTGCTGGACCTAAGAAATTCAGGGCTCAGGTGTTAGGTGGGGATGTGGACAAAGCTGACACCCTGAACCAATTTTTAATAGATTTTCTCTCCCACTGCCACCTTCATTGTGGACTGTCCCTAACTGAAAACAACAACAACAGCAACAGTATTGATTTCTATAGTACATTTTCATACAAATGATGTAGCTCAAAGTGCTTTAAAGGATGAAGAAAGAGGAAAAAAAGAAACAAAATATAAAAATAAAATTAGGCAGACAGCTGGAGAAAAAAACAAAATCTGCAGGGGTTCTGAGGCCACAAGACCACCCAGCCCCCTCTAGGCATTCTACCTAACATCAATGATCTCAATCAGTCCTCATGGGTTACAGGCTTAACATGGAAGAATTTGATGATGATGGTCACGTGGACCTCTGGCCTTCAATCCATCAATGTAGGGGCAGACCGGTGCTTTGATCAGGTGGTGGTGCGGGGCGCAGATCAGCACCACAGAAAACCGGAAAAAGAACAGCAGAGAAAGTAAGGGTTAATATGGATTTCAGAACACGAAAAAAATGATAATTAAATGTATATACAGAATATCAGGGTTAAAATAAAATGAAGCTATGAGACAGCCATATTCAAATAATGAGTTTTTAGCAGTTTTTTTAAAGTGCCCCACCGTATTAGCCTGGCGAATTTCTTTTGGTAAGCTTTTCCAGAATTTTCGTGCATAACAGCAGAAGGCCACCTCACCGCTTCTTTTAAGTTTAGCTCTTGGAGTTATAAGCAGACACTCATTTGAAGATCTTAGGTTAGAATTTGGAGTGTAATGTGAAAGGCATTCTGAAATATAGGATGGAGCGAGACGATTTATGGCTTTATAAACCATAAGCAGTATTTTAAAGTCAATTCTAAATGCCACAGGTAACCAGTGCAGTGACATCAGAACTGGTGTGATGTGTTCAGATTTTCTTGTCCTATTTAAGATTCTAGCAGCTGCATTTTGCACTTGTAACTGATTGATGCCTTTTTTTGGGTGGTCCTATGAAAAGTGCGTTACAGTAATCTAGTAGACTGAAAACAAAAACATGAATGAATTTCTCAGCATCTTACAATGTTATAAGAGATCTAACATTTCCTATATTTCTTAAGTGAAAAAATGCTGCCATAGTGATCTGATTAATATGTGATTTAAAATTTAGGTCAGAGTCAATAATTACCCCTAAATTCTTTACCTCTGTCTTGACTTTTAATCCTTATGGATCAATTTTATTTCTAATGCCCTCATTATATCCATCCATCCATTATCCAACCCACTATATCCTATCTACAGGGTCACGGGGGTCTGCTGGAGCCAATCCCAGCCAACACAGGGCGCAAGGCAGGAAACAAACCCCAGGTAGGGCGCCAGCCCACCGCAGCTCATTATATCCATTTTTGCCAATCATTAAAATTTCTTTTTTCTCCTTATTTAGTTTGAGAAAATTACTACTCATCCATTCAGAAGTACAAGTAAGACATTGTAAGACAACTGATGAAGCTACACACAGGGAAAGTTATGGGACCAGATGGAGTCAGTCCTCGAGTTTTTAAGGCTTGTGCTGACCAACTTTATGGTGTCCTTTGTCACCTGTTCAGTTTGTCCCTAAGGTTTCAGAAAGTGTCACTGCTGTGGAGAACATCCTACGTTGTTCCTTCTCCAAAGAAGGCAGGTGACTCTTCACCTAATGACTACAGACCAGTGGCACTTATGTCTGACATCAGGAAGGCCTTTGAGAGACTGGTCCTGGACTATGAGTCCCCTTGTTGTATACCACCTGCACCCACTTCAATTTGCCTATTGGAAAAGATTGGAGTGGAAGATGTAATTATTCATCTGCTCCACAAGGGTTATTCTCATCTGGACAAAGCTGGCAGCACTGTGAGGTTTATGTTTTTTGATTTCTCCACTGCATTCAGTACCATCTGGCCATTTCTGTTAAGGGGTAAACTCAGATATATGCAGATGAATGAGTCTGTGGTGCTCTGGATTAAGGACTATCTGTCAGGCAGACCGCAGTTTGTGAGACTCAAAGACTGTGTCTCTGATACGGATGTGAGCAACACTGGAGCACCACAAGGAACAGGCCCATCTCCTTTTCTCTTCACTCGGTGTATTGATAAGGAGGATGAAACACAGGAGAGGAGTCAGGGTGGAGGGACGTCTTTGTTTTGGTGCAAAGAGAATTGTCTGTAACTAAACATCAGCAAAAACAACAAACTGCTTATTGACCAAAGAGCCTCTGTGTCCAGTCACAATTCAAGGAGTGAATGTAGAAGTGGTCCACTACTACAAGTACTTGGGGGTCCACATTAATGGCAGGGTGGACTGGTCTCGGAACACAGAGAAACTATACAAGAAAGGGGAAAGTAGGATCTTCTTCCTTTGGAGATTGTGTTCCTTTAATGTGGAAAGTGACATCCTTCACATCTGCTACAGCTTTGTGATGGCCAGAGCAATTTTCTATGCTGTGGTGTGCTGGGCTGGTAACACTTCAAGAGAGGACCACCGAGAAAACACGCTAATTAAAAGGGCAGGTTCAGTAATGGAACACACTCTGGAACCTGAGGAGGTCGTAGCAAAGGAGAGATTTAAAACAAAACTGAGTGCCATTATGTACAAAGCTACACATCCTCTCTCTCACACACCAACACTGAGGACTTTCAGCCAACAGATTATTAAGCAGAAGTGTGTCAAGAAACACTACCAGGGCTCATTTATACCAACAACAATATGCCTGCATAATGTCCCAATAGGACTGTGACTACCAAGTCAGAACTTTTCCATCCATCCATCCATTTTCCAACCAGCTATATCCTAACTACGGGGTCACGGGGGTCTACTGGAGCCAATCCCAGCCAACACAGGACGCAAGGCAGGAACCAATCCTGGGCAGGGCGCCAACCCACCGCAGGACACACACACACACACACACACCAAGCACACACTAGGGACAATTTAGGATCGCCAACGCACCTAACCTGCATGTCTTTGGATGATAGGAGTAAACCCACGCAGACACGGGGAGAACATGCAAACTCCACGCAGGGAGGACCTGGGAAGCGAACCCAGGTCAGAACTTTTCATTCTTTTGAATTTTCTTGCTTTATAGTCATTCTGGTGTGTGTTTAGACAAAAGTGTATATGCATAGGTCTGATCAAAATCTGGGTGGTTGGGTGGTTTGGTTGGTTACCAAAAAGGTAACGGTTGTGGTTGTTCAGCCAGCCAGCAGACATCTGCCATGTCTTCTCAGTTGCAAGAAGCGGATCATAGACATGTTATAAGGTACCTGTCAAATAATACAAAGAGTACACAACATGTGTTTTGGCCTATTTGGGGCTCATCCGCCATGGTGCAACGATTGAGCACCTACGTCCTAGGTTTGATTCCTGCAAGGGGAAGTAATAGTGTGAATGCCTGATGAGCCCCAAACAGCGTGAAACACGTGTCGTATTCTCTTTGTATTATTTGGCAAATTACTATATAACATATTTATTTATTTATTTAAAGAGCTTCTGTAATAAGTCAGATTTCCCTCTGGGAACAAATAAAGATCTATCTATTTATCCATATGTGTCTGCCTGTCATTAAGTATTTAAATAAAGATCTCTAGTGAAAAAAATTCTCTCTCTTGACCATGTTTGCCTGCTATTTGTATTAAGTTGCTGCCACGTGATTGGCTGTTTGGAGGAGCAGGCTAATTCAATAAACGAGTAGATGTGCCTAATTAAGTGGCCACTGACTGTATAACCCTTTGATGGACTGGCTGTCTGCCCAGGCTTCATTCCTGCTGTGAGCTGAAGGCTATTAGGATCAGCTCCAGCTGCCCATATCTACATTAGAAATGTGGGTTTAGATAAATATTTAAAATCAACGCCATTGACTTCTCCAGTGCCTTCAGTTCTATCTAGCCATCCCTGTTAAGCGTAAACACAGAGATATGCAGGTGGGTGAGCCTAACGTGTCCTACATAATGGACTGTGTGAGCAACACTGGAGCACCTCAAGGAACAGTCCTGACTCCTTTTCACTTCATTCTGTACATCTCCGCCTATTGATATAACAGCAGGTCATGTCACTTGCAGAAATTCTCAGATGATTCTGCACTTATGGAGTGTATTGATAAAGGGAATAAGGCACAGGAGAAGAGTCAGGTGGAGAGCTTAGTGTCTTGGTGCAAAGAGAATCATCTGCAAATTAACATCAGCAAAAAACAAAGGGAAGGTGTTATGGAGTTTCACCACACCAAAGAGCCTCGATGTGGGGTCACCATTCAAGGAGTGGATGTTGAGGTGGTGCACTCCTAACATGTACTTGGGGGGGTCCACATTAATGACCGGTTGGACTGTTCTTGGAACACAGACGCACTATAGAAGAAAGGGCAGAGCAGGCCCTTGTTCTTTAGGAGACTGCGTTCCTTTATTTTGGGAAGTGACATACTTCAGATCTTCTATAACTCTTTGATGGTCAGTGTAATTTTATTCATGGTGGTGTGCTGGGCTGCTAACCTCACTTCAAGAGAGGCCCACCAAATCAACAAGCTAATTAAAATGATAGGTTCAGTTATTGGATGCACTCTGGGCCTCATGGAGTCCATAGCAAAGGAGAGAATCAAAAGAAAACTGAGTACTGTCTGTCTGTCTATCTATCTCAATACTGAGAAGACACCCTCGAAGGCCGATGTCTTATTTGGACCTGTACGATTTGGAAGTTGGAGCTTCGAGATCCCCACCCTCCCTTTCAAAGTTTTCTTGAGAGAACCAGATAATTAATATTCTATTTTGTGACTTTATGTGCATGTTTCGATTATTATTTGCCACTAATTATAAGGGACGTGACCTGGCTGGAACACTTTATACAGGCATCCTGGCCTCCTTTTACCCTTCCCTTCTACAGGTACAAAAAAATTTAATTTTTTTTAAACACATGAATTGACCACTAGAGGGCAGAAGTTTCTCACAGAAACTAAGAGTCTGCTATTTATTTTCTGTTCCTGCAGAGAGGAATAAAAACTGCAACATGTAAGTATAATGTAAATTAATAAGGAGTAAAAACACATATAATAATTACCTAAAGGAGACATATAAACCTGATACGCAAATTAATTTAAATTGGCATTGTGTCAAGACATTGGAATGTACTGCGGTGGGCTGGCGCCCTGCCCGGGATTTATTCCTGTCTTATGCCCTGTGTTGGCTGGTATTGGTATTGTGTTAGGATATAGCAGGTTGGAGAATGACTGACTGACTGACATTGGAATGTAAACCATTATAGTTGCTGGTTTGTTCCTGGTTTCTGAAACACAGGGCAGCTCATTTAACTAGCCTCTGGCTCAAGTGTTAAAAAATGTATTTAAAATTGTACTGTACAGTAGTCTGATTTTGCCTTTGGACAAAGGTGCCAAATATACAATAAGAATTAATTATAGTATTTATCCTTAAAAGCTTGTTATAAATAATTTACTAAAAGTGTACCTGTCCTGCATTACCACACAGTACTGAACAGTTGCCACCTAATTGTATTCAGTCATGATTCCTAGATTTTCAACATGATGTCCAAGAAATGTTTCCTCCAGGAAGAGAAGATGATACTCTAGACTGAGTATGCCAACTTAAGCAATGTCTGTAAATCATTGAATTTTGCAGGGGAAATGCAGGGATCAAAAGACAGCTTTACAAACTGAAATAGGTCTTTTCTGAGGGAATAAACCTTAAGATAAATAAATAAATAGTCTGGAAACCTATCAGTTCATACAAGAGTATATGAATGTTTCATTGTCTAAGCATTGAGCCTCTGACAGGTTACCCAGCAGTGCTAGTTGTACGTATTTCTTGCCATTTAATCAGAATTATAGGCTTTGTTTCTGCTTTGTTAAGATTTTTGTTTGACCTTCTTGCTGTTTCACATCAAAGACACTATTACCGTGGCTGGTTCCACAAATAAAAAAAAATCAGTCCAGTTATAAATTCGCTGACAGGTAACCCTGTAGGTACAGAAGGTGCTCTGGGATAGAGAAGGAAACACTAAATATCTCTGTGCACATTTATAACATCATGACAGTCCTTCACACTTGAAATAACATCATAGAGGTTAAAGCTATTCGCAATTGGTCTTTTTTATTAACACCTTCCTTAATCTTATGTTGTAAAATATATAAAATAATAGATAAAATATCACAGGTTTAAAGGGTTTCCTTCCAAAGGTTTTACCAATATCCATCCATTGTTGTTTGGATTTTTTTTATTGCAGAGTTAAATGGAGATAAAATCACTTTCAGCAAACTCCAGCCCTGGATGGACAAATACCAGTCCAATGCACGGCACATGTACAGTGGATGCAGGAGGAACTCAGACCTCTTCAATTTCTACACACTTTATTGTGTGTTTTGAGAGAGTGGTGCTGGCCCACATTCAGAGCCCCTGCAAGTATGCCTACCGGCCCATAAGGTCCACCTCAGATGCCATCGCGGCTGCACTACATTATTCTCTCTCCCATCTACAGAACAAAGACTCCTACATTAGGATGTTCTTTGTTAACTACAGCTCCACCTTTAACATGGTTATCCCCCCATAAACTGTCTGCACGTGGCCTGTACCCCACCCTGTGTGACTGGCTCCTAGACTTTCTGACTGGCAGGCCCCAGTCTGTCAGGATTGGTAATAGGATTTCAGCCACCATTATCACAAGCACAGGCACCCCACAGGGATGCGTCCTCAGCCCCATCCTCTACACCCTGTTCACCCAGGACTGTGTCACCTCCCAAAAAGATAACATCATCCTAAAGTTCGCAGATGATTGGATTCATCACTAGTGGAGATGAGGCAAACCTACAGGAGGGAGGTGGACAGTCTGGCATCATGGTATGAGGACAACAACCTCACCCTCAATACAGACAAGATGAAGGAGATGATAGTGGACATGAGGAAGGAGAGGAGACCTCACCAGCCACTGTTCATCCGAGGGCTTGAAGTGGAGAGGGTAAGTAGCATTAAATACCTGGGCGTCTACATCAGTGAGGACCTCACTTGGACACTTAACACAACACAGCTGGTCAAGAGGGCTCAACAGCGGTTGTACTTTCTGAGGAGGCTGAGGAAGTTTGGTATATCAACTAAGATCCTCGGCAACTTCTACAGCTGCATTGTTGAGAGCATCTTGACCAGCTGCATCACCGTGTGGTATGGCAACACTACTGCTATGGGTCGCAAATGCCTGCAGAGAGTGGTAAAGACTTCTGAGAAGATCACCAGAACCCACTGCCCTCTCTGCAGAGCATCTACAACTGCAGATTCCTCAGGAGAACTGCCTCGATCCTCAGGGACCCCAGTCTCGATCCTCAGGGACCCCACCCAACCCCAGCACGAACTGTTCACACTTCTACACTCAGGCAGGAGGCATAGAAATATGAAATGCAGGACTTCCAAGCTAAAGAACTCTTTCTTTCCCAAGGCCTTTAGACTCCTAAATAACTGACTGCAGTTTATAACCGTGGTTCACCTCATTCTATTGACCTCACACAACGGTATTTGACTTGTCCATCACACACCTACCTGCACATTACACTTTATACTTCTGTTTTTATACTTTTTGCTGCCTCTGTTACTTATTATCTATCTGCTACTTATTATTTATGTTTATCTTTATACGTTGGTTTTGTCATTTGGTGTGGACAGTGTCACACACGTGTGCATGGGAAGCAGCTGAAGGGCTTAGACAATACTGTTTATACATCTGCCCAGGGGCGGGGTACGCTGGCGCTCTTTCTGAGTTCTCTGCAGGTCTTACCGGAAATCCCACCAGGAGCCGCCATTTCCAGGAAGGACACACCACCTCCGGTTCCGGCCCCAAGAATGAGGTCACTTCCGGTTCCGGCCCCAAGGGTGATGTCACTTCCAGTTCCGGCCCAGAGGACGACATCATTTCCGCCCTCTGAGCTATAAAGCTCACTGCCTTTGCTTAGGCAGGCAGTTCTGTCTTGGACTCTGTTGTGTAAACAACTGTTTTGAAAATGCCTCAATTCTATTGCAGCGGAAACCGCATTAAGCGGGTGGCTGCCCCAAACCTTTCCGCCTCTGGTCTCCAGTTATTACAGTGGCGTAGCGGCAGGATGGTGTCCCGAAGAACCGGGACACGGACCTTCAAGGAACCAGGTGGGTGAGTACGGGGCCGAGTTTGGGGCAGGGAGTGCGCGGAGGGTCAGGAAGGGCGGTGCAGGCTCTGCTCCACGAGCATAACCCGGGGCTACCAACCCATCTCGTGGAGAAGGTAGAGGGGACCCACAGGCGTGGGCTGGCTTCTGGGGAAAACACACGAGTGGCTCAGTATGCTCTTCTGGGTAGGAAAGCCGAGCCGCCCATCGGGACCAAGGTCCCTGTTAACGATGGGCTGTCCCCAGGCCGGCAGGTAAAGAATATAATAGACTGGGAGTTTAACCCAACGAAAGGGCTGTCAGAGCAGGCTATGGCTCTCTGGCAACAGGTGGGTGAGTGGCTACGCCATTTGATTTGACCCCTTGCAAATAGTGCAGCAAGTGGCCTGTTTTTGCTGCTACAGCAATACCCCAGGAATTTGCCCAGCCGGCCTGGGGAGAATTCCATTCTGGACGAGCTGCTACAGCTCTTGCAACCCAGAGGCCGGCTGTGAAACCGGGAGGGCAGACCAGCCGCTCTGTGGACTACCGGGAGTTATGTCCTACAAAGCAGTCCCTTCCACGCAATCCAGAGCCTGTTCGAAGTCGCCGGGCCGTCTGGCTTGCGACCTGTCGGGAACAAGGCGGACCGTAGGGGACAATGGCGGGGTTGTTTGTGTGCCCTTAGCAATCCCTGGCGGATAAACATACGGAGAGCTTATTATTAATGGACATATGGTAACAGCGCTGTTTGATTCCGGCAGTAGCGTCTGTCGTTGCTCGCCGTTTTGTTCTACCGCAACAATGGATTAAGAAAAAGACCAGTCTAAAATGTATACACGGAGATATCCGCTCGTACAATACCGCCCGATGTTACGTATGTCTCGGAGGAACCCTTCGCGCTTACGTGCGGTACACCGGATCCTCCGTTTCCGTAATCCTCGGGCGGGACTGGTCTGACAGTAACGCGTAGTTTAGAAAGCATTCCCGAAAAGCTTTTGGCCTCGTTATAGATGATAAAGACTCATCTCAAGCTGCTTCCACACCGTGTAATCAGCCGACAGGGAGTGGGGCGGTAGGCCAAGAGAGTGACGAAGATACTCCCGGACCGTCGCGGGCTACTACGTCATCCACTAGCGCCCCGGCAGCGAGGGAGGATTCTCCGCCCCTTGAGGTCAGACGGACCCGCTCTCTGAGTTGCACTTTCAGTTTAGAGCGACTCCGGCTTCTTTCAAGAGAACAGTGGAATGGCGACTCTCTGAAGCACATAAAGAATGCAGTGGTTCTCGTTAACGCCAACGCGCATTTGCCCATGCCACAGGGACCTCACTTTGTCATGGATAATGAATTATTGTATCGGGTTGCTGAACATGAGGGAAGGTCCGGAAGTTGTTGCTAGTCCAGCGGACCTACCGGCGGCAGGTTTGCGAGTTAGCCCACTCTCACCTTCTTGGAGGCCATCTCGGCTCCGATAAAACATTAGAGCGCATTAAGCTCCGTTTTTTTTGGCCGGGGATTAATGAGGAGGTTAGCGCTTTTGCATTTCCTGCCGGAGTGTCAACTGCGGCAAATTCCTAGGAAGGACCGTGCTCCTCTGATTCCCCTTCCCTTATTGGCGTTCCCTTTGACAGGATTGGGGTGGATATAGTAGGACCCTGGAGCCCTCAGCCGAGGATATAAATATATACTCGTCCTCGTGGATTATGCAACCCGATTCCCTGAAGCCGTTCCATTGCGCCGGCTACCACTAAAAATATTGCACGGGAACTAGTAGGAGTCTTTTCACGGTGGGCATTCCTAGAGAAGTCCTGACGGACCAAGGAACGCCTTTCACCTCGGAAACGTTCAAGGAGACTGCCAAGTTACTGAAAATAAAGCATTTAAAAACCTCGGTGTATCATCCTCAAACCGATGGGCTAGTGGAGAGATTCAATCAAACTCTCAAGCAAATGCTACGTAAGGTAGTCAGCAAGGATGGGAGGAATTGGGACCAACTCCTCCCCCTTGTCCTCTTTGCCTACGGGAAGTCCCTCAAGCCTCTACGGGTTCTCTCCCTTTGAATTACTATACGGAAGACAGCCCGGGGCTTATTAGATATTTTAAAGAGGGCTGGGAAGGGGAGGCACAGCCCTCCACTAACATTTTGGAGTATATCGCCCAATTGCGCGATAGATTTGATGTAATAAGACCTATACTAAAAGTCATATCGAGGAGGCACAATCAGCACAGGCCGCCTGTATGACCGTGTACGACTCTCCGGGAGTTCCAACCGGGGGATCGCGTCATGGTATTGGTTCCTACTTCACACTCTAAACTGCTCGCACATTGGCTAGGCCCCTACGAAATTAAGGAGAGGAAGGGATTGGTCGACTATTTGGTGAAACAGCCCAATCGCCGACCAGCTGAGCGAATATATCATGTAAACCTGCTGAAACCGTGGAAGGAGAGGGATCGATCCCTCCTCCGGACAGCCCTGCTCTCTTCGCGAAGTAAGTGCCCTTAATTTCGTGAACAGCTATCTCCCAGACAGAGACAGGAGCTCGAAGCAGCTATCCGCTCGGTCCCAGAGGTGGTAAGTGAACAGCCAGGTCGGACCTCTCTGATTGCGCACGACATATTGACTGACCCGGGGGTGATCGTCCGTGGCGACCCTACAGACTCCCGGAGGCAAAGAAAGTAGAAGTGGAACTGGAAATCAAGCGAATGCTGGCACTAGGAGTGATCGAGGAAAGTAGTAGTCCCTGGTCCAGCCCCATCGTCTTGATTGCTAAGCCTGACGGCAGTTGGAGGTTTTGCAATGACTTCCGTCGGCTCAACCAAGTTTCCGATTTGATGCTTATCCCATGCCTCGCGTGGGCGACCTCCTCGAGACTGGGACCAGCCAAATTCTTGACTACACTTGACATGACAAAGGGGTACTGGCAGGTTCCTTTAGCGGAGTCCGAAGGAAAAACGCGTTTAGCACTCCTAGCGGACACTGGCAGTATCGTGTCCTTCCATTCGGGTTACACGGGCCTGCGACTTTTCAGCGTCTGGTGGACAAAGTGCTCCGGCCCCATAACTCGTTCTGTGCTGCCTATCTGGATGGCGTTGTCATCTATTCCAGCACCTGGAAGGAGCACATACAGCAGGTCACAGCAGTATTACGGACATTGGGAGAGGCGGGCTCGCATCAACCCCAAGAAATGTTACTTGGGTTGAGAGAAGCCAAATATTTGGGCTACCTAGTGGGCCGGGGTACTGTGAGGCCACAGTGTTCCAAGTTGCAAGCCATAATGGCCTGGCCCGTCCATAAACCAAGCGGCAAGTCCAATCCTTTCTCGGTTTGGCGGGTACTACCGCCGGTTTGTGCCTCGTTTCTCGAGAGCGGCGCCTTGACCGACTTGACAAAGAAAAGAGCTCCTAATACGGTGGTATGGTCTGATAAAGCGGGGGCTGCATTCAGTGACTTAAAAAGGGCTCTGACTTCAGCACCTATCTTAATCTCCCCTAACTTCTCTCTCCTTTTGTCCTCCAGGCGGACGCTTGGACACAGGCTTGGGAGCCGTGTTGAGCCAAAGCGTCGGCGGTGTTGAACACCCGTTATGTACCTGAGCGGAAACTGTTGGACGGGAGACCAGGTACGCGCGGTGGAGAAGGAGGCTCTGGCGATCAAATGGGCGGTGGCGCAGCTGCGGTACTACCTCTTGGGTCGCGTGTTCACTCTGGTGACGGATCATGCGCCTTTAAAGTGGATGGCCCTTCACAGGGAGTCGAATCCGCGGGTCACGAGGTGGTTTCTTGACCTGCAGCAGTACAAATATACGCTCGTTCATCGACAGGGGTCCCTTCATGCCAACGCCGATGCCCTCTCCCGGGCCCACGACCTCGGTGCAGGTCGCCCGACCCGGGGTCTGGGCTGAGGGGAGTCTTGTCACACACGTGTGCATGGGAAGCAGCTGAAGGGCTTAGACAATACTGTTTATACATCTGCCCAGGGGCGGTGCTGGCGCTCTTTCTGAGTTCTCTGCAGGTCTTACCGGAAATCCCACCAGGAGCCGCCATTTCCAGGAAGGACACACCACCTCCGGTTCCGGCCCCAAGAATGAGGTCACTTCCGGTTCCGGCCCCAAGGGTGATGTCACTTCCAGTTCCGGCCCAGAGGACGACATCATTTCCGCCCTCTGAGCTATAAAGCTCACTGCCTTTGCTTAGGCAGGCAGTTCTGTCTTGGACTCTGTTGTGTAAACAACTGTTTTGAAAATGCCTCAATTTCTATTGCAGCCGGGAAACCGCATTAAACGGGTGGCTGCCCCAAACCTTTCCACGCCTCTGGTCTCCAGTTATTACAACAGCAAAGAAAGAATTTAATTGTACAGGGAAACGTGTTTCCTTACTGTGGACATGACAAACACTGAACTTGGACGTGTTACAGATTTCATTTTCATTTGACACTTTAGCCATTTTTTTGCCCATCAATTTGCACACAATAACCCATAATGACAAAAAGAAAACATGTTCAGAAATGTCTGAAAATGTATTAAAACTCAAAAACTGAACTCTCTTATTCATAGAAGCACCTTTGGCAGCAATTCCAACTTCCAGTCTTCTTGGATAATCCTCTCTACAAGCTTTACACACCAGGATTTGTGCAGTTCATCCATTCTTCTCCATTCTTCCATCAGCAGTTTATAGTCACTTTCCATACGATCGCTCTTCAGGTCTCTCCACAGATGTTCTATGAAATTTAAATCTTAGCTTTGGCTGGGCCATTCAAGAGGAGTTGAGACTTACCCCAAAGTGCTGCATTGTTGTCTTGGCTGTGTGCTTTGAGTTATTGTATGGAAAGGTGAACCATCACCTATGTCTGAAGAGTCACAAGTACTCAGGAGCAGGTTTTCTTCAATGACTTCTCTGTATTAAGCTGCATTCACACTTCCCACAATTCTGACTAGTCTCCTTGTCCTTGCTGCTGTCATAGCATGATGCTGCCACCACCGTACTTCACAGTCGAGTTGGTATTAGGCAGGTGATGAGCAGTGCCTGCTCTTTCCCAGACATAGTGATTGCAGTTCTGCACTCATAGTTCAATTTTTGTCTCATTAGACCAGGAGTCCTTTAAATGCTGTTTGGCAAACTCTAACTGGGCTGTCATATGCATTTTACTCAGGAAAGGCTTCTGTCTGGCTTCACCACCATAGACAAATGATTGATGGAATGCTGCTTAGATAGTTCTTTCAACAGGTTCTCTCATCTCAGTAGAGGACTTCTGAAGCTCTGTTAGATTGACTATTATGTTCTTGGTCAACTACCTGACCAAAGTCCTTCTTGCCTGGCTACTCAGTTTGGCCGACTCTAGTAAAAGTACTGGTTTCAAACTTCTTCCACTTCACAATTAATGAATTCATGGAGTTCCAAGGAATACTCAAAGCTTTAGAAATAGTTGTATTCCCTTTCTCTCATCTGTGCCCCACCACTCTTTTATTACAAAAGTCAACAGAGAGTTCCTTGGACTACATGGCTTGTTTTTTGTCCGGTCATACAATGTAAATTTTGAGACCTTCTATACACAGAGGTGAGCCATTCTAAATGATGTTCAATCAATTCAACTTTCCACAGATGGACTCCACTCAAGTTGTCAAGAAAAATGAAAGCAAACAGCATGCACCAGAGCACAATATGAAGTCCTAATACTTATAGAAATGAGAGATTTTATTTTTTGAGTTTTAATAAACTTGCAAACCTTTATGAAAACTTGATAGCACCTTGCCATTATAGATTATTAAGTAGATAAATGGGCAAAACCAGCACATGTAGGTATTGAAAATTAAATCTACAACAGAGTAAGGAGTGCAGAAAATGAAGGGGCCTGAATCCAATCTATACATTCCAATTTAATGTCACCAATTATCTATTATTATTATTGTTATCTAAGAACTGATGCAAATGCACTAATGAACCATGATCCCACAACTTTTTTTTTGTTGCTGCGATACTCAAAAATTTTCCCTTGGGATCAATACACTATCTATCTATATATCTATCGACCTATCTATGAGGGACGTTCAAAATGTTTCCACCCTTTTTTTTAACTCTATTTATTTAGAATTTCAAAAACAAATGACATCACTTTTCTACATAGCCACCTTCATTTGCCTTGCAATTTTCCAAACGTCATACCAACTTTTGAATACTCAATTACTACTCCTCCCACCTTGACTGTTTCCAACGAAAATATAAAAATGTGGAAACGTTTTGAACATCCCTCTAATCAATCAATCTATCTATCAATCAATCATATAGTGCCTTTCTATCTATCATATAGTGCCTTTCTATCTATCTATAATTCTATCATATAGTATCTATCTATCTATTTATCATATAGTGCCTTTCTATCTATCTATCTATCTTTCAATCATATAGTGCCTTGCCATCTATCTATCTATCTATCTATCTAAAATGCCATTGACAGTCTGGCTGTTAGAAATACTACATACTCATGCACATGTAGCCCTTGAAGATTGGTTTTAGTCTCAATCCAAAGATTGTGCTGCGACATACAGTAAATGAATTGGACGTACATGCCACGGCGGCCCCAAATTTGGGCTTCAATTCTTTCTGACAGCACGCAAAGAGAAAGCTGCATGTATCGCCTGACAAGAAATGGATTGGTGTGTGCACCATTAGCGTTGGAGGACCCCTCGCAGACTCAATCAAGGCATGTAATAATCCTCCGCAATGAGAGGAGGTGCTGCCGCTAATGTTGTAATCTTCTTCTTTTCCCACAGTGCCGAGAGGCCGTCCAGTGAAGGCATTTAGCCCTGCTCCTTCATTACTAGCCAGAGCAACCCACCAGATGGAGTTTTGCCAGAGCAACTGCAATTATTGTCTTTTCTTTGAAATTCCCACTGAATGGACAAACACCAACAAGCATTAATTGGTTTATCTTTGTTTTGTTATCTATCTATCTATCTAATAATCCAAGTACATTATTGTACATATTCATCTCTGGGCAGGATGAATTTTAGTGTTAAAGAAACATGGCTTTGACAGACAGAAAAGCATTGTTGACTGTATAAGCATAAAGCTCCATTGTTAGACACAGATTGCATGAGACATACTATGAAGAGAAGCTTTTCTCTGTGGAATGCTATGTTTGGCTTTTTTGTTTGACTTTTAATTTTTTCCAAACCATTCTATAAGTGTTTTCCACAAAGGATTTGGAATTCAGAACAGACTAAAGGTTCATCTGAATTCTTGATGTGAGTGCTCTGATCACTGAGGCTGTTCCTCACCGTAGCAATAAGCTGATGTGACAAGTTAACGTCTCTGTGGCATACATGATTCCTCTGCGCTGTGCAGCCAGCTTACTTCAACTCAATATTCTGGGCACAACTTTGGTAAATTATTCAGCTCATACTGCAAAGCCAAAGAGCTAAATTTGCACAGAGATGAAGGCTGCTGTCATCAGGATTCCCTAAAGAGATGATGGCATCCTTTCATGACTAACTGTCTTGCATGTAGAAAACAGAAATATCCTCAGCAGTCCAGAAAAAGCACAGAACGATGACTGTTAAAAATACTACTCTAAAAATAGGCAGAGATATATTAAATATACCGTGCAAAAAATAACTGAAACAAATGCTTCTGTTTTAATAAAAACATTACTGGCACACTCAATATAAAACCTTTAATTTTTAAAGCATTTTCTTTTCATCCAGTGCTCTACATGATGTTTAGGTGAATTCATAAAATTCATTTTGCAATATTAGCCCTAAATGAGACAGCATGGTGGCACAGTGGTAGTGTTGCTGCCAGTGGCGTAGCTCGAGTTCAGGGCAGCAGGCAGTGCTTAAATTTGTTGCCCTCTGAATATGTTAACTTATTTAAATAGAAAATTAAAATGATGTATAGAGAAAAATTAAGATAAATTTTGCATTGATGTATTTATATATAGAGAAACAGCAATAATTTTTCACATATAATTATTTATAAGCATCAACTACACAAGAATATAGTATAGACGCACTGATAAGCCATGTTCTAATTATTAGTTTAATATAATTACGCTGCGAAAACCAGAACCAGTGTTGTGTACAAGTGATAGGTGGGGATGTTTTCTGCGCAGAGCAAGAACGCATTCGGATTGATAACGAAATGAAATTATAAATTGTAAATTAGTTGTTTATCTTCCTAGAAATCATTATCGGTGTAATGTTTATGTTTATTTTTGTTAGTGCCTCATAAATTTCAACTGCTGTGTCTGATTATTTTTGAAGCATTTGTGGATAAAAATCTGAGAATTTGACTTTTTTCATTCATGAGTGATAGTTTTCTGAACCCTGCTGCTTACATGCGAATTGTACTGAGCCTTTTGGCCAGTAATGGAGGAGGAGGAGGAGGAGGAGGAGGAGGAGGAGGTTACATGGCATTGCCGCACCCACCACATGACAAACCAACTCAGGGTCCCAGATTAGGACCCTAGTGCAGCCATGCAATGGGTGATACCTCAGCACAACACTAGTTCAGATGGAATGGAACAGTGTGAGGATTTTATGGTGGCTGGAATGCAAATTCTGCCACCAACGCCTACATGCAGTGCTGGGTTCAAATTAACGTCATACCCAGTTGCAGGTTAAGGGCCTTGCTCAAGGGCCCAATGAAGTAGAGTCACTTTTGGCATTTTAGAGGATTCGAACTGGCAATCGTCCCTAGCCTCAGAGCCACCACTCCGCCCAATAATGCTTCTCCCAAAAATGTGCCGCTCGGGGCAGACCGCCCACTCCACCCATCCCTAGCTACGCCACTGGTTGCTGCCCTGCAGTGTGGAGACCAAGGTTCGCGTCTCAGGTCCTCTTTGTGTGCAGTTTACATGTTCTCCCCCTGTCTGGGTTCTCCAGGCTTTTCCCACAGTCCAAAGACACCCAGGTCAGGTGGATTGGTGATGCTAAATTGGCCATGGTGTGTGTGTGAGTTTGTGTTCACCCTGTGATGGACCGGCGCCATGTCCAGTGATTGATCCTGCACTTGCTGGCGTAGGCTCTTACCCGGGATTGAATGGGCTTTTAGAGATTGTTATTTACTGTGTTTTGATGTTACTCAAAGTATAGAATTACAACTAGAGAAATCACATCAGGAGTTTGCATGTTCTCCCCGTGTCTGTGTGGGTTTCCTCCCATAGTCCAAAGACATGCAGGTTAGGTGCATTGGCGATTCTAAATTGTCCCGTGTGTGTGCTTGGGGTGTGTGTGTGTGTGTCCTGCGGTGGGCTGGCACCCTGTCCAGGGTTTGTTTCCTGCCTTGCGCCCTGTGTTGGCTAGGATTGGCTCCAGCAGACCCTATAGTTAGGATATAGCAGGTTGAATAATGGATGGATGGGAAATCACATCATGGAACATAACACAGGTCTTTGGCAAATACAGTATGATAAATTGCTGACACATTTCTCACATATTTTATGTATATTACTGTGAGTAAGAAAATATACATTCATGAAATAATGAGAGGTATTTGTATTTTTTGCCATATTTTGAAGTTCTCAACTGTCTTTTATCATTTCCCTATAAATTAACCTTTTCTGTGTGGTTTGGTGCCTGAATTGTATCCAGATAATGAATATTAATGACAAGCTGACTGGCCATCGCTAGCCTCACTAATGTATAATTAATATCTCTGAAGACAAAATGAGTGAGTTGTGCTGAAATGTGGATGGGAACAATTTGATGGCTCACTGATGGTCACATTTCTAAACCAATCTGGTGACTCATGAAGGCGGAGCTCAGTGTAAGGCCGGGGATTTTAAGCAGTAAAGAGCAATGGTGTTTTCGTTAGCATTGCCCAGCTATGGCTATGGCTGAGAAATCTCCTAAAAGACCCCCAGGCAAACATATTAACGTGTGTTGTGTGTGTGAAGAGAACATATCACATGTGTTAAACATAAACATCATCTCTTCCAAGGGGAAAATCATTCTATAAAACCAGATTATACTTCGACATACAAAGACAGTTAAGTTTCAGCCAGGGCTACTACCCCATGGCTGGAGTTCATAATCATCTTTTAGGTCTTTTCTTTTTACATTTTTGATTCTTTTATTCAGGGTATTGGCACTTTTGTTGATTATTTGCATTACTATTGGTTTTTGATTGTTTCCTTGCAGAAAGGCTACATAACACGACAAGAGGGTTGGCTTTCTGGACTGGCTGGGAGGGTGTCTAAGAAACATCTCTTCAGGCTCGATTGTGGACGACCAAGAGCTGGGAGGACCCCGCCCGGTAACAATTCCAGCAGCCAGTTGCCGGCATCATGTTGCTATGACATCTAAACAGGGAAATGATTTTTCAGTGGGAAACCTTTCTTTTTAATGGGAATGGCGGATCGAGGAGGAGGAAAAAATATCAGAAGGTATGGAGCGTGGCTATCTACACATAAAATTAAATTTCATGACCAGACTGCACTCAGGGACGTCTGCTATTTGTGGGTATCCACCCCAAAGTTGAAACATTGAGGTAAATCCCCGAGAAGAGGCCAGGGGTTGTAGTATATAGCCCTGAGGTTCTCCGGGTGCTCCCGTTGGTGAGTTGGACTTGTGTCTATGTTCTTCGGGACAGCCAGTCGGGAAGCTATTTTCAACTAAGAACTGTTTTATTCCCTCCATCATGAAGTAAAAGCTGTACTACAGGATTCTTTGCCATTTCACGGACTACGTTTAATCATTCTCTTTTTGAGATCTTTTTTCTTTACTAGGGGGCTTGACCCCCAGCTCACTTCGCTTGCTAACCCCTTATCCCCCTGGCCAGCACTATGCACCATTGTGAAGAGGGGGGCTGAATGCACCCCAAGGAGACATGGTCACACCTACGAAACCCTTCTTAAGTGATACAATGGGAAACAAATACATTATTTTTACCCCCTCTTTGCTCGATTAGCTGCTGGCTTGCGGCTGTGCCACGTGATCTGCATTACATGTGGCACTTCGAACATTTAAAAGCATTTCCAGCAGCTGTCCTTTTGTCTCGCTGCCTTGTCTCTCTTGTCCCCCTGACATCCTCAAACACTATGCAATCTCCTTTCGCTGTTCCGTTATTTCACCAAGTAATATTTTCAATTTGTTTTCGATTTTTTTGAGGCTTGCGAATTTTCCTACTTCCATTATCTCTAACCTGCTCTGCATGTGTATCACGGGACTTGTTTCCAAAGGTTGTAAGTATGACATGACTTGTCCGTCTCGTGGGACATGAAAATGTCGCTCTGTCTCTCTTCAAAAGATACTCTCTTCCAAAGATCACATCCTGTAGCAGGAAAAAAGTCCCGTATTGTCTCAAGATTTTTTTTTTTTTTATAATAGAGAGATGTGTGTTTCAAATCGGGGATTAAGATTTGGAGGCTGGGGAGGTTGTCTGGGGAAAAGGGACCACTAATGAGCACTCAGTCACCGGTCATGTAAATGTATCAACGTTGGATTACAATATATATAACAAGTCCAACTTCCATCTGATTTCTTTCAAATATTTGGGGTAGGGGTGCGTATAGGGGAGAAGAGGGACAGACTGAATATTTTAATGCTATTACTGTATATCCTTCAAACATCATTCACTGCCCTCTCGGGTGGTGAAGTGTAGTAATCGCGTCCCATATTGGGCGAATGTTATATCCTTCCTGCGTTATGTTCCATGTGTTTTGTGGGTGGTCCTCCAAAAACTGGGGCCCCCGTCAATCACCAACAGGATCCGCCCTTTAAATCTGCAGGGTGTCCCATAGTTCCTGGAAGTTTATTTCATGTGTGTTGGGTTCTGTGTTTTTGCTTTGCCTTGTTCTTTCTGTGATCTACTGGATTTCTTCCCCTTTTGCTCTGTATTTTAACTATTCTTGGTATTTTTTTGTTTTGTTCACTACAATTGCTGGTTGTTTCAGGCAAATCATTTTGTGCTATTTTAAGATTCACTGTTCGATAGGGCAATTTGTGAAAAATAAACCTATTAATTTTTTTAAAGATTATATGTTTACCCTTTTATTATGCTAGGGTTTGGCAGTATAATCCCCCCCCTCTAGTGGTCATTTTCAGAAGTGTTTTTCGGTGACTTTCTTGGGACACGGAGTTTATAACAAAGCCATCACTGGTCAAGTGGTAAACGTGAACGATGTATACTGTCTCCAACACCCAGCCTTACAACATTATAATTGGAATGAATACGAGGCACAATGAACTGCCAGCTTGTATTCATAAAACGATGAATTATAAAATATGTACTTGAAATAAACATTGTGGCATCACACCTAGTTTATTAAATCCCCATTAAGTACCTTGATAACGAAGAGCCATGCGAGATGCCAATTTCTGTAGCCAATGCCCCCAAAACAATAAATAAGCTATAATGACACTGACACGACTCCAGCAGAACCATGGAGGAGGCTGCACAGTATCCACCTTCTGATTGCACGTCTAAACGAATAACTAAACATTACTGTAAACTTGAAAATATTTACAGTACATGTACAGTGTTTAAATCTCTCTATATATAAAATCAAATGTCTGTCTGTATGTCTGTTCGCTTTTCACGAGAGAACTACTTAACGGGTTTAGATGGGGATTTTTTTTTCTATGATTTGCTTGAACATTCCAGTTGATTTTGCGACTTCTCTCATCACGATAAGTATTATAGTTCACTTGCAGGAGCGATATATTTGTGCTAATCCTAGAAAGGCTGTGGGCTGAGGGGAGAGGAAAGCGTGACATCAGGAGTGGGGAGCATGGCAGGCCCTCCTCCGGACCTGTTACACTAATACGCAGGTGGAGCCACAGGGGCGGCTAGTATATATACAAAATCCATCGTCTGTCTGTCTGTCTGTCTGTTTTCAACGAGAGAACTACTTAACAGATTTAGATCGGGAACATTCCGGTTGATTTTGCGACTTCTCTCATCAAGCTAAGTATCATAACTCACTGAGAGAGACGCAGCAGGCCGAGGGGAGGGGAAGCATGACGTCATGAGTGGGGAGTTGGTCTACCCCAGAGCATTATAAATGGCAGCCCCCCTGGGTTGTGGGCAGCTCCCACAGGGCTTCATGGGAATTGCAGCTCTGTAACTCAGCCCTGTTGGGTGCTGTGGCAACTGGGTAGCCCTACTTCGAGTGCTGCCAGGCCAAGCCTTCAGGACACTGGAAGTACTTCCTTACATTACTTAAAAGGAGCTGCTTGCCACTGCACCGGTAGCCAGAGTCGGGAGGAAGAGGGATGAAGCTTGCTGAAGGAGGAGTGGTGGCAGAAAGAGAAAGACAAGAGAAGAAGAAAAAGTCTTGCTTTACTTATGCTTTGTGCTGTTTTGGAGGGAAACATTTGGGAAGAATTTCCCACAGCTAAATAAAAGCCTGTTTGTTTCAGCATTTGTGTCTGCATGTGTCTGTGTTGTGTTTGGTGAACTGGTGCAGGCTGCAGGTCACATTATATATTCATAATATAGTCCCTCATGTGCGTTTGGGAGGCATTTACAGGGCCCTTTTGTTAGTAATTCTACCCCAAAGTGGTGCTGTCACTTCCTGCTTTTCCTGTCCTTTTTGTCTCTCAGAATTGAAGCTCATCGCTGCGACGATCAATGATGTCACACTATCTCTAGGGACTTGGACCTGCAACTCATGCCAAAGAAGCCTTGGATAGAGAACCATTGCTGCAACCTGACAGTCGAAAGTCTTGCATTTACAAAGACCTTTATCATTCAGACAACTGTTTTGTCATACTTTTATTTTCAATCAAAACAAAGAGGTGCCCCAAATCTTTATCTTGTATTTACAATATATATGTATTTGTTTTATTTAATATTTTCTAATTACTATTTGCTGGTGTTATGCCATGCAGTGAAGTATTAGTCACAGTGACAAGCCGATATATACATTAATCATTAAGCTTCAGTAGCCTTGTCCTATTGAACTCTTGAATTGATAACAGCAATTTTAGCTTTTAATTTTATCTCAGCGTCAAGTCTTTTGGTCAGTTTCTTTTCGTCTTTTCCCATTTTTCCATACTTATTTTACGTAATGACATGAGTGGAAAAGGGACACTGCAATGCCAAACGTTTAAAGTGCATAGACTGGAGGAAATCGCATGCAAGTTTTCAGGAATATTCCGCCACTACAGATTTTTGTATTGAGTTGTCCCCAGACATGTGTTCTCATTTTGGAATCCTGTTTGGTCCCACGAGACTAGGTTGTGGCAACAAATGACACTGAATGTGGCTACTTGTCTAACTTAAGAGGTAATAGTTTAAATAACCAGAAAACCAAGAAAAAGCAAAATGAAAAATCATAATAATGATGATAAAAATCTTAAACACCAATATAAAAACGCTACATTCCAATATTCCCTTGTAACACGTATTGTAAATCCTAGTTATAATACAATAAAGTTGAGGAAAACCAGTTTTGGAATTCAAGCCTTTCATCATTCTTTTTCAATTCCTGGTGTTCACTTTGTTCATCGTTAATTGTACTTACTGGGATATAATGACAAAAGAGCATAAGAACTTACAAGTACTTTGAAATTCTTCTTCTTCATCGTCCTCTTCATTTTTTGCCACTTCAATGTAAGGTTGATGTTTTGTAGGTTTCAGCCTGATTTGTACGGCCTTTCGTGATGCTCCCCCTAACCATTTACCCGGGCTTAGCACTGGCTCCAAAATGAAGGTTGAGTTACAAATATTTCTAAATTCTGAACTTCTAAATTTCTGTAATCAGTTATGAGTAAAATGACTGGTTGGAACAACAACCTGCAATCCTGTGAGTCCCCCAGGATGGGGATCATAAACCAGTGGTGTTGGCACTGGCCTTCCAGACCATAATCTGAATTGGGATGGTGAGATATTAGGATTAGTAGATGGTGAGTCGTTCACATAATGTTGAAGCCCACCTTAAATGTGTACACACAATTAGAAAAAACAGGACAGGTTGTTGAGATGAATGTGAGATATGGAGATTAAAAATACAGAAGGCAGGGATAAACCTTTGAAAAGGTCAGGGCAAACAAGATAAGTGGCAGTTTGAAAAATGAAGCCAGGGATTTAAAGATCATTCCGTTTCTGAGAGCGGATGGTGTCTATGAACTGAGCTCATGTTCTGTTTGCTAGTTTCCTTGTCATTGTGCACGGAGAAGCCTGACTGAAAAGGCAAAGATACAAAAGTCAGTGGATGTGAAGTCTGGTGAGGTGAACCGTACAAACGTCAGCTTTAATTCTAAAAAGTGACAATCGTCTCCCTTGCTCTGCTTCATCCATAGCCTGAAGAAGTTGTGACAGTGAGGCTCTTCTCCACCTCTCCAACCCTCAGGTACGACTCCAGACACTGGATAAAAGTCCAAGACTTTTTATTAATTAACAATAATGTGCACAAAGCACCCTCCACACTACTCATAAATGAAACAACAATGATATTCTCTCCTCCTCGCCCAGACACTTCGCCCCTCTACCTCCCAGCTCAGTTCAGTGTCATGGCTTCCCCACAATCCTTTTATACACCCTGACCCGGAGGTGTTCCTGCCCAATCAGTCCACAGTTCCTTATTCCTTCCGGGTCAGGGCAATCAGTCCTATTCTTCAACCCGGGAGCACGTCGTTCCTTCATGTCACGTGACCGTGACGTACTCCCGGGTTATAGGGCACATAAGAGCCCACGAGCTCCCCTACAGCGACTCCCGGTGGCCCCCAAGGTATCCAGCAGGGCTGTGTATAAACACCTCATAGTCCATAAGGCCCTGCTGGAACTCGGGGCACGATCCTGCTGTCGGCCTGGGGGTGAGGGCCGGAGCACGAAGCCGGCAGACCTCCACAAAGTGACTTAAATATATGAATGGTCTTACAGAAAACACAGAATGACTCATTTTAAAATTTTATTTTTCTTAGTATGGTGTTATAATTTTTATTTTCATTAATATCACTAAGCAAACATTTACCTGTTTTAGGGTTGTTCCAGTTTGTTCTGACTAAAAATGTTGTCATACCAAAAAAGAGTGAGGATCAGGAGAAAGAGCAGAGTCAAAAGCAAGCAAAAGTCAAAACCTAAACTTTATAAAGAAAGCCGTCAAACTCAAAACTCAAAAAAATCAAAGTCAAGTAGTGTATTTCAAGAACCAGAAAAATCGGAAAAAACGTGAGAAAATCAAGTAGTAAAGTTTGTCCAATCCTGGATACATTAGCACTACTCATTGACCTTTATGTGGTGGCACCGATGGCATCACCACCTCATGGACCCAGTGCATTATGGGATACATTGTCATGTAAACACATGACGTGAATCACTCCAAATGACAGTAGCCATAACCCAACTAAAATGTCCTTGGAAAAGATGTAAAGTAAAATTCAACAGGAATCAATTATTTGGGTAGTAAAAACCCCAGAAAACACACAGAGATCATTTTTTAAATCCATGGGGATCTCATGAAAAGTATAATAAAACCTCCAATGTCTGTCTGTTTGTCTGCTTTTCATGAGAGAACTACTTAATGGATTTAGATTGGGTTTTTTTCTATAATTTGCTTGAACATTCCAGTTGATTTTGCAACTTCTCTCATCACGCTAAGTAGTATAGTTCGCTTGCAGGAGCAATATATTCGCTCTAATCCGAGACAGAGGCTGAGGGGAGGGGGAAGCGTGACGTCAGGAGTGGGGAGCCGGGCAGGGCCCTCCTCACTGTCCTGTTTCGCTATTACGTGGGTGGAGCCATAGGGGACGGCTAGTATATATACAAAATCCAATGTCTATCTGTCTGTCTGTCTGCTTTACGAGTGAACGACTTAACGGTTTTAGATCAGGTTTTTTTCTAGAATTTGCTTAAACATTCTGGTTGATTTTTCGACTTCTCTCATTGCGCTAAGAATCATAGTTCGCTTGCAAGAGTGATATATTCACGCTAATCCTAGACAGAGGCTGCCAAAGGGAGGGAGAAGCCTGACGTCAGGAGAGAGGGGTCGGTCTACCTCTGAGTTTTGGAGCATAACTTGCCTCCGCTTAGCTAGTGATACCTTTTTGTTTATTGATTTTTAAAATTTGTCCTGTTTCACTACTACACGGATGGAGTCACGGGGAATGGCTAATATATAATATATATATACCGATTGACGTTCATGACATAACAGAAATATTCAACTGAATGTTAAGAAATTGTTAAGCCCCTTAGTACATATTAGTAACCTATTGAAGCGCACATTATACTGAGTTGGCACCTACTGGCTCCTCTGGGATTAGAAGAACCAAACAGAGAATCTGGATGCTGCCCTGGTAATTAGGAGTCTATCAGGGATTGATTCAACAAAGACCTGAAGTTGATGTTTTGAAGGTCTCTTTTATAAACTGCATGTTTCTGGCAGCCTCAGACTTGATTTGGTACACAGACACCTCTCTCTGATCAGCTGTAATTGGATTTCTAGTTGGTGTCTCAGCATTTATCAAGATGAATCACTTTAAACACAGCATGCACTTTCAGAGGGCACCCAGAACAAGGAGAAAATGAGAAAATCTAAAATAAAAGAAAAAACAGGCCGCATTTAAAAGCCATAAAAGCAGCACCCTTTAGAAAATACCTATTGTTTCATTTCAATTCATTTTATTCTGTCACACCAATGTCATTAAATATGAATATTAAAATGTACCTGAAGCACGTTATGGGCAGATTGAAGATTGGAACGTTGATTATTGTTTGAAAGATATATACATCTTTTTTTTTCCATCATTTTTTTTAGGCTTACCTTGCTCTAATCTGTGTTATCCTGTGCCAGAACCCAATGCAAGACAGACAACTGGTCAATCACAGGGAACACTTGCACACACACACTCAAACTTCTAAAAATATTATCCATCCATCCACTTTCTCATTGTAGAACTGGGTGCAAGGTTGGAATCAACATAGAAATTCAACCTAGTACTCTGTGACTGGGTGAACAAACCAAGGGATGCCAAAAGAATAGTTGGGGCACCAGCTCAGCTAACCTGTTTAGCCATGCAGACACAAAATAACCAAAAAAAAGGCAGTGCTATTGGCACTAAATAAGCTTAACTTTACTCAGCCTATCAAATTCTCCAAAATAAGGTCAGTCAGCAGGGAGTCTGTCCAGGTTGAGCTTTGGGCTCATACTGAACATCGTCTTTTGTGGACGGCCAGTTTTTATGGTAACCTAGTGGAAAGTGGCCGATTCAGCTCTGGGCATTGTGAACCTGGGTAGGCGTCCTCTTTGCATATTTTCTCAGAACAGTGGTGGAAAGAGAAGATGCAGTTAGTGCCAGTGCACCCCTTCGTCCTGGGCTTGTATTGCTTACCTCATCAGAGCCAGAAAGGTGGTCCCTAGGCACACATGCATGACAACTCATATCTCTGGATTGTGATAGGAAAACTCATGTTGACATAGATAACAGAAAGAAAGAAAGAGAGTTTTCTCTAACCCTGACATCAGGTCTGTCATGAGTGTCATCATCCTTGTTTTGCCTTGCAATACTTTTGAATTTTTATTGCATTGTCAATCTCTCTCTGTCCACTTTTCATGAGAGAACTACTTAACAGATTTAGATCTGGCTTTTTTCTAGAATTTGCTTGAACATTCCAGTTGATTTTGCAAAGGCTGCGGGCCAGGGGCGGGGTGGGGGGGAGCGTGACAGCATGAGTGGGGAGTCGGTCTATCGCTGTGTTTTGGAGCAGAGCATAATTTGCCTCCGCTTAGCTAGAGATACCTTTTTGTTTATTGATTTTTAAAATTTGTCCTGTTTCAGTACTACATGGATGGAGTCGCAGGGAACGGCTAATCTATATCTATATATATCTCTATATCTATATCTATATCTATCTATCTATATATATCTATATATCTATCTATATCTATATATCTCTATCTATATATCTATCTATCTATATAGTCTCTGTGTGTGTGTGTGTATTATATATATATATATATATATATATATATATATATATATATATATATATATATATATGTGAAAGTGGCTTCACTCACTGAGTGCAAGGGTAAAAAATAAAATAAAATGTAGTATATAAATTTTTAAACAGTAAGAAGTAAAGATACATTGAGCTGTACTGGAGAGCTTTCAGGTAAAGTATATTTTAAAGGCGTTATAACACAACAAGTAAGTAGCACTATCAGCAGCTTAAATGTATTTGCATCATCTCTTGGTAGGAGATCCCTTGTGAAAGGCGCTACACGACCGTTGTGGTATAGAAATTAGATTTTCTATGCGATCACAACCATGAGAACCTTGCACAACGTGCCTGTTATTTAAGAGAAAAATTATTCTGAGAAATGTGGACGCTGGCCTTCCGTGCTTAACGGGCAGAAGGTCCAAACAATTCCCAAGTCCAAAACTTAACTTGAAGAGGTCGGTACATCTTCTTAGATGTAAACCTCCATCTTCTTAAAATAATTCATCACAAAAGCAGCCTTGAATGTTGTGGGGTTTTAGTGACCTGAACTCACCTTAAGGGACAGTAAGTAGACGTGCAGCGCAATTTACAAAGAGAGTTTTGCTTTGATGGCATCGATTACACTCATTCGCAAAGATTTCCACTCTGCCAGGAGCCGACGGGGCACTCGAAGTGTCACAAACAGTGCGAGAAGAGAGGACGGCGCCCTAAACTGCGAAGCTCTGACACCTGGCAGAGCTTGAGAATGTCGATCTCCAGATGTGCAAAGCTGATCAAGAGAGAGCTGCCCACAAGGACTCAAGGATATCATCGCTGCCAAAGGTTCAACTGCTAAATACTGACTTGAAGTGATGAATTATTTAGTGTTTTAAATTACTTATTAATTTAGGCCACTTACTGTTAATCAGTGTCCCAAAAGCCCAAATGAAATCTACTGTTATTTAATTATGTAAAATGATAAAATATGAAAACTTTTAGGGAGTGAATAGCAGCCTTAATAGAACAAAATATTCTTCAAAATGCTTAAACCGGTTCAAGCCTCATCATTAGGTTTGTCAGACTGCCATTTTTTCCTCAATTTTTTTACATTTATTTTTTAAAGCGTCGTGTGTGTTTTTTGGGGCTTTTTTTAACGGGCTTGAGAGCCACCAAAACTTCTAAACTTTTAAAGGGGGACCAGGGGAAGCCCCACCGATGCATCATTATTGTTCAAAACTAGAAGGGACAAACGCCCATAGACCCCCCCGTGTCTCTCTCCACCCTTAAAACTCCAAGGCAGTATACTTATCAGTTTAATACTGTATATTATGGTCTACAGAGAGCATATATAATTCTTTGGGCTGTTCCAAAGAATGTCATTTGGCTAAAGGTTTCTGCAGGATCTGGCAACCCTGCTGGTGAGGTGGAATGGAGCCTATCCAACTTGACTCTTTTCTTAGGTTCATTAAATATCCGTATTCCGTGGTTTCATCTTATTTATCATTATTATTATTATTACTTATTTTGTTTTGATTTTATTGATTGGTTTAGTATAGTAGTGTGCAATATATATTGAGTATATATGCTCTGTGTAGTACCTGCTAACCTTTTTGTCTTTTAGTTGTACAGCACTTTGGTCAATGAAAGTTGTTTAAAGGTGCTTGATAAATAAATAAATAAATAAATAAATAAATAAATAAATAAGTATTCCAGGTGTCAGGTCAAGTCAAGTCAAGTAGGGGAGCACACACTGGTACAATGCGTTGCCACACCCACCACACAACGAAACAGCTCGGGATCCCAGTTGGCAACCCCCCAGGCAGACACGCTGTCCAGTCCCACCCTCCGGAAATGACCATCTATCTGCCACTGCCAGGTGTTACATGGGTGACCCCTTGGCCTGGTGCAGCCACTCAGATCCTAAGCAATTAGTATCCTGTGGGGCAGGTCACCGTCAGGCAATCGCACCACATGGCCGTAGTGCTGTAACTGACGCTTCCTCATAAACAATGCAGGTAAAGTGCCTCATTCAGAACTCCATGAGCAACCGCTCATTTGACACAAAGTCAAACCAACGTTACCCAAGGATTTTCCGGAGAGAAGGTGTCAGGCACTTTCTGAATTTCAGTAATGAGAGTTCGTCCTCTTTCGCTTTTATCACTTGCAAATTTCTTCAGCTTCCTAATGGTAATTAGTATTTATTTAAAATATTTGAAGTTCCAACAGGTGAGCTCTTAAATGTTTTAAAAGCCATTGAACGGAATTGGTGGGTCCAAGTAGCATAATGTGACAACTTTACCCCCGCACTACCAGTTTCCCATTAGCTTGCATCCTTTCCAGTATTACAAAATTCATCATTGATATTTGTAGATAGAGAAAAATAACCAAGCTGCCGACCCTAATTTGTTAAACAATCATATGGACGCATTGCACAAGCAAAGGGAAAAAGAGCACATTATGGGATGGCCAGAAGGAGAACGCTCCGATTATAAATGCTGCTTTTAAATAAAGCCACCGCCTTACACATAGCAGTCTTCACAATAATCGTAATGAAGTGAAGCTGCTGCACACAGCCATGCGGTGCTCTCCTTCAGGCAGCCATTCAGGACGGCTATCTAGGGCATCCTCATTTACTCAGCTGAGCAGCACAGTCATTAGTCACAGAATGAAACTGCTTCAGCTTGACGTCCTTCGAGACGGCAGTGGAATTCCTTTTATTAATGCCCTGATAACGGCTGGAGCGTCACAAAGCACAGAAGACCGAAGCCTTTTGAATCTCGGCAATCTGATTATTCATACCACTGAACGGCTTTTTAAGTCATTTCAAATCTCATGATGGAGAGTAAGCAGATCGAAAATGACTTCCAGAATTTGACAGAGAAGATTAACAGAGCAGCAGTCAGAAAAAAAGAGAGAACGAAAAAAAAGGAAGGAAAAAGATTTATAAAATATAAAAATAAATACATAATTATTGTAGAAATGATGTACCAACTGAGGTGAAACTTAAAGGAATTCTCCACTGAAAAATGACTTTTTAACATTTTATTTATCCCATGTAATGTGTAGTGGTGGCCGAGAAAAAAAAAATAATCCGCGTTTAATGGAGAAGTGATATATGAAGATTCAGTTCCAACAGGAATCCCAGCGTATGGGAGGTATTTTCTGCAAAAAAGGAAATGAAAATTAACATCATAAAATGAAAATACAATCACTTTTGCCATTTCATTTTCACACACACACACACAAGAATGCTGCAACAATCTTCTTACAGTATATAATGCGGTACTGTGGCTGGCTGTCTGTTTAGGATTTAAAATCACCTGTAGCTCGCAAAACCATTTGACCTATTCACTTGAAATTTGGTACACATATACTACGTGATGTCTACGATCCGCTTTCTGGGTGATGATTTTTATTACTCTGTATATTTTTATCTTATTGTAGAATGAACTGCCGTGCAGCCCATGCCTATGGCAAAATCATTCGAGGCAGATTGAAGACTTAAGAGCCAGCTTAAGTGAAAAATTTAGAAAAACATACTTAGTAATTGCAACACAAAAACTGTCTCAATCAGTTTTAACACGAAAAGATGCCAATGAAAGAAGAGAAGACGTGGGTCGCTAGGGTAGAGAAAAGAAGAGCTGCTCAGAAAGCAAACAAGCGCATCAACCTCTGAGCAAACGAATGATAAATGTACAGAGAAAGAGGATGAAAACTGTAAGTCAAGTGTATTCACTGCACGTTATCGTGCAGTCCGCCGTTACTGTTTAAAAATAAAATGAAATAATACCATTTGCATTTTCATTTTCCAAATCTACTTGAGAGAATGCCTGAAAAAATTAAAAAGAAAATGAAATAACCCCATTTGCAATTTCATTTTCAGCCTGAACAGTAATGGAGCTGCAAAAATTAAAATTTAAATATAAATTAGCACTGGCGCCACCTACTGCTCCCTCAATTTTCATTTTCACTTTCAAGTTCCGAAAATGCAAATAGCACCGGTCAATGGGTGGGGCTTTGCTGCTCGACTTCCCACAATTCTTTGTCTTTTGGCGTCTCTCTTCGATTGTGTTTAAGTCACGTGATTTTGATCTTTTCACCTTCATACTGCGAGCTTCACAGCAAACCCATCTCACAAAATCTGAAGACTACGCAAAATTATAGTTCAAAAGTAAATTAATGTGCTATTTAATTAAATATTTAACATGACAAAAATTAGCCTTTATTTCGTCATAATTTATATTTACACTGAAGTGGAGACTGGACACATTTGTTATTTTGCTGACTAATTCAGAGCAATGGCAAACATTGTGCAAAATGTCCTTGAGAAAAGAAAAAAAAAATCACATGTAACAAATGTGGCATAATCCACATTTTTTGCTAAATTATTATTACCAGTTACTTAAACCTGTAAACTCTGCATTGAATTCCAACAGGAAAGACATTTTGCAACAATGTTGTGCTTTTGAATTGAAGGTCCACCACTGTCCCTTATTCATTGGTTAAGAATCCTGTCTTCAATTCAAACACATAGTATTCTGAGAACGGTGTCTTTCTTGAGGATTTTTCTTTTTCTGGTTCCCATGCACGTTTTTCACATCATTTGCCATTGTCCAGAATTGGTCACTGCAAGGTCTCACTGGACTTGAATTTTCAATATGTCATTTCTCCACCAAAACATGAAATTGAAATTTTTTCTCAGCCACTTTAATTTTTGGGTGGAGTATTCATTTAATTTTAATTTATTTTCCACTGCTTATTTGAAACCAGGTTGTCAGGTTAACCAGTCTTAGCGATGAGGACAACACGTCTCTTTCCCCAGCCACACTTGCCAACTCATACTGTTGGATCCAAAAGGTGTTCACAGGCTATTTGGGAGATATAATCCTCTCAGCGAGCCCTGAGGGTCTCCTTCCAGCTGATCCTCTGCAGGGAGACATCTTGGAGATGCCTGATCCACCTCAGTTGGTGCATCTCAATGCAGAGGGTCAGCAGCTCCACTTCGAGCCTTTCCTGGATGTCTGAGCTTCTCACTTTGTCTCTAAGGTAGAGCCCAGCCACCCTACACAGAAAGCTCTTTTTGGTTGTTTGTACCCTCAATCTCATTCTTTCTGTCATTAACCAAAACTCATAACAATAGGTCAAGGTTGGAATGTTGATTGACTGGTAAATCGAGAGATTCGGCTTCTGTGTAGTGTAGTGACCGCATAACTGCACCCCTATCTGATTGTCAATCTCAACATCCCCTCACTCATGAACAAGACCCCAAGGTACTTAAACAGGTGGAGTATTCATTTAATTGGGTGCACCGATCTGTAAGTGGGTAAGACCCCCTTTTGCCACTGGAACATCATGATTTTTTTGAGTCTAGAATTCAACAAGATGCTCCAAATATTCTTTGGGAATTTTGGTCCAGGCTGACTCATATGACACAGTTCCTCCTTATACTCCATATTCACGGTGCAGACCTCCATTTCCATTTCCATCACATCTCAAAGGTGCACTATTGGATTGAGACCTAGAGACAACTTGAGATGATGGGCACTTGTGACATGGTGCATTATCCTTTTGAAAAAGAATAGCCCGTGGTCACAGAAGGATACACAGTCATAAAAACTGCATTAGTCATTAGGAGGCCTAATTTATATCAATAACGCTTTAACCATACCACTGCTCTATCACCACCAGCCTGTACCATTTATACAATGCAGAAGTGATGAGGAAAATGATTTGCAAAAAAATGAGACTTCACAAAGAAAATATGTGTTTTGTTTTACAGCATAAATTGCATTTCACTTCCAGTAAATAACAAGCCATTCACAGCAAAAAGAAATGTGTTTAGTTTCTCACTGGATGCTTTTTCATGCATTAATTCCATATGTGTCTACCTGTCATTAAGTATTAAATAAAAATCTCTAGAGAAAAAATTCTCTCTCTTGACCATGTTGGCCTGCTATTTGCATAAGTTGCTTCCACGTGATTGGCTGTTTGGAGGAGCAGGCTAATTCAGTAAACGAGTAAGTGTGCCTAAATAAGTGGCCACTGACTGTGTAACCCTTTGATGGACTAGCTGTCTGCCCAGGCTTCATTCCTGCTTTGAGCTGAAGGCTACTAGGATCAGCTCTGGCTGCCCATATCTACATTAGAAATGTGGGTTTAGATAAATATTTAAAATCAACGCCATTGATTTCTCCAGTGCCTTCAGTACTATCTAGCCATCCCTGTTAAAGGTAAACACAGAGATATGCAGGTGGGTGAGCCCAATGTGTCTTGCATAATGGACTGCGTAAGCAACACTGGAGCACCACAAGGAACAATTCTGTCTCCTTTTCACTTTACTCTGTACATCTCCGCCTATTAACATAACTTACAGAAATTCTCAGATGATTCTGCATGTATAGGGTGTATTGATAAAGGGATGAGACACAGAAGAGGAGTCAGGTGGAGAACTTAGTGTCTTGGTGCGAAGAGAATCATCTGCAAATTAGCATCAGCAAAAACAAAGAAAAGGTGTTATAGAATTTCATCATGCCCATGGGCCTCAATGTGGGGTCACCATTCAAGGAGTGGACGTTGAGGTGGTGCATTCCTAACATGTACTTGAGGGTCCACATTAATGATGGATTAGACAGAACACAGAAGAGCTATAGAAGAAAGGGCAGAGCAGGTCCTTGTTCTTTATGATTTAACTTGGATTCAACACGGCCTTCTCATAAGTTCACTTTAACTTAATCCTGATACTCTGTATGTTCAGTTCATCATAATAACTATTCATGGTGGCTCTAAAATCCGTACTGACCCCTTCTCTCTCTTCTGTGGCCTGCACCACCACCACCTACTCAAAGCATCATGATGCTCCAACATTGATGGACTAAAAGCCAGAAGTCTACGTGACCATCATCATCAAGTCCTTCCGTGAGAACCCTAAATACAAATGTTAGGTAGAATGCCCAGAGGGGACTGGGCGGTCTCATGGTCTGGAATCCCTGCAGATTTTATTTTTTTCTCCAGCCATCTGGAGTTTTTTTTGTTTTTTTCTGTCCACCCTGGCCATATTGGACCTTACTCTTATTCTATGTTAATTAATGTTGACTTATTTTATTTTCTTACTGTGTCTTTTATTTTTCTATTCTTCATTATGTAAAGCACTTTGAGCTTCATTTTTTTGTATGAAAATGTGCTATAGAAATAAATGTTGTTGTTGTTGTAGGAGACTGCGTTCCTTTATTGTGGGAAGTGACATACTTCATATCTTCTATAACTGTGATGGTCAGTGTAATTTTATGCACTGTGGTGTGTTGGGCTGGTAACCTCACTTCAAGAGAGGCCCAACAAATCAACAAGCTAATTAACAGGGTAGGTTCATTTATTGAATGCCGTCTGGACCCCATGAAGTCCATAGTAAAGGAGAGAATTAAAAGAAAAGTGGGATCTATCTATCTATCTATCTATTATGTAGAGCCTTTCATTTCTATCTATCGTTCACTCATAATGAGACATCCATATGCAGAATCACCCACTCACCTCTCCCAGGTGTGTCACCGTTGTAAGCTCTGTGGCCCCCTAGTGGTTAAAACAGAAATGTGCGGGGTCACTGTGTGACTCTGGGTAAGTCACTTATAATAATGCTCACAAGTGTAAGAATATGAAAACTGTGGATGTTTTTTGGAGGGATTACCTGTTTATCATATGTGCGTTTGAGACATTGTGAAGATAAGACTGGACAACTTGATGATTATGCAACATGAGTAACGTGAACTTATTTCATGGACATTTTATATATTGTTTGCTGTTGTCCAGTGCTGGTCACTATACACTCCTATTTTAACAAAAAACATAATATCTTTGTTCTACATGAAAATATAAGATTACAATTTATTTTCTCAGACATCACTACAATGGGGTAAATAATATATAAAAAATATAATTTTGGGGTAGAATATTCCTTTAAGGGCGGCACGGTGGAGCAGTGGGTAGCGCAGCTGCCTTGCAGTTAGGAGACCCCGGTTTGCTTCCTGGGTCCTCCCTGCGTGAAGTTTGCATGTTCTCCTCCGGGTACTCCTGTTTCCTTCCACAGTCCAAAGACATGGAAGTTAGGAACATTGATGATCCTAAATTGTCCCTAGTGCGTGCTTGGTGTGTGTGTGTGTGTGTGTGTGCACCCTGAGGTGGGCTGGTGCCCCGCCCGGGTTTTGTTTCCTGCCTTGCGCCCTGTGTTGGCTCCAACAGACCCCCGTGACCCTGTAGTTAGGAAATAGCAGGTTGGATAATGGATGGATGGATATTCCTTTAATAATCACAGGGTGTACTAGGAAAACATACCCCATTTATTCTTTTACAGCATTTTCCACACAGTATTTTCTTTGATTTGCCTAAAGCGCAATATTTTTAATTGAGGAGGCTGGTGCCTATCTCTTAGGAAAAAAACAAATGCAAAGCAGAAGCCCACCCTGGATGAGGTGCCAGTAAACACTAAACGGTTTATTATTTTAGCCAATTTCTTCCATCTATCGGTTGTTATTATGGAGTTACTGTCTTATGTAGTGTTCCTGCTGTCCACTAGGGGGCAAGCAACCCTAACAAAAAAATAAAACAACATTTCCAAGCCCTTGAGGCAAAAGCAACATGCCTTTATTCATTTTTTAATTTCTTTATTTTTATTGAATCATTTTTCATTTTCACATATTGCTCAAAAGAGGTAACAAAAATGTCATTCTTTCCTCCTTCCGTGACCCCGATAGACTCGCATGTGTTTGAGGGAATTTGCTAGAGTAAAGCTTTATCTGAAGACCCACAGAAGAAAAGCCTTCATCCAAAGCAGAGCAAGAAAATCAGTGTGAGCCATTTTCAGCCCTAAAGAGGTCTTTAAAGCAATTGGTTTGAAAAACAAAAATATTATGTTTTTTTATTGAGCCATATGCTCCTACTTAAACGGCATGCTCTAAAGTGAAAACCCTTTAATTAAGTGTTTGACGCGTGTTATTTTTATAAGGCACTGTCAGAATTAAAAACCTGAATGAACCCAGAAAAGAGCAGCTGCGCATCTGCCTTATCAGGTGTGATGACTCACCGAGCTACAGAAATAGGAATTTCCAACCAGGTGCGGGAAAACACTGGGAATTAGGAGGCATATTGCCGGGTATGGGGGAGGAGAATTGTGTGGGAGGCATCGTATGGAAATCATCCGCTTTGGTGCACAATGCACACTGGAGTCAATGGAATCCTCCGACTTCTTTACTTGATTTCAATTCAGAATGTGCCAGTGACTCATTTGTCCTGTTTTTTAAATATTATGTATGTGAGATTGGTGGTGTATGTGTTTCTCTCCTACGATGAAATGTCTTCCTTTCCATAGTGCATTTCTTATGAGGAATTATTAACGTTTATTTATTATTAAGCACATGAATCCAGCAAGCATCTTTGGGGCTCTGTGTGCAAAGGTATGACATGGAAGGAGAATGGGGTGACACCAGAGTTAACGCTAATTCTCTTCGATACCCCAGAACAGGGGACGATCATTAGGAGGAACTGTGAATTTACTTCCACTGCCTCACCAATAAGCCCAACTCTTCAGCTCCTGCTGGTAATTAAGACCATCACGGACCAGAAGTCGGCGTTCATTAGTGAACCAGTAGCCACGTGTAATGTACCAATGTCTTTGGAACTACATTTACCAGGCCGAGAATGCCACTCTTCGGAGTTTAGCATCTTTTTTGTTTGGATTTGATTAAATGGGACTCCTTTACAGACCCCAACACTTCATTTTTATTCTTTTGTCAAATTGTACTAGTTGTAGTGAATTTCGTTTCTCATATGGGTTCACAAAATTGAAATTCACTTCACATTGTCACAAAGCTGAGACATACTCAAAGAAAGGTTTGGGGCAGCCACCCGTATATTCTGGTATCCTGGCTGCAAAGTCGTTTTTTATCACAATCAACAGCACTGATGTGCATACAAATGAGTCCAAAACAAGACTGAGGGAAAGGGGAAAAAGGGCAGGCTTTTAAAGGGGAAGACAGGAAGTGAGGTCATGGGAATCGGGCACGTGTTCGTCACTCATTGGATCAGGCCCGGACGTGACATCAGGGGGGCCGGCGCCGGTTAGTTCTGTCTCCATTGGTTCGGTCCCGGAAGTGATGTCACGAGAGCCAGGTGGAGTCTCCCAGGGATGGTCTAAAGGGAAGTGAGAAAAAGAGTCAGTGCACTCTGCCACAGCCCGGCCTGTCTCAGAACTGCCGTCACTCAAGCCTTTTAGCTGCCTCCCATGCGCACGTGTGTGACAACATCTAAGAGCCAAACTCACCAAGATGAAATTTCATGAGCTTTTCCGTGATTTTTGGGTTAGAAATTTAGGAATATTGCTTCCTGTTTCTCTGATTCCTCTTTCCTGAACTGCACTCCAGTGCTGCCCCCTTAGTTCCACAACTCCTACCATGTGGCGTTGTGTATTACCATCGCGCTGCCTGCTGGCACATCCATTTAGGGGCAGAAGTAACACCATGAGCTGTGCTCAGTAACGTCAACTCCACAGGCTGTTCACCGCATACCCAGGCCGTTGGTTTTTAGCATCGGCAAAGTGCTCACAGGCATTTGCTCTTTAGCTGTGCCCCTCTTTCTACAGTCCACACCATAATAAACTGTGCTGTACTTTTGCATTTGGAGAAAAAGGTTACAGATGAGATGAAAATAAATGAGCTAATGGCATACTTGTGGGAAACAGTTTGTTTCACAAAATATTTGGCAAAACAAAACTCCAAGCTTCACTGTGAATTCAGCTTCACAGAAAGTACTACTTAGTAGACTCTTCTTTTTCCTTTCAGCTGCTCCCATTTAGGGGTCGCCACAGCGGATCATCCGTCTCCATCTATCCCTGTTTTTTTACATCATTTACTGCCACACCGACTGCCTTCATGTCCTCCCTCACCACACCCATAAACCTCCTCTTTGGCCTTCATCTTTTCCTTCTGCCTGGCAGATTCATCCTCAACATTCTTTACCTCAATGTACCGTTCATTGCCTCTCTGCCCATGCCCAAACTATCTCATCTCGCCTCTCTCACTTGGCCACCAAACTGTCATACCCGTGTTGTCCCTCTGATGTACTCATTCTTCATCCTGTCTACCCTCGTCACTCTGAGCGAAAATCGCAGCATCTCCAGCTCTGCCACTTCCAGCTCTGCCTCCTGTCTTCTAATTAGTGCCACCGTCACCAAACCATACAACATAGCTGACCTCACTACCATTTTATAGATTTTCCTTTTCACTCTTGCAGATACTCTATCACAAATCACTCCTGCCACTCTTCTCCACCCAGTCCACCCTGCCTGCACGACTACTACTAATAAAACAAACTAAAATTAAACTGACTAAAATTACATACACATGACAATAAACTTTAACTTGAAAACACAGCCATAGAGACGAGAATGTAACATCATTACTATAAGAACAAGAATTTCCAGTTCCACGGGGAGATGGTCCATCTTAGCTCCTCAACTGTGTCCAGGTGGCTTGGTTTGACAGAAAGATGTTCAAAAGCTGAAACAAAAGTTCTGCATAGCCATCAAATATTTAAGCACCAGTAACGGCGGACGACATGATAGCAAGTTTCATCCTCTTTCTCTGTACGTTTACCATTCATTTGCTCAGAGGTTGATGCGTTTGTTGCTTCCTGAGCAGCTCTTCTTTACTCCACCCTAGCGGCCCACTTCTTCTCTTCTTCCGTCGGCATCTTTTCACGTTAAAACTAATTAAGTCAGTTTTTGTGTTGCAATTACTTAGTATGTTTTTCTAAATTTTTCACTTAAGTGCCATCTGCCTCAAGAATGATTTATAATATGAAGAGGTAGAGGAAATGACAGCAAAGGTGGTTGAAATGAGAATGGTGCCCGTATGCATGCACCACATGACCACCCTGCTGCAGAGAGCTGATTCTACAATTAAATAAAAATAAAAGGAGTAAGAAAAATCATTACCCCAAAAGCGGACAGTAGAGGTCACATAGTATATGTGTACCAACTTTCAGGTCAATAGGTGAAACGGTTTACGAGCTGCAGGTGATTTAAAATCCTGGACAGACAAACAGACAGCCATGGTAGCGTATTATATAAGAAGATTGGCTACATCCACTCTACAATCTCTGTCCAGACTACAATTTTCACATAGATTATGAAAGTATCTCACCCTACACTAAAACCACCAAAAACACATATGACAGAGCACGGTTGGATTAAGACCCCCACATGCCCCTGGATGACTTGGCTCCTGAACAGAGAGAGTTGATCATCCTTTTAACAATGCAGTGTGGAGACGTCATCTTGTTTAATGCAGCTCGGCATGTCTCACCTCTTGAGGTTGCCCCCGGGTTCCCTCAGTCATTTTGACTCGTGGATATTCGATTGTCACATCGAGTGAGAGTGGGCAGGATTTGGAGTCCCTCTTGGTCATTCAGATTCTTATCGACTGGGTGGGGCCCACTTAAGTCATTTCAGTGCACTGATCCTGCAACAACTCATCAAGCTTTTCGGTCATATGGTCCTTTGCCATCATGAGCACCTAAGTCTGCACCCAGAAGGTCCTTATGAAAGATTGGCTCCTGTGACAGAGTTGTTCACTTAAACTGAGCATGCGCAAAGGAAGAGGAAGTGTCCTATTTAAAAGGATGGCAGCTCCACCAGCCATGGAATTTATTGCAAAATCCTAGTGACCAATACTGTATATTATTTGTGTTTTACATTTAAACTTTATAAAATCTCAACCAAGCAACACAACAAGCTCCATAGAAAGAAACTCCTCCATGCCTATTAAGTTGGAATATGATTTTCTTCCATGAAGGGTGACCTATTAAGGAATGAAACATTGAGATTGAGCAAAATCCAAATCAGGGAAGGCCCAGGTAATAAGTTCAAACCAATTAGAGCCCAATTTGGATCTATGTTTTGTCACATGTGTGTGCTTGAGAGGCAGCTTAATGGCTCTGGAGAAGGGTAGTTACCCGCCGTACCAGGGGTTGGCACTGTATTCTAATACCTTCTTTCTTCCTCCCTCTGCAGAACAGAAGACTAATGGCCGCTCCACTGTTGAAGCCACTTTTGTTGTCTGCCCACCTGGACCTGTCCCTTCCTGTCGACAACCTTTATAATTTGTAAAGTTGCCATTTCAGTTCAATTCTGTGTTGGACTTGCGTCTGAAGAGATGTTCCTCATATCGTTGTTAAAAGATGTGTTTTTCTTTGCTGCACATTACATGGAGTCACATTTATGCCCGATGCACGCTCGTTTTCAAAAGTCTGCGTTTCACACATCCACACTGCAGTACTGTGCCGGTGTTTTCAGAAAGTTTCCATTTTTAGGGGTTAAATACACCAGGGTAATGTGGATGAAAGATGAAAATGACAACTGATGTCTGTTTTTAAAACGAAAACATAGTATGGACGTAGCCTCTGGGAGAGACAGAGAGTGAGAAGCAGGGTGTGATGGCTACTCTTTAAATATCTTATTCCAATCTTATTTACAAAAATGAATCTGATAGACTATACAATTCCATAAATACTCTTTCTTCCCTGTCTTTCACCTGAATATTATTCCACATTCATGGCTATATGAAAGATCCTGTGCTCGATCCCCAGTTCTTTTAAGATTCTTGATGTTTAAATATGACAGATAGGAGGTCTTGTCCCCCACCTCATACAGCACCTAATTGTTCACTGCAAGGCATTTCTCTGGGGTCCACCACTCATCATTTTGCATCCTCACATGAACTGGCCATGAACTAAAGAGAGGGTCACCCCAAAGTGATGAAGATTTCTGACTTCTAAACTGCAGCTGGGAGGGTGTCATACACAGCGACAGGCTCCTTCTCTATGAGTCTCACTGGCCACCAATTCCCTCCCCTGGTCAATTCCGAACAAGCCCCCAAATGTTATGGATGAGAATACATTCAGGGTCCTGACTCCCTTCTCGTTTTACATCATCACATGGAAAGGCCAACCGAGAACCAGGTGTTGTGCTTCGGGTGCACTTCTAAAGCGAACAGGGTGGAAGGCTTTCTAAGGCTGATGAAACCTGACAGTTTCCTTTGAAGTATCTACCTGGCTGTTCTCATATTTGGCAGACTGGTTGCATTTAATAATAACATAACACAAACCAAAAAGAAAGCTGGCATATTATAGAAGTTTGAGCTCTTTAATCAGAATTCTCAGAAGAAGAAAGATAATAGTAAACATATGGTAGCTTTCCAAAGTCTAAAAATAATCCTTAGGGCTGTCTGATTACAAAGTAGGAACATTATTGTGAAATTACCACATAACCACAGCAAGCATTATTACAACATAATTATCAAAAAACCCAAGTAACATCATTATGTTCAATGATGCATATTTGCTTCAAGTTGCACATATTAGTGCATTGTAATGTCACACACTTACAGCTTTAGTCTCTTTTTCAGATTTAGCCTCCATTTCCACTGGAAGCTTCCATGCTTCTTCTTTGTTATTATTAGTTACTAGTAAAATACCCGCGCTTCGCAGCAGAGAAGTAGTGTGTTAAAGAAGTTATGAAAAAGAAAAGGAAACATTTTAAAAATAACATAACCTGATTGTCAATGTAATTGTTTTGTCACTGTTATGAGTGTTGCTGTCATCAAGGATTTGAATATCATTATTTCTTTCAATCAGGTGCTTATTTGGAGGATGTGTTGTGTTCAAGTTACATGTTTGTCTAGTCTATCCCTGACCATCTCATCTTCATTGTCCACTGTTGTAAAGATAACAGGTTTCATTCATCGAAGTGATCACTACCCAAATCGGTACTCGTGAATCTAAGATGTTTAACAGGCATTCCCGGTATTGTGGATTTGCCTGCGAATATTTAGCGGCAGCGTGTCTATGAACTTAATTTAAACTTAAGCTTTACACCTTGCTTTCCTATTGATATGTCTACAAAGGCTTGTTCAGATTCAGAGGGTTGTTCCTTTTTTACTGCATCAATAAACAGCTCGTCTTCCTCTTTATCTGAGACATCACACACTGCATGCACGGGTTTACTTTATATTCTTTTGCTGCCTTCTCAATTGTGTAATGTGTTTTTTCTCAGCGCTCTTTGGAGCTCTTGCTTTTTGTGTGCATACTGCGTTCACAGTCAGTTCATGTGAGCCGCTCTGAGTACATGCATCGAAGGTTCTCAGCTGTGGTTGTGCTATCTCGGGTGATCGTGCGATGTCCACGGCTTTATTTAATGTTAGCTCAGACCCGACACTTAAAAGTTTTTCTCTCACTTTCGCTGAATTTGTGCCAAACACTATTCTATCCCTGACCATCTCATCTTAGTTTGCACTGTCTTCCTTTAGCTGGACATTGACTTTTTCCACCGTGTACTTTGTTTCCGCAGTAGCTGCACTTATGAATATGCTTGTATGCGTCACTCGCTTCATATTCTTTTGCTGCCTTCAATTGTGTAATGCGTTTTTTGTTCAGCGCTCTTTGGAGCTTTTGCTTGTTGTCTGCGTACTGTGTTCACAGTCAGTTCACATGAGCCGCTTGGAGTACATGCATCGAAGATTTGCTATCTCGTGCGATCTTGCGATGTCCACATTAATGTTTTAATTAATAATTTAATGTTAGCTCAGACCCGGAACTTAAAAGTTTCTCTCGCACTTTTGCTGAGTTTGTGCCAAACACTGTTCTAATCCAGACCATCTCATCTTCGTTTGCATAAGCAAAGTCCTTCACCAGCAATTTTAACTCTGATACAAAGTGATCAAAAGTCTTGTTTATACCTTGCGTCTTCTCACTAAACTTGTATCTCGTGAAAATCGTATTCGTCTTAGGCATGATAAACGCCTCGTAGCGGCAGCGTGTCTATTGGATTGCTGGTGACGGAGGGCCTTATACGGGCAGGCACTCAATTACGTGGGAGGCGTGCGTATGGGGGACGCAATATAGGCAGGCAGCCAACTACGTGGGAGGCGTGGTGATGGGTGACGCAACTCCGCCTCACACAGTGACCGAGCTGCAGGCTATGGCCATATACAGTAATCCCTCCTCGATCGCGGGGGTTGCATTCCAGACCCCCCCGCGATAGGTGAAAATCCGCGAAGTAGAAACCATATGTTTCTATTGTTATTTTTATATATTTTAAGCCCTTATAAACTCTCCCACACTGTTTATAAATATTCCCCGCAGAGTTATACAGCATAATCCCTTTGTATTCTCTTAGATATTAGGTAAGATTCATTGAAATTATGTATATAAACACACTGTTTATATACAGTAAAACCTAAATATTATTTTAAAGATAGTGTGTCTCCGATAGCACATATGTTACAGCCATTACGATAGACATGCAACCAGCAATAAATACGTACAATACAAGAAAAATAGTATACAGTAAATGTGTGTACAGTGACACTAAACGCACGTACATGTACTAAGCACTGCAAGTAGAAAATTAATTATGGTTACTCACCAACAATGACACGATGACTTGTCCGATAACAATGAGTTTTATTTTACTGCACAACAAAGGAGAGCGTTACAGCCCTTAAAGGAGCCACTTCAGGCAATTGTGTAACACTGCCGTTGTTCTTCTTCCGGCAGTCTTCAATCCAAATCCCTAAAGCAGATTCCAATCAGACTACTGCCTTATTACATCCACTTACAACTTGTTTTGCACCCTGGTTAAAAGGACACTGCGGCCGTAGATCTTCTTTAATTTCATGGCTTGCTAGTGTTTTAACTCTACCATGTCAGTTCATTCTTAAATCATAGATTTTTTTTGTCCTTTCTAATGATACACGTATCATCCAAGGAATTTAAAGCCTAAAATGAGTAATTTTCAGTTTTTCACTTTTTCTTCAGTTTCCATCTGAATACTTAATTAAACAAAGTAGTGAATGATGAATACACACAGGTATGGATGGAGACAAGCAAGATGGAAACTGCTGGTTCCTTTGTCATTTGCATCGTATTGCTAATAAGGAACAGTTAAAACATGGAATATAGTGATTAAATACTAAAATTAGGAATTAAGGGTTCAAAATCTTAAGAAGTCAGGCAACTAAAATGAGCAGGAAAATATCACTTGAGCAATAAGTGCTTCATCAACCATAAATGATTTATCATGAAGCAGTTGGATTGGAGAAAAACACCTGAAACCACTGCGGCCCTCCAGGACCGACACCACTCAGCCCTGATTTAAATGATCTAGTCTTAAATAGCAAATAAATTAAATGAAGTTAAGCAGCAAAAACTAGTCACCATTTAAGAAAATAGAATGAAAACCTGTAGCCAATGTGCTCTACTGGAAACCCCTGATATATAACACTACCAAAATCTACAACATACTGGTATATTTCTGAGATCAATCATTATGAAAGATACCATATAAAAAGTTTAACTGACAAGCAAATAGCCATATCGGGATTTTTCTGAAATTCGCAGTAAAAGCGCTTACCCTATTATATCATACCAGTAATGGTGAACTGCACGATAACGTGCAGTGAATACATTTGACTTATAGTTTTCATCCTCTTTCTCTGTACGTTTACCATTCATTTGCTCAGAGGTTGATGCGCTTGCTGCTTCCTGAGCAGCTCTTGTTTTCTCCACCCTAGCGGCCCGCTTCTTCTCTTTCTTTCATCAGCGTCTTTTCACGTTAAAACTATTTAAGTCAGTTTTTGTGTTGCAATTACTTAGTACGTTTTTTTTTTTAATTTTTCACTTAAGTGCCATCTGGAATGAGAACGGTGCCTGTATGCATTGTATGCAGAGTTGATTCTACAATAAAATAAAAATAAAAAGAGTAAGAAAAATACAATTAATAATTAAGTCAGTTTTTGTGTTTCAATTACTGTACTTACCGTAGTATGTTTTTCTTAATTTTTCACTTAAGCTGGCACTTAAGTCTTCAATCTGCCTCAAGAATGCTTTAAGATATGAAGAAGAAGAAGAAGAAGAAGAAGAAGAAGACGGTGAAGGTGGTAGGGAATGATGCCCTCTAGCTATCTGCCTCAAGAATGATTTGAGATATGAAAAGATAGGGGAAGTGATTGCGAAGGTGGAATAGATGAGAACGGCGCCTGTACGCATGCCCCACACAGCATCCATGCTGCCCACTGCTGAGAGTTGATTATATAATAAAATAAAATAAAAGTAAAAAGATTAATAAAAATCATCTCCTCAAAAGCGGACAGTTGAGGTCATGTAGTATATGTGCACCAAATTTCAGGCCAATGAGTCAAACGGTTTGTAAGCTGCAGGTGATTTAAAATCCTGGAAAGACAAATAGGCAGCCACAGTAGCGTATTATATAATAAAGATTGTATTTTTTTTTTTGTGTAGCTAAAGGTTGATAAGCTCACTGTGACTGTGACATTCAAGTTAGACATTTTCTTTCTTTTTATTCATTCAGCGTATTTGTTTATTTATTTATTGAGCTCCTGTAAAAAGTCAAATTTTCAATATCTATCTATCCATCCATCCATCCATCCATCCATCCATCCATCCATCCATCCATTATACAACCCGTTATATCCTAACTACAGGGTCATGGGGGTCTGCTGGAGCTAAATTAAAGTATATTCACTTTCCAAACAATTATTGCTATTGACACAGGAAGAAAGATGTTTAGTTTTATATAAATAAAAATACAATAAAAACAAGATATTTATGTATGAAAATTCTCAGGAATAATTGCAGAATCCACAATAAATATTATCCCAGATTGTGACACTACATCAGTTTCCCCATATTTGATCAGAGGTGTGTTATATTATGAGCTCAGGGCAGCAAATGATACTCAGTAAGTAGTCAGGACTGAACTGAAAACTTTGTACTCTAGCAAACAGTCTTTTCATGTAGAGCAGGACTACATGCTGGAGGGCTACAGTGACTGCAGCTTTTCACTTTAACTAATTTCTTAATTAGAACCTACAGGTATTTACCCACCTTTTAAATGGACAAGTGTCTGTGTGTTTATGTACCTATGTGTCTGTCCAGTTGCTATGTCTCTGTTATTCCAGCAGATGGCACATCAGAAACATATGTAGCAATAAAATGCAATGCAGCTGTTATTCCAATAGATGGTGCATCACAAGCATTAACACTGCTTTTATGAATCCCATTCCTAATGGTATATAGCAGAGACATATACATTGCATTTGTCATTCCAAAAGATATCAAATCACAGATTTTATTACTACAAATGTTCTGTGATGCACCATCTGTTGAAATGACAAATGCAATGCATTTTATTACTACATCCATCCTAATACATAGTGCACTGTAAATGTTAATGCCGAGGTCCTCTTGATAACTTTGAATTTAAACTGTTCTAAATGGGGTTAACAGCAAGTCTGCTACTAAAACGATGTGTTTTTTATGGGCTTAGTTTTAGTTAACTTGCTTGTAATGACTCAGATGCATTAATTGTCTGTTTAAATTTTAAACAGCTGCATTTAGGATTAAATTTGAACATTAGAAAAACCTAAATGAGAAGAGGCCATTCAACCCTAAAATGCTTGCCAGTCCTATCTACTTAATTTCTCTGTTGCCTGTTTCCTTAACCAGATATCAGTTAATAAAGAGGTTTAAATGACAAAAAAAAAAAAACACCAGCTCCCCAGCTAATGCGCTTCCATTTAAACCAGTCTATACACATCATGATTTATCTGTGCTAATAGCATGTTTAGAAATAAATGAGGGAGAATTGAAGGATCGAGAGGCACAAACCTGTTCTGGACCTCAACACATATGAATGATGTTCTCACTCTAATTGTCTGATTTTACAAGGTAAGGAGTGGAGGAGGGAGAAAGTGATAAAGTACAGCAACTGCCCACAGAGTGGAAACTGTATGGGATTTGAGACGTTTTGGTAAAGTCTGCATAATAAAAAGAGTTCAAATGGGAAAATAGGGTCACCCAGAACCCTACCGATGACAAAACACAGTCCATCATGTTTGATCTTGTGCTCTGCTAATCACCCACCTGACTGTGCTGAGAAGCTTGGAGCAGCAAGAGCAGCAGCGGGAAGGCATGGAAACACCTGCTGCCAAACAGAGTTTAACTTTCTGAATTGAACAAACAAAACAGAAAACACCCTTGTACTTGCTGTTGACACAAAAAAATGAAACAAAACATCCATTCTTTAAGAGGAACTCAGTATATTTTGAGGGTAGAAGCCAAGTGGACATGCAATAAAAAATTGTAGCAAATATGTGAAATGTTTTGACGGCAAATGAAAATCACCACATCTTGAATTGTTTTAGACAGCCAGACTGGATCACAAACATTAGGAAAGTTTTATTTTAGGTGCACCACTCCGACCCCCTAGAGCCCCTAATCTATATATCACGTTTTGACTTTATACTTTCAAATTCAGTTTGTTCAGACTGTTAGATATTTCTCTTTGCTTCCCAGAACTCATCTCCTAATATTTTTTCTCAGATTTAATTTTACACATTTTACTTTTGCTCCATATACAGTATATCACATTTTACTTTATATATTAATGAATGGATTCCATAGACTATATTTTACATTTTCTTTCATAACTTCCAATTTGTTGTGATGTGAAATGTTGCATACAAGTTGATAAATATTTTGTATGTCTTTATTTGTAACTTAGACAAAGCAAGGCAATATTAGTGTTGCATTATTAATAATAACAGCAATGGTTTGATGGTTTAAGAACTCCTTCCCTCCTTTAAGAGTAATTTTACGACAGGGTTGGGGGGAAGTGCCTCAAACTAGTTTGCCAAGTGCTTCTCTACTAAAGTCTCTTTCTCAACCCCCACAGGCTGCCTAACTACCAAGCTTTACCTTAACATATAGTTTGGAGGGCAGGTGTGAAGGTGTTCTATCCCCCCATTGTTCTGAAGTATAGCTGTTTGGAACTGGCTTGTATCAAAAGCCTTTAAGTACCACAACACCCTATTGGCTGTAGGGGTTGGACACAAACCCTATACATTTGCTTGCTTCACCCTGCTCTCTCTCTCTTACCAAACTGATCAAAGACCATCACCCACCATGAACTGAAAAGGACAACAGAATGAAGAGCACAGCTTGGCAGCCATATTGCGACAGGCAAGCGGCCTGTTCTGAAGAAAACTGACCACAAAATGATGCCTTAATTAGAGACATTTTAAGTAACTAACAAATCTGTGTGCTGCCTGAAATTACACATTAGTATTTATCAGGTTGTATGGTTGCCAGTATTCAATATTCCCTCTCGGGAATTGAACCTCGGGCGTCAGCTTCAGAGGTGAAACCTCTTGCGTTGTGCCACGGCGTGTGGTTCATTTATTTGACAGTATGTTCGATTCCCGAGAAGGGGTGCAGTGAGTGTGTAGGCCTGATGAGCCCAGAATTAGGGCGAAACACGTGTCACATACTCTTTGCATTATTTGACAGTAAAACTGTTTCAACCATTCTATGATCTGCTTCTCGCAACTGAAAGAGGGCACCGTGGCGGATGTTAGCCGACTTGCTGACCAACCACAAGCGTTACCTGGTAGGTAACCACCCATACAATTAGATTGTGATTCAGACTACGAATGCCTTGAATATATATATATATATATATATTATATATATATATATTGTCGCAGTAGGGGGCAGTAGTGCTCCCTTGAATCCTCAGGTACCACGCCAAACACCTGGTAAAAGTGACACAATAGTTCTTTTTATTATAATAATTACATGCACTAAGCACCCTCCACTCTACACTATTCATAAACCAATACACAATACCAAATCAATAATCAATCCTCCACTCCCAGACGCGTTGCCCTCCTACCACCCAGCTCAGCTCGCGTCTGGGAGTTCCCTCAGTCCTTTTATATTCCCTGACCCGAAGTATTCCCAGTCCCCAGTCCATGTGATCTTGTATCACTTCCGGGTCAGGTAAAAAGTACTTTTCTTCATCCCGAAAGTCCGTCGCTCTTCCTATGACGAACTTCCGGGTCACAGTGTACAAATAAGTCATTGGTCCTCCCTGCAGCTCCCTCTTGCGGCCCCTGTGGTATTTAGCAGGGCTGAGAATAAAAACTACATAGTCCATGACTCCCTGCTGGTCTTAGGGGCACCTCCATACTGCAGGGAGGGCTCCATCTGGCGGCTTGGGGGACTTGGCCGGGATAAACTGCCGGGCACAGTCCACAACATATATATATATATATATATATAAAAAATATGTTTGTGCAGGTGCCATTTACCTAAATTTCACATTTTTGTTGAATACATAAAAACATTCTGTATCAAACATTTCTAATAACAGGAAATCAGGAAGGGGCCAAATACTTTCTCACAACAACTACATAAATATCACAGTCCATAACAACTGAATATTTGAAAAGCCATAATAAAGTACCTTTTATGGTTTGAGCTATTACAGGATGCACCACGCAACGAATTGCATATACTATACAAAATACGAACAGACTGCATAGTCAGAAAGAGAGCATATCAAAGAGATAAGATGAGAACACAAAAGAATCGAATACATGGAAAATGAGCAATAAAGCCGTAACATTCCCTCTGGCAAAAATAGCAAGAAAAGCCCTGCTCAGTTTCTTGATATTCTACACATTGAGAGGCATGAAACAGTGGGAAAGGGGTAGTGGGAGGTAGTAGGGGGTTGAGGTGGGGGTTTTGGTGGATTTTGTGGGAGTGTGAGGCTGTGTGATGTGTGTGGAATCGATCTTTAAATGTCACAGCAACAGCTGGTGACCCACAGCCCGGTCCCAGGCGATGCAGACGTGTTCTCGGAGTGCTGGTCATGATTCAGTAGTATTAATGCTATTCAGGTTGCCTAAGTTATCAGCAAGATGCAAGTAAATACAAGGGAAATTCAAAAAGATTCCTCCCCTGGCTGGGGTTCAAATTCTTGTTTAATGTCTAAATTTCTCCATTTGCGATTCTTTTCTTTATATTAAAATTACTTGTGTTTATTATTTGAGTTATGTCAATGCATATAATGCTCACAACAGAAAAGACCCTAATGCAATCTTCATGAGAAAGAAGACCAGAGAAGAGTAATGGTGGTCTCATGAAAAAAGAAAAATGAGTGTATCGCACAATTAGTGCAGAGGCTCATGGGGCTTTGGAGCCAGCCGCAACGACTAGTTGATGACAGAATTGGTGGTGCCATATTATTTCCATTTTGTTACAATGCATTTAATGGAGCTCTGTGGGATTTTCAAAGTTTCAGGTATTTTAATAATCCACCTCCGATCTATACTTCTGCACTACTTTTTCTCTGACCTGTTTGAGTGCTGCTTGGTCTTCATGCTGCTTGCTTAGTGATGTTGCAGAGTCAGGGGCCTTTCAGAACAGGTCTGTTTATCTCAGAAATCATGTGACACATCATGTGACAAGCTGCTTGCAAACAGGTGGACCCTATTCAACTAATTAACTAATCTGATTTCTGAAGTTAATTGGTTGGACCAGATTGTACTTAGGGGATTCATATAAATACATATGCACTCACAACTTTATATTTTTTTTACTTAATTTCTTTATTTCATAAACACAATATATTATTTTCATTCCACTTAAAATCTATTTTATCTCCAGATTGCAATCTGACAAAACAGGACAAACACCAAGGAAGGTGAATACTTTTGTAAGGCACTGACTTTGCCATCCTACTTGGTCCTTTTACCACTGAAAAATATTGAGTTCCAGATGTATGCAGCGTTTGTTTCACAAAGCACGAGGAACTTGAAACCAGATTGTGCCCATTTGGATGCAATGAACTGTATCCTCGACAGCCTTCCCTTGTAACCCAAGAGACTTCTGTCAATACTTATGTCATAACCGGGAAAATACATCTACTGCATATTTTTCATGATCACCTCATACACATTCTTCAGTTTGTATAGTTTCAGTGCTGGGTGATTGGCTTCATTATAGTCATCATTATTAGTGAAATTCAGGTATTTCATAATAAGTGAGAAATGAAAATCACTCAATTTTGTGAAAATGGAGTTTGCAACAACTGGTTTATGGAGCAGTACTTAGTCTGGACTGGTTTACCCACAATGTCCTGCATTATCAGGAAACTGAAAAACACCACGATATCTGCAGCGACAGGCTGCCAGTGACTGTGACAAGATAAAGGTTTAATGGCTTACTTTTCTGATAATGCTAAGCATAGCTGTTCATTTCATCAACTACTTTCTCCACCTATCCATAAACCATAAACAGTCCATGTTATCAGACACCTGTAAGATCAGGGTAATCTATTAATGTTCAACTAGGAGGTTCAGGACTGTCAGCAGTAGTATGAAACCAACACCAATCACAAGCATCACTGAAACATTTGCAGGTCGGAATGTACATAACAGGTGTCAGATTCACTGTCTGTGTCAACACTTGATGACCAACTCATATCATCATTGTCACTCAAATCGAGCAATGCTTCAGTTTAATTTTATTCTAAAACTGGTTTTATGTTGTTTCATTTACATGCTATTGTATTTTTGTATGAAGGCTCTGTCCCACTTTTGATATTGATGAGCTACCATAAAGTGGCGGAACACATAAAAAAACCAAAATCATAAGTATGATGTTATTTTATCTACTGGGTGGCAGGAGGACACTGTCCTGAGTGCTATTTGGGCTTAACTCTGTAAAGTGGATCATTACACAGAACCCTGAGTCTGACACAGACAATCATATTTACATACAGTTTAGAGCTTGACTCATCCGAGATTAATGCCAAAGAGATTATGAGCATTCTGGGAGTATTCATATTTTTGCAGACTTACTTCATATTATATACCAACCAGCAACAGCACACTGAACGAGAACGTGCAGTGAATACACTTTCTCAGCATTTGTTTGCTCAGAGGTTGATGCGCTTGCTGCCTCCTGAGCAGCTCTTCTTTTCTCCACCCTAGCGGCCCGCTTCTTTACTTCTTTCATCTGCATTTTTTTTGCATTAACACATTATGTCAGTGTTTGTGTTGTAATTACTTAGTACATTTTCTTTAATTTATCATTTAAGCTGGCACTTAAATCATTCTTGAGGCAGATTGAAGACTTAAGATATGAAGAGGTAGGGGAAGTGAAGGAGAAGGTGGTAGGGATAAGAACAGCGCCCGTATGCATGTGCCACATGGCAGCTCTGTTGGCCACTGTCAAGAGTTGATTCTACAATAAAATAAAATAAAAATAAAAAAAGAGGAATAACATTGGAGGTCAATCATCACCAAAATCAGATAATAGATGTCATGTAGTACTTGTATATGTGTACCAAATTTCAGATCAATAGGTCAAATGGTTAGCGAGCTACAAGTGATTTAAAATCCCGGACAGAAACAAATAGCCACGGTAGTGTATTATATATAAAGATATGGCACCTTGAACTTTCCTATTGTACTCTATACATTTGTTGCATGCATGAAACCAAGATGGACACAAAAAAATAATTATAAAATTAGAAACACATTCTAGCAAGAAATCAGTGATAAAATTGAATTCTGTGACTCCAAAAAGCTATATTTACCATAGAAAGAACAACAACAACATTTATTTCTATAGCACATTTTCATACAAATGATGTGCTTTACAAGATGAAGAAAGAAAATAGAAAAAAATATATATGAATAAAATTAGGTAATACTAATTAACAAAGAATAAAGTAAGTTCTGATGGCCAGGAAGGACAGGGAAAAAAAACAAAAAAAAAAAAACACTTGAGACGGTTGGAGAAAACAAACAAAATCTGCAGGGGTTCTAAGGGCACAAGACCACCCAGTCCCCTCTAGGCATTCTCCGTAACATCAATGATCTCAATCAGTCCTCATGGTTTTTAGGCTTCACATGGACGAACTTGATGATGATGGTGGTCATGTGGACCTCTGGCCTTCAATGTAGGGATATCAAGGTGCTTTCATCAGATGGTGGTGGGGGCACAGACACAGAAAACTGGAAAAAGAACAGCAGAGAAAGTAGGGGTTAGTACGGAATGTGGAGCCATTAACAAAATGCATATGCAGAATATCAGGGTTACACTACAATGAAGCTATGAGAAAGGCATGTTAAAATAATAAGCAGTTTTTTAAAATGCTCCACCTTCTTAGCCTGGCGAATTTCTATCTGTAAGCTCTTCCAGATTTTAGGTGCATAACAGCAGAAGGCCGCCTCACCACGTCTTTAATGTTGTAGCTCTTGGAATTCTAAGCAAACACTCATTTGAAGATCTAAGGTTACGATTTGGAGTATAAGGTGAGAGGATGGAGTGAAACTTTGAGGCTTTGTAAACCATATGCAATATTTTAAAGTCAATTTTAAATGGCACAGGTAACCAGTGTAGTGACATTAGAACTGGTGCTCGGATTTTCTTTTCCTAGTTAAGATTCTAGCAGCTGCGTTCTGCACTCGTTGCAATCGATTGATGTCTTTCTTGGGCGAGAGAAGTGCGTTACTGTAATCTAGTTGTCTGAAAACAAAAGCGTAAACTAATTTTTCAGCATCTTGCAAAGTTATAAGGGTTCTATTTTTTGCTATATTTCTTAAGTGAAAAAATGCTGTCCTAGTAATCTGATTAATATGTGATTTAAAATTTAGGTCAGAATCAATAATTACCCCTAAATTCTTTACCTCTGTTTTGACTTTTAAGCTAGTTTATTTCTAATACCTTCATTATATCCATTCTTGCCAATTACGAAGATTTATGATTTCTCCTTATTTAGTTTGAGTTCAGAAAGAAGAACAAAATACAGTCAAAATAATGTGCATACCTTTTACAATGAATACAAATTTTATAAAGTCACTGAACATATTGTTATGGGAAAAGAGTGAATATCCATCCATCCATCCATTTTCCAACCCGTTGAATCCGAACACAGGGTCACGGGGGTATGCTGGAGCCAATCCCAGCCAACACAGGGCGCAAGGCAGGTACCAGTCCTGGGCAGGGCGGCAACCCACCGCAGAAGAGTGAATACACCTCATAAAATACCACTCTTTTAAAGATATATGAACACATCAAAATTTGACCTTCATTCAAGCAAAATTTATAGATAAAGAAGATGTACAGTAATATTAAAGCATCAACCATTTTTACATTTTGTAGTCCATTGTATAATTTAAATAAATATAAATGCAAATTTCACATGTGGAAAAAGTTAGTACACCCCTACATTTATCACTACCTCAAACACCTCAGAATAGAATGAGGTGCACAAGATCAGGTAACAATGACCAGAACATCATTAGAGAGGATTTTATCTATACATTACTTATTTATTTCAGTTTTTAATTTAAGTGTGTGTAATCACCATGCTGAGATCCAAACAGCTTTCCGAAAGAAGGTTCTAAATGCCTGTGAGAGATTTTAAAAGATCTCCTAACAATTGGAAATAAGCCATTCCACTGTCCAGAAGATCATCAACAAGTGGAGAAAATTTCAAACAACTGTCGAATTTTCTAGGCCAAGTGGCTCAAGCAACTTCAACCTGAGAACAGAACGCAAGATGCTGAAAAAGGTCTCCAAGAATTCTAGAATTTCAGGGGTAATCCTTATCTCTGTTGATGTCAAATTGTAGGAGTCTGCCATTGACATAAACTTGGGGTTCACTAGCACAATTGTTCCAAAATGACTCAAAATGCACTCTAGTGGGGGGAATCCCATCAATCCCCAGTGAGTAACGAAAGGATAAATGTGGAGTCTTCATAAATAAAGAAGGTTAATTTTTATAAATTGTTCTGAAAACAGTGAAGCAGGCCCAGGGTGAAGTAGGCAATCCTGTAGCAAACAATATCCGAATGCACAATACAAAGAAAAAATTGGAGGTCAAAATCCAGAACAGCAGAGAACTCACCCATGCCAGCACAGTCAATGAACTGCAAGGGACTGTGGGTTTTCTTCAGCCTTTATAGGCCTGAGGGCAGTCCCTTGATGGTGATGGGCAGGTGGCTCTGCTTCAGAAATGGTGGTAATCCCTGGCCAAACTGGAAGCTATTGTTCAAAAGAAGATGGTAGTAAAATGGGATGCCATCACAAAAAAATCCCCTCCATTCCCACCAGAAGGCGCTATCTTGGAGCACTTTTAGTCACAGGTTCATTCCACTATAGCCATGGTATGCTAAGAAACAGCTCTGGGCGTCATTTCTGCCCACTGCTATCAGGCAATTAAGTTCTTCCACCTGATGTATTTCTTAAGTTTATTCCTAATTTTATTTATTTAATTCTTCATTTATTTATATCAATTGATTGCTTGGATGCATTGTGTCCTGTGAGTCTGTATTCCTGTTTTTGTGTTTCTGCTGCTGTACACATTTGAATTTCTCCGTAGGATTAATACAGTTTATCTGATCAATTCTAATCTTGTGTTCTGGTCTATCTATTCTATTGCATTTGCCCTCCTTTTTTGACACCCACTGTACGCCCAACCTACCTGGAAAGGGGTCTCTCTTTGAACTGCCTTTCCCGAGGTTTCTACCATTTTATTCCCTAAAGGGTTTTTTTTGGGGGAGTTTTTCCTTGTCTTCTTAGAGAGTCAAGGCTGGGGGGCTGTCAAGAGACAGGGCAGGTTAAAGCCCATTGCAGCACTCCTTGTGTGATTTTGGGCTATGCAAAAATAAATTGAATTGTATTGTAATCTACCATAAATGAAGACCAAATCGTGATAAAAATGTTAAAAAACATTTCATGGGGTGTACTTTTTCACATGACTGTAGTATTGATGCGATCTCTTTTTTTAAATTTAACTGCCAGCAGAGAATGCCTTTCCCTTTTCATATTGTAATATGCTGTAGACTCCAAAACATCAACGTGAGCTTTTCTATTTTTGGCCACTTTTTGTAATACAACATTAAATTCAAATCTTTTACATTCTTGTATCTTTTCTGATTACAGTAGATGACATCATGACTCTGAAAATTCTTCTTTCCTCGCCTCTTTACTGAAGGCTATATGATTTGATGTGGAACGGTAATCTCATCCCATTTTTATTTCTCTTCTCAGGATTGGCAGCAGGGTCGCAGAGTGAATGCTCACTCTTAAGCCTGGCATTTGTCTGCATGCAGTTTGTCTTTCCTTGCAGTGCTAAGACATTGTGAGATGATTTCACACACACATACACACACACGGTGGAGTAGTCAGCTGAGATTGTTACATTAAATAACAATAATAATTCTAGTAATCTAAGACCATTTCTAATCCAAGTTCAGACACCTCCCGAGGTAGCCAAAAGCAGCCAATTCCATTCTTTCTGACTGTGTGATGCGAAATCACTCCATTAGCTCAACGTCTCTGAAATAATTCAGTAGTATTGAATTAAAGATGCACTCAAGCTACGTCACAGTCCAGTATAAGTGTGCCACCTTTTTCTCCCTAGGCTCAAATGGAGATTTTATTCTTGCTTTATTTTTAGTGCTCTTAAAGCCACAATAACTCAGCTGTTGGAATAAAAGCACACCAACCTTCATCTCCCAGTATTTTTTTTCAAAATGCTACATGCAGCAAGCTGGTCGCTGAAAATTGACATAACCATCAAGCCATCATCTAGAAATGTGCAGCCCCGTATCGTCCACTGTAATCTTGTAATGCTGAGTGCCAGTTTAACCTTGTCAGGGAGGCGCCTGTCCGACAACGTGATGCACTTTTATTTTATAATTCTCAGCTACCATGCGATACACCATCTGAAAGCCAACCGTGCCAAGCGGTATAAATAATTGAAGCCGTAACCTGTGAGCAGGCCACGGAAACCAAATCTGCGGCCAGCAGCTTTTTTACTTTGTTAGGCCACCTCGACCTGCGAAGGCAGAGGAGTCTGCCTGCATACGGCCTCCAGCCTGGCTTACTGTGTGGAACTTTCCATTATGGGCGTCTCGTTAATGATAAATTACTCTCATGCATTTTTTAGGTTGTATTGCCTTTGAATGGTCTCTTATTGAGAAGGGGTTTTCTAACTAACCTAGAAAGAAAAAAAAAAAGAAAAAGTGAAGAGATGTCTCAGGAGGTTTGTTATATAAAATTAGAAGAAATACCCTCTTATTACAAAGTAAGGTAAAAGGTATCTGAGATATACTTATAAAAATAAAAACAGAATAAATTCAGAGTTTACCTGAGCATCACTTTTTGATGTGGTCTGTTAGATGCATTGACTTAATCCAATGGTCATAACCCCTTATTTGACACAAGCAAGTACAATTTTGTCAGCAGTAGTGAAAATGGACGGATAACCTGTGCCCATTGTGGTCATGTGAGGGATGACAATCAACGCGGGCCATCCACATTTACTTCAAAGTCTCAAATGGCACAATCAATAAATGAAACACAAAGGTAGCCTCTCTGGGGCTGTAAGTTTGGCTTGCCTTCTTGGCTCTTGACCTGGCTAAGGAGCTCCAGTCAGGAAAAGATGGCCCTTTCCAGTCAGCCTGGAATTTAGGACCAGAAGGAGCAGAGTCAGCTTCCATTACTGGGCATCTTCTGTTGAGGGAAGGGGAGAGGACATGATTATTGCCATTGTCCCCTCTCATCCCAGAGGGAATATTAAATGCCTCGGACGAGTACTGAAGGTGATCCTCTGACATGCATGCGTGACATCATATTTATCAAGCATCTCAGAATTACTCCTAGGAATTTCACTAAAAGTCTGATTTGGATAAGTCCCAGCGAGGGGTAGGAGATCATGTTTGGCAATGAATGACCTCACAGTTTTATGGCACCCAAACTGCAATTTGACATTCATGAAGGTGTTTTGTATATTTTTTTTTTTTGTAGTTTCTCTGGAAATCAGGATGAGGTTTTGTAGTTTTCAGATACTAATGCTAAGGCTTCACCACAAAGATAATAATAATAATATATTTTAAACAGTAGAACAGTAGTAAGTTAATATAATGGGCTGAGAGAGAGAGTGAGAGAGAGAGGGGTTGGGAGCACTAAACTGCATGTAATAGTTGCAACTTTGCAATGACATTAAGAATGTTAAAGTTTTCATCCATGACCACCTATGTGTTAATACTGTGTGTGATTCACATATACTGTACATGCTCATCCACACTTGGGGCCAATGATCTTTATGTGTGTGAGAATTGCATGAACGTAGATTACTTTACGATTACCTCACATGGAGTGTTGATGAAATGTATGCATCTGCATATTACCTCACCCATTGAAAGGGCATTCAAAGTTTGGTGCAAAATTCGAGAAATGGCTGGCTCCGACACACCCAAATCATTGCTATTGCAACCGCTGCATTTTCTCCATGGCCAAGAAAGCTAAAGTAACCAACACTTTAATTTCCACTGACAACATGTGACTTCACTGCATTGTGTTTTGTGCAAAACACATGGAACATAATGAAAGATCCAAAGACACATAAAAACTAAACAATCGACAATATTAACATAAGCTAAGGACACAAACATGAATAAAAAAGAGATCAAAATGGCATTTGAACCTCTGCCAGGCTGAGAGTCCTGGGATGCACCTGGTTACTCTCCTCAGCACAGCTTCAAGTGCTGCTATGTTTTCATCATAGCATGGTGACCAGAATTGCACACACCTCCAGATGTGGTCTCACTCGTGTGTTATATACTCTGAGCATAACATCCTATGATTTATACTCAAAACACTTTACAATATAACCTAAAATTTTGTTTGGCTTTTTAATCTCTTCTGTGCATTGCTTAGATGATAAAAATGTTGTGTCGAGCTAAACCCCTAAATCCTTTTTTGGTAGTTGTTTCCTATAGGACAGTGTCTCAATTTTTTTATTTATAATTGACGTTCCTTTTGCCCACATATAGCACTTTTTACATTAAACTGCATTTTCCCAGTTCTGATGGTTATCTAAGTCTTTTTGAACTGTTTTTGCTCCCTTCTCAGTGTTACCCAATTTTTGGATCATCAACGAGACAGCCTGGCAACAAAGTGGTAAGCTCTGCTGCTTTATGGGTCAAGCATCCTGTATAACGTTTGCATGTACTGTGTGGGTTTTCCTTATGGTACTCCAGTGCTGGTCCCACATCTCTGAGTATTGCAAGTATTACAATAATTACAAGGGTTCAAGCAAAACGGGTACTATTAATATGTTACTAGCAAAAAGCAGATACTGTACAAATAATAATAATCATTCTTTAAATTTATATAGAACTTTTCTCACTACTCAAAGCCATTTACAACATGAGTGGGGAGCCACTTCAACCACCAATAATGTCTAGCATTCACCTGGATGAGGCGACGACAGTCATTTTTGTGCGAGTACATGACTAGACCTTGGAAGGCATTTTAACCTGGAGATCAGAATACACCCTGCTCTTTACAAAGGATGTCCAGGGATCTCTTATGACCACAGAGAGTTGAGACCTTGGCCTAACATCTCATCTAACAGCACCATTTTTTGCACAATGTCCCCATCACTGCACGGGGACATTCGGAGTCACATTCAGATCCCAGAATAAACTCCCCCTTCTGGCCTCTCCTATAAGCAAGCCAAGCTTTTCCTGGTTGGCCTCCGATCCAAATACTGGCCGGGCCCGAACATACAGTACTTAGCTTCAGGTGGATGACCTCTTCTGAAGAGCATGTGGTATGATGTTATAATTAGGGTCAAACATTTTGATCTTGTTTCAGGGTGCACTCTATTTATTACGTATCACTTCAATATTTCCAATGACTGGCTCTCTGGTTGACATATTATCGTTAAGCAATTTAGCTACTGAGATTTAATATATAGCATGGAAGTGCCTTGAGCATGGGAAAGGAGGTATACAGTATAAATAAAATCTATAATTATTATTATTAATAAAAAAGGTTTGACTAGCTTTGCTTCTTCTGATAAATGCAGCTGCATACAGATGCCCTTCTAATATTATCACCCATTGACATTACACATGGGCTTTCTGCCAGAGGCACCCATATAAAAAATGAAACAGTTTTGAAAGTTTAATAAGGTGCTTAACTGCTGGGGTCAGTTTAATAAAAAATGTATATATACAAAATGATTTAATATGTCACAAATCAAAAAGGCCAATAATACTAAAGCAATGTCATTTTTACACTAGGCACCTGCATCTATAAAGAACAAAAGCAAAAACAATGAGCCATGAGTGATTTAATTCAAAATGACTTCTTCTTGTATTGGGAAGGTTAATCTCATTGACTCCAAAGGTAAACGGATGTAGGACAGACTGGCATTATCCATTTTGTCAGACTGGAACTCTAATCCTGCCTCAGCAAACTACTTCCATACTCTCTTAATGCCAGCTGAAAAGTCTCTGCCCGACTGGTCCTTCATTTTAAATGCAACATCTGCAGCCTTATCTGATAAGATGATCGGTACCCGACCATGTAATCACCAGGGACATCTCCCTCTAAGACTCAAAGTGGATACATGTTCTGAACAAAAAATCTGAAATCTAGGATGAGTAACACTGATGGATAGAACTTTGATGGACAAGTGTCAACCATGAGGATGGGCTTATGCGCACATAAGAAGCCAATGACAAGACCTCTTTTCCTCTTTTTAAAAACCCTTGCAATACTTGTAAGATTGTAGACGTTGCTGTTGTCTCTTTCAACCCAACAGACAGACACTCTGGACACAAGTTAAAAACACCAAGAAGTATTCTTTTAATTATTTCTCCTTTTCCACAATAACACACAACTCTGCAATAACCACAATATTCTCTCTCCTCCACACCTCCCAGCAAGCATTGTCCACCTCCTCCCGACTCAGGCTCGCTTATAAAGGCACCAGTCCTTTATATAGTTCTTGACCCGGAAGCTTCCATCCTTCTATCCACATGACCTCAGGTCAGATGGGGAACTGTATTTTTCTTCAGCCTGGAAGTATCTGTGGCTATGTACACAGTAGGAATTCCCCAGTCTCCCTGCAGCATCTCCTGGTAGCACCCATGGTACCCAGCAGGGCTGTGTTGCCAAAATCCCAGTCCTATTGTGCCCTGCGGGCATCTGGAGCACCACTGCAGTCCAGGGAAGCTGCCATTTATCGTCCTGAGAGAGGCAGCGTCCCTGATAAGCTGCCCTTCCACATCTTTGTTACTGGGGAGTCCTGGCTGGGATAAACTGCCAATCATCCCTTACAGACCCTACCTCATTGCTCTTCTCTCACAATGATACAGCTTGACCTGGCCATAATTTGGCTTCCCATAGCCAGAACCCATAGCTGATAAAAGTGCGGCCGCAACAACAGTTGAATCAATCCCTTTACTCCAGAGGGCAACAGTGCTGGGCTTAAATGCTCATCTGTGTTGAAGTTTGGACAATGCTAGCATTAGTTCAAACTTGCTGAGGGACAGCAAGGCCACAAGCGAGAGAGAGAGAGAGAGAGAGAGAGAGAGAGAGAGAGAGAGAGAGAGAGAGAGAGAGAGAGAGAGAGACAAGACCGCAAAAAAAAAAAAAAACCCCTGTGTTCACCTTGTTAACATCGGTCACTGACTGATTGCCAGTTCACTTAGCAGGCTCAACTTTGCTAGACTCCAAGGACACTGTGTGTGTAAAACCTTCAAAGAAAAGTTTCACTATCACCCACAACCAGAAAGTAAAACTAAAGTCGAGGAAGGAGAGCACCTGAACAAAGAAAGAAAAAATCCTTTCACATGTCTGGAGAAAGCCAACCAGAAAAGCAAAAAGCAAAGTATACTTTGATTCAGAGAACTATTAATTGTAATTTAACAAACAGGACAAAGCCATGCCAGCCAATGTGCTATGGTCTTAGAGTAAATATAACTGAAGATAATATTCTTGTGAAAGATATATTCTGGCTAGTATGAGTTTCTTGCCCTGAATCCAGTAAGAAAGGGCAGAGAAGCATCTCACACGCACAGGTTGGTAATAACCCAGAGGAAAGGCTACCTTCTGTGAGTGAATGAATGCCATTTGCAGGCAATAGAAGCTCCATAAGCAGCCAGAGAATGTATACATCTTAACCTCAGGAATTAAAAAAATCAGGATTGATAAGTTGTGTGCCTTTTCCAATAAGAGAGGAAAGTTCTGCCTATGCCAAGAGATATAATCAATATTATATTCCTTTTTCTATTAAAGAGAAAAAGTTAAGGTAAGCTTTTGTAATTTTATGTTTTGTCTTGTTTGTTAGTGTCTTTTGTTTATATACATTATATCTATATACATATATATCTATATATTTGCATATATCCATCTTCTGTTATCCTTAGAGGAGAGAGAAGTTAAACAGTGCATTGTCGCACCCACCCCATAATGTTATAAATAAATTGCATTCTTTTGCTTATTTCAACAAGAATGTCTGATGTATTTCTGGAAGTAAGTACGCAGCTGTGTTTTGAATCACAACAGAGAAAGTGAAAGTGTTAATGTAGACTTTGGCCAATTTATGTATCTTGTTCACGAAATGTACAGATCCCTTTATATCTCTGCCATTCCAGCCAGAAGGTGAAACAGAGATCCTATACCCCATTAGCTGCATTAATTTGCTGTCCCTGGGAGTGGACAAGTTGTAGTTCAGGGGAATGTGGCACGGAGAGAGAATATTGGTTTCAGACTCACGGGGGTTAGAGCCTCTCTATAAGCCAGCTATTAAATGCAATCATATGTTTTCACAGGGGTCTGTGTGTTAAGGGAGTGGTGTCAGCATGAATACTGGGGAATTCCAGGTGGCCAGAATATACAATAGAATGATAGAATGGCCATCCAGTTCTGTGAAGAGGATTACTTGTGTTCTGTTTTGTGAATTGTATTTATTGTATGAATCGTATTATTATGTAATATGATCTACTGTTAAATTCTGCTCTGTACTTTTAATATTACTATTGCACTATTATATTGTATTGAGGATTACTTGTGTTCTGTTCTGTGTATTGTATTGACGCCCTTCTTTTTGATACCCACTGCACACCCAACCTACCTGGAAAGGGGTCTTTCTTTAAATTGCCTTTCCCAAGGTTTCTTCCATTTTTTCCCTACTAGGGTTTTTTTGGGAGTTTTTCCCAGTCTTCTTAGAGAGTCAAGGCTGGGAGGCTGTCAAGAGGCAGGGCCTGTTAAAGCCCATTGCGGCACTTCTTGTGTGATTTTGGGCTATACAAAAATAAATTGTATTGTTTTGTATTTACCTGATTTTTCAGACACTGATTGCACACCCAGCCTACCCTCTCTCTCTCTCTCTGAATTGCATTTCCCAAGATTTCTTTAATTTATTTTCCTTACAAGGGTTGCTTTATGGAGAGGTTTTTTTAAATCTTCTTAGGGAGTCAAGGCTATGGGGCAGTCAAAAAATGGGGGCTGTTAAAGTCCATCGAGGCATTCCTGGTGTGATTTGGTATTATACAAGATTTTGCTGCTAGGAAAATCAAATGCCGTTGCACTCTGAAATGGATGACTGCAGGGTCAAGACCAAACTTTAGGGTTCTGGGCACAGTGAACCAATTTCTTGCAGTTAAAACCACTGCTTTTCAAGATCAGGGGGATTAAAGTTGAATTGGTTTGAGGTCAGGTGAGTCAACTCCACCAACACAGATGTCAACTGTCAGTACATTTCTACACACCTTGTCAACTAGTCAACCAAACATGTACACCTTTAGGCTGTGGGAGGAAACCACAGTACCTGGTGAAAAGGCATTCAAACAAATGAGCCTTTTGCAAACTTCCCATAGACAATGGCCAGGATGGAATTCAAATCTAGACCTCTGAAACTTTGACAGAAGCTCTAACCACTGTACCATCTTTAAAATTATGTCAGATAAATATTATGAATACCAAAATGATGGATCCATTGCATACCTTTATTGGGTAAGCCTAGGACGAGGGCCCTGGTAGAGCCGCCACAAGTGCAGATGCTGTTGGTAGTAGCAAATATCCAAATGAGCGCTCTGAAGGCCAAAGTGGAGCAATGTTCCACATTGGATATGGGTCAGTTGGTCCAAAGGGATGGGCGCGCACCTTTCCAAACTGACCTTTGCCCCCCCCCCAGGCCCTTCAAAAAGGAGTCGGTTTCAGTTTTCTGAATCTAGGGATCTCTACTATTCATCTTTTCAGTTTTATATGACAGCATACAATGAAATCAATTTTCGTGCTTAAGAAGAGACTTCAGGGATCAACAGGGACCTCTGCTCGACGGGAAGCAAAACCGCGATTAGTATCCACCTCTCTCCCCGTCCACTTCATCGTCCCATTGTTCAGGGGGTGCCTTTTGCTTTCCAAAGTGTTTTAACTTGTGTTCTCATGTTAATTGATTGTGCACTCAGTCACAGTCTGCTTGTCAGATTACTGAACTGAATCAGGATGTATTTAAGCAGCAAACAATGGGGCGATATAAAGTTACTGGAGTCACTTTTAAGGGCATGAAAGGAGAAGGAAAAAAAAAAATCACATGCTTGAGAATACAAGAGAAAGTGTGAGAGAGAAAGAGAGAGGGCTGAGACATACATGAATTAATTTAAGGTGCCATCATGAGTGCCAAACTGAAAGAAATTAGAAGGATCAGCACGTATCAGATCTTGTGTTATTCTCTAAACCAACAATATGGTGGATTAATTCATTACTAGTAACTTTTCAAGGGCTCATCATTTTCATACTGTCTAAGCTGTGTTGACTCCCTTGTTTCCCCCTAATGTCTACAAGGGTTTTATTCTGAACATTCTGATCTTGTTACATCTTATAAACTACATAATGGATGTATAGGTGGAGATCTGAGAATTTCCTGGAAGCAGTCAATAGCACCGGAGATAGGTTTAATTCTTAAGTATGCTGCCAGGTATATTATACCTACAATCCAGTTAGTCAGCCATTTTTCCTTGATTTGATGGTATCATATTTGAGTGTGTATTTCTCACATTTATTCTACAACCATGTCCTTGTCTTGAGTGACTTTTATGGAACCTCAGACCCAGGAGGAGCAATATGGATCCCGTCCAGGTCATGGAATGGTGGACCAGCTCTTTATCCTCATGAGGATTTGGGAGGGGGCATGGGAGTATGCCCATTCTGTGTTTGCATTTCACAAGCTTAAAGGAGGAATAAGACCATGGTCCCAAAGGGATGGAGTGTGCCGGGAGAGTGTGGTATTCCCGGGCTATTTAGTCACAGTGTGAACTGTGTCCTCATACTCTGAAAGACTTCAGCATCATTCCCAGTGGGTATGGTACTCCACCAGGGCTGTTCTTTGTGTCCTTTCCTGTTTGTGAAGTTCATGGACAGGATATCAAGGAACAGCAGGGGAGGGGAAGGGGTCCAATTCGGCGACCATAGAATTACTTCACTGCTTTTTGTAGAGGACATGGTCCTGTGAGCTGCATTAAGCTGTGAACTCCAGCATACATTGGGACGGTTTTTGAGAAAATGTGAAGTGGCAGGGGTGAGGATCAGTGACTCCAAATCTGAGGCTATGGTCCTCAGTAGGAAAAGGTGGAATGTCTTCTCCAAGTAGGAGGTGAGTTACTGCATCAGGTGGAGGAGTTTAGGTACCTCAAGGTCTTGCTCATGAGTGACAGTAAATGGGATGGTGAGATCAATATCCCTACTCTCACCTATTGTCATGAACTTTGGGTAATGACCGAAAGAATGAGATTGTGGATACAAGTGGCCAAAAGAAGCTTTTTCCACAGGGTATATAGACATTTCTTTAGAGATAGAGTGATAAGCACTGACATCCAGAAGAGGCTTGGAGCACAGCCACTGACAGAGGAGAGGATTGAGCTGGTTCAGATATCGGATATGGATGTCTCCCGGATGCCAACCTGTGGAGGTTTTACAGGTTTGATCAGCTTGGAGGAGACCCCAGGGAAGACCTGAATTCAATGAGAGGATTATATCTCCCAGATGGCCTGGAAATGCTTTGGAATTCCACATTGTGAGCTGGCAAGTGTGGCTGGGGAAAGAGATGTATGGGCCTCACTGTTAAGTCTGTTGCCCCTGTCTTCTGGCTTCAAGTAAATGGTGTAAAATGAATGAATGAATGAATGAAAACCAAACTTTAAGACAATGATGACTTGTTCATAAAGAGCTTGTGCCCCATAGACAGGCTGTTAACCAGAGCAGTTACGTTGACCTGCCAAGGCATCTACGGGAAAGCATCAGAATAAAAAATCTGGTGCATTAGCACATCCAAAACTGGATTTTTCACCATAAAAATGCACTTGAACACACCACATTGTAAGTCAAGGAGTTTTTGGCCAAAGGCAATGTGGTTGTTGCTTCTCCCTCCACCACATCCTCCATATTCACAAGATCTTGCTTCATGAGACGTATGTTTTTCCAAAACTAAAATTGAGACAGAAGGGATAGAAGATTTGAAAGAAGAAATCATGGAAAAAAAACATAGGAGGCTGTAAACATGGTAACAATAGATGAGTGCAGGAAATATTTCCAGGAATGGGCAGAAGTGCTGGAACAATTGTTTTATATCTCAATGGAAGAATGTTGGAGATGATTCCAGGTTTGATGGTAACACAATTGCTTCGCCACATTTCCAGGGGTCATTTTGTTCAAACCTGCATTCAACTGGTATTTAATGGAGTCTTGAAATATATACCCCATGTGTGAATCGTTTTATTTCCTGTGGCCACAAAGGGTGCTCTGATGCACAAGAATGAAAATGATGCCACAGCCACAACCTTCAGAATGTAAAAAAATAAAGTTTTATTTTAGTCCCAGAAAATATTAATAGCTTATACTATTAATATTATTCTTAGAGATGATTTGGTCTCTAGTAGAATAGTTTAAAGTTTCTCTTTTTTTTGGGACTTTTTCTTCCTTATCCTCATATGCTGAATCCCATTATCAGTGAATAAGCTGTTGAAAAACAAGATGAAGTACAAAATAAAGAGTAGGAGAGTCACCACGAATACCCTGCTTAATGAAGAGATGGAAAATATAGTACAGGTTTAGACGCAAAGTGAAATAAGTGGACCAAGAGGTCAGTTAAAAAAGTTCACTCCCGATAAGTGGATCGGGTCATACAGATACTGGTTCTGATGGGAACGGCAATGTTTAGGTAGGATGTGGTTATATAGCTCACTTTTTACAAGTTTTTTGTACATGAGAGAGACTGCATAGACGCACAAAAACTAACCTGAGATAATAGGCCTTCACTCCCTTTAAATATTAATACTTTCTAATGACAGTGTAGGTTTACCTCTTGAATAAATCACATTTGGAAAAAGAAAAAATCCAGAGGATTCAAGGTAAGGTTCATATTATACTTTATGGTTATAATACTGAAGAATGGCAACAAGCTACAAGTGAGTCAGACCACCAAACTACCTAAACTTTTACCACTGACACAAGGTAGGATGGGGTCATACTTTTTGCTCCACCACATTCTGACTCGGTCATCTGAACTAAGCAGGTGGAATCTTGATTTGTCAGGTAAGGCAATAGTCTTTACAATGTTTAGTTGTCAAGTTTTGGTGATCACATGCTTGCTATAATCTCATCTTCTTGTTCTCAGCTATCAGTAGTGGAGTCTGTTGTGATTTCTCCTGCTGCCGTCCATTTTTACCTTTGTATGTTCAGTGATGTCCATTTTAACACTTTTATAAAGAGCGAGCAAAACAAAAATCTAAAAGGACATGATAGTCTTAGCCATCACATTAAAGAAGCCTTCATGATGGAAGTGTTCTGTCTCAAAGACCGTAAATAAAATTTTAAAACAGAGAGAAATAGGAGACAAAATCTGTAACAATTATGATAATGGGGTTTCCTTTAATTCAAACAATTTTTTTGGACAGAGCCATAACTAATCCAGAAATCAAAGTCAAAGAGAAAGAAGCCAAAGTCAAAAACTGGAAATCAAGGAGATCTATCATCAGGACCAAACAGTGATTAAAAACAAGAGCAAGAAATTCAAAAATAATCAAAAGGAAAGTCTATGGAAAACAATTCAAGGATGTATCCATCAAACTTGAATAAAACATGGCCGATCAAGCTGACCTTTAAACCCTTGACCTAATCGGGTCAAGGTCATGACCTCTGCGAACATGCCAGGGGATGCATCATAGCAACGGGATCCATAAAATGGCATTGCCTGACAGTGTCATGGAAAATCTAAATATCTTTTAAACTTTGTTAAGGAGCATTAAACTCAAAACAAAAAATCAGAGATCATAATAAGAGTACTATGGAAGTAATAGAAGGTATTGGCAGTGTCAATAAGACTTCATCATCTTCTGGCCATTGTTTTTTTTTTTTTTTGTTCTTTATTTCACCTTATACAATTTCTCGTATTAGGAATTTCTTAGTTTTCGCATACCCCTTGGGGTCAGAGTGCAGGGTCAGCCATTGTACAGCGCCCCTGGAGCAATTTCAGGTTAAGGGCCTTGCTCAAGGGCCCAGCAGACTGGGATCTCTTTTGGCAGTGACAGGGATTCGAACCAGCAACCTTTGGGATACCAGCGCAGATCCTTAGCCTCAGGGCCACTGAGTCTTACCGAGTCTTATTATATATGAATCAGTTTTCAGGTAAAAGTTATCGGTTTTATGATGTGCAAAGAACAAATGGAATTGGTGTGAACCCTTTTGAAGATTTTATAACCCCATATCATTCCGTTTGAATGTGCTTTGATTTCTGACTTGTTACAGGTTCTCAGAATACATACAGTACTTACCAGCCAAAAGTTTTAGAACACATCAGGTTTTCCAGTTTTTCCTTCAAATTTAATCAACAGAAATGCAATGAATGAGAGGTTTCAAGTATCGTAGATCCCGTTATATAAGCCAAGAATTTCGTCCTAGATTTTTGGCTTGGAGTTTGGGGGTCGGTTTATACAACGAGTATCGTTTCAGATTCAAGATTTCCAGCGCAATGCCGGTTTTGCCGATGAATACGGAAGTAAATAATGACGAAACCACAGAGCCATCTTTCAGATGAAGAAGTAACTTTGCATGCCGGTACTTTAAATTAAATAAAGAATTTATTCAAAAAAGTGTTTTAGTTGTTGATTTTATTGATAAAATTTATAATAAATTATCGGGAAGTTTAAAATGAAATTTTTTGTTTTGATTTCTGATCAACATCTTGCGTTAAAGCGGATGCGGTCACATGTATCCGCTTGTGCGATTGTAAACAAACAACCGAGAGCGTTAGTAGCGTCAGTCGGAGCCCAGATACATGTGTTTGTGGATGTAATTTCCGTCATTGCAGTGATTTACCTATATATATAATTCATTAAGACCATGGAAGCAAGACACATAATTGCTAAGGAAGGAAGAGAAGGTAAAAGTAAGCGATCGCAATCGAAACAAAGATGGACATTGTGTGGAAATATCTCCTCCCTTACTGCAGCCCAAAGATATCAAATTAAATGGTGAGTACAGTATGAAATTGTTTCTAGAATAGAATGCCTTTTATTGTCACTATACGCATCTACAATGAGATTAAAAGCCGCTCCTTCAGTGCAGAAAAAAGTTCTGTATAGGGCTTGTATGGTAGTTTTTTAGCTTTAGCATAACGCCGGATCTGCGGCCCCGCTTCTGCTTTCTTTCCCTCCTCCGTCTGTGTTGTCTCCTGGACCCAACAACAATCCACGGAGAGCCTGCTGGTCTCGCTATGTTGTCTGGGATGTTGTGCGTGTGATGAAAAACACTCGAAACAGATGTCTGGCTCTGGACACCGATGTCTATAAGGTTCTGAATGGTGTAGCGGATGTTCGCCGAACCGATCGTGCACAAACAAGGACAAAAAAGTACAAAAACAACAAAAAAGTGCACTCAAAAGGAGAGCCATGAGCCGCTGCGACCATGTGTGCCGCCATGCTCCTAGCTTAATCGAAGTAGGCATGGCACTTTTTATAACTCTTTGGTTAGTACATTAGAAAAATGATTGGTGTTTTGGTAAATTATGCACATTATATTATATATCAAAAATGCTGGCAGTCTCAAATTCTCACCGATAAACATTATAAATATACCCGAAGAGACACTTTTTAAGGAAATTTAGAAAATTTTGCTTGGAGAAGGGGGTCAGCTTAAATACCGGTCATCGGCAAATACATGTAATTTAGTAGGTAGAGAAGGGGTTCGGCTAATATACCGGGTCGGCCTGTATTCCGGGATCTATGGTAATACACAGAAGTTGGGACAACTTGACAACTTGAATTGCTGCAGAACATCTGTAGGTTGTAATCTATTAGTTGTTCTCTGAAGAAGACCCATTCGTAATATTCTGATGTTTCCTTATTTTAGTTATTGCCAACCTAAACTTTAAATTTAAACCTCTGGCAGTTTACTGCATACCTTTTTACCTTTAAATGTTAAACATGTGTTAAGTTAAGCTGCCTAGCCACTAAGGTTTTACTCTGAAATACAGAGTCAGGAATAGCACTTGGTATCAGAGACTGCATTTGAATTATTATTTATGTAACTCACGCTAAGATAGCTACTTAGCCTCTGAGGTTTTATTATAAAGCACACATTACTTAAACAGTGCTTAACTTCTGAGGTTAGAGATTAAATGTGACTATTGGCCATAGATGTATTGCTTTTAAGGATTATATAAACCAAAGCTTTGCAAATGATAGTACAGAAAGGCCAAGCAAAATGACACCTTTTATTGGCTAACTAAAAAGATTACAATATGCAAGCTTTCGAGGAAACTCGGGGCTCCTTCTTCAGGCAAGATGTAATGTAAGATGATTACTTCTTGCCTGAAGAAGGGGCCTAAGTTGCCTCGAAAGCTTGCATATTGTAATCTTTTTAGTTAGCCAATAAAAGTTGTTTTTTTGCTTGGATTTTCTCTACATTCATAATGGCTGACACGGTACAACACCCTAGTACTACAAATGATAGTACATCAAGCTAACTCAATAAAACAATACAATACAGTTTATTTTTGTATAGCCCAAAATCACACAGGAAGTGCCGCAATGGGCTTTAACAGGCCCTGCCTCTTGACAGCCCCCCAGCCTTGACTCTCTGAGAAGACAAGGAAAAACTCCCAAAAACCTTGTAGGAAAATGGAAGAAACCTTGGGAAAGGCAGTTCAAAGAGAGACCCCTTTCCAGGTAGTTTGGGCGTGCAGTGGGTGTCAAAAGAAGGGGGTCAATACAACACAATACACAGAACAAATCCTTAATACAGCATAATAATAAAAATTTTAGAAGTACGGAGCAGAATTTAACAGCAGATGATATCACATAATAAGATTTGGATATTTTTAGAGTTCTGGAGACCTCATCCATCAAGCTGCCTCCCCATTTGGCCATTCCACGGCTGAAATGTTGCTCCGATGAAAGGACCCCTCTTTCCCATGATTCCTGTGATCCTCCATCAGGGATGACTTTACCATAGGCAGGCAAACAACTTGGCAGGTGGGCGTGGCATCAATTGCCACATTTGGGTACCGAGAACAGAAACAGAATAGGTGAGGGTTAGTATTCAATTCTAATTATCATGTTACTTATGTTTTAGTGCTAATAACTAACAACTGAGATGCAGTCTGTACAGTTAATCAGCAGCTCTAGTCAGGGTGTGCTAAACTGAAGTAGTGAGTCTTCAGCCGGAATTTAAAGGCTGAGACTGAAGGGGCATCTCTTATAGAAGCAGGAAGAACATTCCACAGTTTAGGGGCCCTGTAACTAAAAGCTAGACCTCCCACTGTTATTTTATTAATCCTTGGAATCCTAAGTAGACCGGCATCTTGAGATCTTAATGTGCGCTCTGGTTTGTAAGTCATGATAAGTTCAGACAAGTAAGCCGGACCTTGGCCATTTAATGCTTTATATGTTAAAAGGAGGATTTTGAAATCTGCCCTAAACTTAACTGGGAGCCAGTGTAAAGATTTAAGAACTGGAGTTATGTGTTCATATTTTCTTGTTCTTGTAATAATTCTTGCAGGCGCATTCTGGATTAACTGGAGGCTGTATAAAGAACAGTTTGAACAGCCAGTGAACACCGCATTGCAGTAGTCAATCCTACTAGAGATAAATGCATGAATTAATTTCTCCGAATCCTGTTTATTTAGAAAGCGCCTTAATTTCCTAACATTTTTAAGATGGAAGAAACATGTTTTGGACAACTTTGTAATATGTGCTTTAAATGACATGCTAGAGTCAAAGATAACTCCTAGATTGCGGGCTGATTCAGTAAAATTAATTGGGATTCCAACTGAGTTAAATGATGACAGAATATTATTGTGATCAGCGTCATTCCCTCCAACAATTAACATCTTTGTTTTATCTGTATTTAAAGACAAGTAGTTCTCATTCATCCATTCCTTTAATTCACTAACACAACTAATTAAAGACAACATCAGAGAAACTTCATTTGATTTAAATGAAAGGTATAACTGGGTGTCATCTGCATACGAGTGAAAATTAACATTATGTTTCCTAATGAGAGATCCTAGTGGAAGCATGTAAAGTGAAAACAGTAAAGGTCCCAGTACTGAGCCCTGCGGGACACCATATTGAACTTCTGTGTATAATGATGGAGTACTGTCAGCACATTTCTGTACATATTGGAATCGATTTGATAAATAAGAACTGAACCAAGTGAGCGTGGTGTCTGTAAGCCCAACATCGTTTTCTAGCCTGTGCAGTAAAATAGAATGGTCAATGGTGTCAAATGCTGCACTTAAGTCCAACAACATAATTACAGTGGAGTTTCCTTCATCAGAGGATATCAGAATGTCATTTACAACCCGTGTTAGTGCCGTTTCTGTACTATGACCAGTGCGAAAGCCAGAGTGGAATTTCTCAAATAAATTGTAATGCGTAAGGTGTGACTGAAGCTGACTGGCGACTACTTTTTCTAGTATTTTAGAGAGAAATGGTAAATTTGAAATAGGCCTATAATTATTTAGTATGTGTGGGTCTAGGTCTGACTTTTTAAGTAAAGGTTTAATGACTGACACTTTTAGTGCATCAGGTACGGTGCCATGCAGTAATTTCACTATGGTATAGCTAATTCATGTCATAAAGATAAAATTAGTTTTTTAAATGAAAAGCCATATTAATGGTCCACACTGCTATTCTGATGTTGGTTAGGAGACATATGGCTGTAGAGCAATTGGGGGAAACTCATAACCAAGTAAAAATTCCTACAGGTATGTGTTTATGGATTTAAAATGATTTTAATTTAGCTTTTGAAATTTTAACAGCTAAAGGTTACAAGTTAGAGGAGAAGCTTTTTAAAATCTTGTATTGACTCCTTCAGAAAATAGCTGTTTGGGAGATCAGTAGGTGTGTGTGTGTTTTTTGTCTTTCTTTCCAACAAAAAGACCCTGAGAAAAAAGATTGTCCTTGGGGACTAGAATGGCTTGACATCTAAGTATTTGTATTTTTGTTTTAGTTTAAAGCTGAAGAAAACAAATACATTTTAATATTTTTAAAACCTTTGTTTATGTGTGGTATCAATCCTTCTGTTCCTGCTCTCCCAGCTCTGCCCAACTTAGAAGGACTTACAGCTATTTACAGATGTGCGAAACAGAATGTAGAAGGCTGTGTTTTTATTATTTCAAACTTGGCTGTTATTATTTATTATTTGTTTTTTTTAATAAATAAAGACAAAGTAAAATCTGTTATTGTTTTGTTTCTATCCGATGATAGATGGACTATCTTGGAGGACATGATTAAGAGCACTTAAGGATTTTGACTTGACATTTAAAACCAAAGAAACGAAGAAGGCTGTACTTACTATTTCACATAACTAAATTCTTACCTTTTGGAATAGAAACAAAAAGATAAAACAATGCCAGTATGAGTCGGGTATTTCAGCTCTCTCAAGCCGTCTCCTCTGAATCAGATATTTGTTGTTCCAGGTGTCTAAGGTGACAGTTTCCAAGGCAGCCTCTGGCCGAGTGAGGATGAGCTCAAGTTATTCCCCAAAGATAGCATCTCACGCACTAGACTGGGGAGGTATTTTGCTTTTTAATTGCTGAAAATGTAATTGGTGAATTCTAAAGTCTTGTTCTTTTTGTCTGCCGTATATATTGATTTGTACTCAAAACTGAGTGATTCAGAGGCTGAGGAGCTAGTGCTCTGTGAGGCTGTAGGACTTGACCTCACTAAACGTCTACTGAGTAAACCTGACAGACTCTGTTCAAACTGCCTGGGCTTTAGTTCATGCTGATATATATCCTAGTGAATAAAAATATGTATGCATGGTTTTCACTCCACCCTTTTCCGGGTGGAGTGAGATCCTGCCCCAAGTGGAGGAGTTCATGTATCTCAGGGTGATTTTCATGAGTGAGGAAATAACGGAGCGTGAGATCGACAGGCGGATTAGTGCGGCATCCGCAGTGATGCGGGCTCTGCATCAGTCTGTCGTGGTGATAAAGGAGCTGAGCAGTAAGGCAAAGCTCTCAGTTTACCAGTCTATCTATTTTCCTACCCTCACCTATGGTCATGAGCTATGGGTAGTGACTGAAAGAACGAGATTGCGAATACAAGTGGCCGAAAAGAGTTTCCTCCGCAGAGTGTCTGGGCTTTCCCTTAAAGATAGGGTGAGAAGCTCAGTCATTCAGGAGGGGCTCAGAGTAGAGCCCGTTGCTCCTCCGCATCGAGAGGAGTTAGATAATGTGGCTCGGGCATCTGATCAGGATGCCTCCTGGACGCCTCCCTGGTGAGGTGTTCTGGGCATGTCTAACCGGGAGGAGGCCCCGAGGAAGACCCAGGACTAGTGATGGGTCGTTCTTGAACGATTCGTTCATTTTGAACGAATCATTCATGTGACTCGGGAAGAACGAGTCGTCTCATGGGAGTGATTCGTTCAGTCGCGCATGCACATTTGCGCAACTTCCTATAGTTTCTGTATTGGAATTGATTCACTTGTTTCGAGTCTTTGGGTTTTCTCGAGTCTTTGGGTTTGAGTCGTTCGCTCATCGTGACAGCCCCATAAGCTTAACCTAGTATGCAGTCTGAGCCGGAAACAGAATTGATTAGTTCATCTCTCGAGTCTTCGGGTTTGAGTTGTTCGTTCATCACGTGACAGCCCCATAAGCTTAACCTATGCAGTCTGAGCCGGAAACAGAATTGAACGAAATGACTCGAAAAATGATTCGTTCATTTTGCTGAACGAGACTCAAAGGTCCGAGTCGGTAAAATGATCTGAACTTCCCATCACTGGCCTGGGAACGCCTCTGGATTCCCCCGGAAGAGCTAAAAGAAGTGGCCGGGGAGAGGGAAGTCTGGGTATCTCTGTTCAAGCTGCTGCCCCTGCGACCCAATCTCGGATAAGCGGAAGAGGATGGATGGATGGATGGTTTTCATTATGAAAAGTGCATCAATATGCATGTTTACAGGATAAGTAAACAGAAGCAAAAAAGTAATATTTCAAACTGAAAGTGTGAGGGCATCCACTGAATGTGATTCTGAGGCTATTGGAATATTGTGCATTATTGTCTTTCTTCACAAGAAGTGTTCATTAATTCATGAAACACTACATAATATTACAGCAATGAACAATACAATGCAGTAAAACATATTCTAGAAAATTTGGCAGGTCAAATGGGCAAAAACAGAAAGGACTAGGAGATGGGAACTTTATCCTAAACACTTGCAAGGGTCATAACAATGTTATGTTACAGCAAGACCTTTTCCCCTGGCTTATATGTGTTTTTATTTGTATTGTTTTTGTTAATTTTAAATGATTATTTTTCACATTGGTATCTTATTTTTGTTAACATTACTTAATATTTGTGTTCTGTTCAGAGACTGAACAAGGAAAAATATGAAACAAGGTGAAGTTCAAAAAGGAGTCACTAACAGAAAGACCAAGAGATCAAAATCACCAAAGCCTGAGCTGCAAAACAAACTCATATTTGGGAAAGGAAAGCAATATTTTCAACAACCTCAAAGCAAATAGAAAGTTTTATCCAAATCACGGATGAGGAAAACAGCATTATTGCAGGATATAACATGTCACACTAATGATGTCAGACATTACAGCACCTGCGGCCACCCTCAATAAGAACTGGGATGCATCAAAAAGAAGCGATGATGATAAAATAATAAGAAAATCTTTTTCTAATACTAGGCATCTCTGCCGCTCGCGTTGTGAAGAGGGGGACTTAACACACCACAAGGAGATGTGGTTGCTCCTTCGAAACCCCCTCTTAAATGGTGATACTATGGAAAACAAATACAGTTTTTTTTTTTACCTACTCTTTGCTGGTTTGCTGCTGCTGCTTTTGCTGCGGTGGCGCACTTCTGTCATAACACCTATATCCATATATTCAATCTCTTTTAGCTTTTACCTTTTCTTCAATATCGCATTGAGTTTTGATTTCGTGTTTGGAATTACATCATGACAAAGCAACATATAACTGCCCGTGAGTGAATGTTGTTTCTTTCTCTCTACAAGAAATGTGTCTGACAGTAGCATTCGCACAAGTGAGAAATGATTTCTCTTGCAGGATTTCACTTTCACCAAACAACAAATCTTTTAATTCTCATGGATACTCTTCTTCATCGGGAAGAAACACTACTTTTCCCTGATGGAAACACGATTTAGATGATCTACAAGTGTCTGACTTACAGTTTAAATCTGAACAATATATTCGATCTCTTTTCACTGTTCCATTATTTCACCGAGTAATAATTTCCATTTGTTTGCGCTATTGCGATCTTTACTATCCTTTTTTTGAGACTTTTGCATTTTCGTACTTCTATTATCTCTAACCTGCTCTGCATGTGTACTGCGCCAACGTTTTTGAATTATATACAGAGTTCTACTTTGTCATCTACTCTTTGTTTTACTTCTTGCTCAGGGCTTGGTTAAATTTCTTGGCACAAAGACTCGTCTCGTGGGATGTGAAAGTGTTTGTCTGAGAAAATCACATCTTGTCTCCTTCCAACCTTCCAAGATATTTTTTTATAATAGAGAGAAATTAAAAATGACCAAACTCAGCCATAAATATTCTACAAGATCTAAAACTAAGATTCCCATTTAAGGTTTCTTTGTGGAACCTTGGAATATCAAGAAATTAATTTTATAAAGAGAGAATTCACAACTCACAATTCAAAAATTTCTTGTTTAGCCCAAAATCACATAAGGAAGGCTTCAATGGGTTTTAACAGGCAGCTCCCCAGCCCTGACTCTCCAAAAAGACAAGAAACCCCCCCCCCCAAAAAAAACACCTTGGATGGGAAAACAGCGGAAGAAATCTTCTGTTACTACTGCTACTAATGTTGTAATTTGAAACAATATGAAAAGAAAGCAGTGAAAAGTGAGGAAATTTCACCAACTAGGCTTTTTCAATAGATTGGAAATAGTCATCAATTTCAAAAAGTACCTTCCCACATACCATAGTAAAAAGGAGCATAAGCCCTAGACATAACAATGCTCCATTACTTATATATACTTCCACAAGGTCAGTGTAGATGTGTGCCCATAGCTGGCATATTCCACTTGAACCCAGGTCATGAATAGTCATGTACTGTACCAAGGATGAGTAAGTGCAATGAGGACTCAAATCATTAAAGGTGGCTGTTATTAAAACAATCCAAACAGTACTCAAAGTAAAATAAAGTGTGGTGTAGATCTTCCTCAATAAATAAATTGCATGTAGGTTAAAAATCCATTAAATAAATATTGCAAAAATGGTTAAAAGTCATAGTTTATAGCGCTACATGTAAAATAAAAAGAATCTCAAGCCATGGTGTCTCTCTATAAAAACCAGCGTCTCCCTGCTCACCCTTAATGAGGCAAGATGTCCTCTGGCAAGCTCAGTCAACCCTTTCATCTGGCTCATGCCCTCATCACCATCCTTCAGCATCTGTGAGGACCCCACATGGCCTTTCCACTACTTTCCTTTAAAGTCTGTGGGATCTCCTGAAATGGTTGGTTGTGAGTGCGGTGTGCTTGATTAACCCAGGGCATCTTCCCCGACTACTTGCCTCCACTCTTGCAGCACAGAAGCTGCACTGATCCTCACTTTATTTTTTTTTCTTTCTGTTCAGCCTCTTGTGGGGCACTGATGCTCCACCTGGTGACCTGTAGAATTGTCAATGGAGAACAATGCACATTAAAAACATAAAGTTCATCTACCCATTGAACATCCAGCAGAAGCCTGGCTTTGCAGAAAAGCACTCCCATGCCAACAATTCTGAGCTGCTATACTGTGTTTACTATTAAAAACTCTCAATGCCACAGACACCTAATGTGCTTTACCACTTTCGTCCCCACACAAGACACCAGTTGCACGGGAGAAATGCACAGCTAGATGACTTACCACACTAATCATGCACCAGCACTTTAATGCAGGGACGTGCGGTCAGGGGAAGCAGGGGAGTCATCGTGAAAAGTAACAAAACTAATAATGATAACATAAAATAAATTTGTCCATTGGTCTGTACTATAAATTTGTTTTCTGTGTGATTCCAATAATTTAGATAATTTTTATAGTCAAAATAGCTGAATTGGCACATTTCCTGTTCAAATAGAGAAGAGAAACACGAGGTGCGACAGCGACGAGCCTCACCTCACCTCGGACTGCGCTCTCCCTCACACACTGGGTTGATACATGCAATTGGCGTGTTCCTGTTGCTGTCTCTCTGTATGTCACCAATATAATGTTTGCAGACCCATTTACTATACACCCTAACTCTCCAGTCTGTCTAATATTTTTAATGAATGTGTGTGATATATTTAGTCTTGCTGATCGAACAAAAAAACGTAGTTGCAAGGCACAAGGTGAGGCAGAGTACCGTGCTGCGCTGAAGTGGGTGTGTGTGAGCCCAACAGGTGCTCGTTGCTGCTGTTCTTCTTGGCGATAATCTCCTTTGAGGCGGAGAGACTTTTTAAACTAAAAGAAAGTAAGGAGTACTTTTACAAGAAAGTGACAAGAGATTTTCGTGGAGAAGCTTAGGCGCATGGACTTCATTTACAAATAAACGTAAGACCGTAAACGGTTTTGAATTTAATAAAAAAATGGGATCAGACTATGAAAAAAACAGTCCAATATGTAAAAACTTAATTTTGACCTCAAATAAAATATTCTCTTTGTGTTTCTTGTTATCCTTTTGTTGAACAGTCTGTATTAAAATTGATTCAAGCATCAGAATTAAAAGCTTTAAAAAAACAATTAAATATTTCAATTAAGGTCAAAATTGAAATTTGTTCTTTTTTTTATACCGCTTTATACTTTAATTTGTATTAAGTTGCAGCAGCAAATTTAGAACGCTTGCAGGGTGCAGAGCAAATGCACTCTCTCTCGTTGCTATAAATATAACGTTCTTTCTTATCCAAATATGTACCTTACCTATTTCTGTAAAGAATGCTGATAAAATATGAAACATAACCAGTAATGTGCAAGCTGACGACTGAATAGTGAATAAGCTACTCTTTTGGGTTCATATATTTGTAAATCTCACTCTGAAGGAGTCAGTGCCTCACCAGTCATGAACCTCACCGCCTGTAACTAATTTAAAGCACTGCAAAAACTGCACAATTAAAAACACCCACAGGATTTTTAAAGAATAAGAATTTGAAAAGGCACAGTTTCAACAATCAATAAATAAACACTACATTTATTTTTTTTTTGTTATCAAATTTTTATTAAGTATATAAAAAATACAAGATGCAGTAAATCAAATATAACCATGAAAATGTCAATATAAAATAAGACACCCATTCCACGCAGGTTACAGAATGGAGATACGACAATTGATGGACTAGTTCAAGTGCAACAACCTGTCTCTTAATGTGGACAAGACAAAAGAGACGAGTGTTGACTTCAGGTTGTCCCATTCTGTCCACACTTCATTGCACATCAAGGGCTTTGCAGTGGAATTAGTCAAGAGCACCAAATTCCTTGGTAAGCAACTAGTAGCTGACCTTACTTAGTCAATTAACACCACCTCCATAGCCAAGAAGGCACAGCACCATCTTCATTTCCTTCGACAGCTAAAGAAGGCAAGACTACTGCCCCACCCATTCTCACCACATTCTACCTTGTCACCATTGAGAGCTTTCTGACCAGCTCTATCACTGTCTGGTTTGACAATTGCAGTGTCTCAAACTGTAAGGTCCTACAATGGATAGTGCACACAGCAGTAAAAAAAAGATCTTTGGAACCTCTCTGTCCTCCCTTAAAGCCATCTTTATAAAGGTTTGATTCTGAAAAGCCTATAGTATTATGAAGAACCACTCCCATCCCTCTCATGGTCTCTTTTTCCCAATTCCATCTGGCAGAAGGTACTGTAGCATCTGAAGCAGTTCTGACTCCAGTACTGCAACAGCTTCTACCCCCTTGGCTGTCCAGACCCCCATCCTCAGATCTGCCCTAGAAGCTTATATATACGCAGTGAATTTGTTACAATTATTACTGTTGTTGTTTGTTTCTTATTAACGTTTTCCGGGTAATCCTGGGGGGGTGCTCCGGGAGTACTTGGGTTTTGCCGGTACTGGACCCCTCTGAGGTCCTGGGGGCAACTCTCTTGGTCTCTGATCCGGGAATCCAGCCAGAGTGGGGTCCAGAAAAAGCTTTGGTCCGCATTGCCGCAGTAAGTCGAGCCCGTTTCCAGTGAGAGTTGGACTCCGCCAGGGCTGCCCTTTGTCACCGATTCTGTTCATAACTTTTATGGACAGAATTTCTAGGCGCAACCAGGGTGTTGAAGGGGTCCGGTTTGGTGGACTCAGGATTGGGTCACTGCTTTTTGCAGATGATGTTGTCCTGTTTGCTTCATCAGGCCGTGATCTTCAGCTCTCTCTGGATCGGTTCGCAGCTGAGTGTGAAGCGGCTGGGATGAGAATCAGCACCTCCAAATCCGAGAGCATGGTCCTCAGCCGGAAAAGGGTGGAGTGCCCTCTCAGGGTTGGGGAGAGATCCTGCCCCAAGTGGAGGAGTTCAAGTATCTCGGGGTCTTGTTCACGAGTGAGGAAAGAACGGAGCGTGAGATCGACAGGCGGATCGGTGCGGCATCCGCAGTGATGCGGCTCTGCATCGGTCTGTCGTGGTGAAAAAGGAGCTGAGCCATAAGGCAAAGCTCTCAATTTACCAGTCGATCTACGCTCCTACCCTCACCTATGGTCATGAGCTATGGGTAGTGACCGAAAGAACGAGATCGCGAATACAAGTGGCTGAAATGAGTTTCCTCCGCAGGGTGTCTGGGCTTTCCCTTAAAGATAGGGTGAGAAGCTCAGTCATCCGGGAGGGGCTCAGAGTAGAGCCGCTGCTCCTCCGCATCGAGAGGAGTCAGATGAGGTGGCTCGGGCATCTGATCAGGATGCCTCCTGGAAGCCTCCCTGGTGAGGTGTTCCGGGCACGTCCAACCGGGAGGCGGCCCCGGGAAGACCAGGACACGCTGGAGGGACTATGTCTCCCGGCTGGCCTGGGAACGCCTTTGGGATTCTCCCGAAGAGCTGGAAGAAGTGGCCGGGAGAGGGAAGTCTGGTCTGCTTAAGCTGCTGCCCCCGCGACCAGACCTCGGATAAGCGGAAGAGGATGGATGGATGGATGGATGGATGGATGGATGGATGGATGAAAAGAAAGAAGTAGAAAAGTGAGGAAATTTCACCAACTAGGCTTTTTCAATAGATTGGAAATAGTCATCAATTTCAAAAAGTACCTTCCCACATACCATAGTAAAAAGGAGCATAAGCCCTAGACATAACAATGCTCCATTACTTATATATACTTCCACAAGGTCAGTGTAGATGTGTGCCCATAGCTGGCATATTCCACTTGAACCCAGGTCATGAATAGTCATGTACCAAGGATGAGTAAGTGCAATGAGGACTCAAATCATTAAAGGTGGCTGTTATTAAAACAATCCAAACAGTACTCAAAGTAAAATAAAGTGTGGTGTAGATCTTCCTCAATAAATAAATTGCATGTGTAGGTTAAAAATCCATTAAATAAATATTGCAAAAATGGTTAAAAGTCATAGTTTATAGCGCACATGTAAAATAAAAAGAATCTCAAGCCATGGTGTCTCTCTATAAAAACCAGCGTCTCCCCTGCTCACCCTTAATGAGGCAAGATGTCCTCTGGCAAGCTCAGTCAACCCTTTCATCTGGCTCATGCCCTCATCACCATCCTTCAGCATCTGTGAGGACCCCACATGGCCTTCCACTACTTTCCTTTAAAGTCTGTGGGATCTCCTGAAATGGTTGGTTGTGAGTGCGGTGTGCTTGATTAACCCAGGGCATCTTCCCCGACTACTTGCCTCCACTCTTGCAGCACAGAAGCTGCACTGATCCTCACTTTATTTTTTTTTCTTTCTGTTCAGCCTCTTGTGGGGCACTGATGCTCCACCTGGTGACCTGTAGAATTGTCAATGGAGAACAATGCACATTAAAAACATAAAGTTCATCTACCCATTGAACATCCAGCAGAAGCCTGGCTTTGCAGAAAAGCACTCCCATGCCAACAATTCTGAGCTGCTATACTGTGTTTACTATTAAAACTCTCAATGCCACAGACACCTAATGTGCTTTACCACTTTCGTCCCCACACAAGACACCAGTTGCACGGGAGAAATGCACAGCTAGATGACTTACCACACTAATCATGCACCAGCACTTTAATGCAGGGACGTGCGGTCAGGGGAAGCAGGGGAGTCATCGTGAAAAGTAACAAAACTAATAATGATAACATAAAATAAATTTGTCCATTGGTCTGTACTATAAATTTGTTTTCTGTGTGATTCCAATAATTTAGATAATTTTTATAGTCAAAATAGCTGAATTGGCACATTTCCTGTTCAAATAGAGAAGAGAAACACGAGGTGCGACAGCAGCCTCACCTCATCCTCGGACTGCGCTCTCCCTCACACACTGGGTTGATACATGCAATTGGCGTGTTCCTGTTGCTGTCTCTCTGTATGTCACCAATATAATGTTTGCAGACCCATTTACTATACACCCTAACTCTCCACAGTCTGTCTAATATTTTTAAAGAATGTGTGTGACATATTTAGTCTTGCTGATCGAACAAAAAAACGTAGTTGCAAGGCACAAGGTGAGGCAGAATACCGTGCTGCGCTGAAGTGGGTGTGTGTGAGCCCAACAGGTGCTCGTTGCTGCTGTTCTTCTTGGCGATAATCTCCTTTGAGGCGGAGAGACTTTTTAAACTAAAAGAAAGTAAGGAGTACTTTTACAAGAAAGTGACAAGAGATTTTCGTGGAGAAGCTTAGGCGCATGGACTTCATTTACAAATAAACGTAAGACCGTAAACGGTTTTGAATTTAATAAAAAAATGGGATCAGACTATGAAAAAAACAGTCCAATATGTAAAAACTTAATTTTGACCTCAAATAAAATATTCTCTTTGTGTTTCTTGTTATCCTTTTGTTGAACAGTCTGTATTAAAATTGATTCAAGCATCAGAATTAAAAGCTTTAAAAAAACAATTAAATATTTCAATTAAGGTCAAAATTGAAATTTGTTCTTTTTTTTATACCGCTTTATACTTTAATTTGTATTAAGTTGCAGCAGCAAATTTAATTTGTATTAAGTTGCAGCAGCAAATTTAGAACGCTTGCTATAAATATAACGTTCTTTCTTATCCAAATATGTACCTTACCTATTTCTGTAAAGAATGCTGATAAAATATGAAACATAACCAGTAATGTGCAAGCTGACGACTGAATAGTGAATAAGCTACTCTTTTGGGTTCATATATTTGTAAATCTCACTCTGAAGGAGTCAGTGCCTCACCAGTCATGAACCTCACCGCCTGTAACTAATTTAAAGCACTGCAAAAACTGCACAATTAAAAACACCCACAGGATTTTTAAAGAATAAGAATTTGAAAAGGCACAGTTTCAACAATCAATAAATAAACACTACATTTATTTTTTTTTTGTTATCAAATTTTTATTAAGTATATAAAAAATACAAGATGCAGTAAATCAAATATAACCATGAAAATGTCAATATAAAATAAGACACCCATTCCACGGCAGGTTACAGAATGGAGATACGACAATTGATGGACTAGTTCAAGTGCAACAACCTGTCTCTTAATGTGGACAAGACAAAAGAGACGAGTGTTGACTTCAGGTTGTCCCATTCTGTCCACACTTCATTGCACATCAAGGGCTTTGCAGTGGAATTAGTCAAGAGCACCAAATTCCTTGGTAAGCAACTAGTAGCTGACCTTACTTAGTCAATTAACACCACCTCCATAGCCAAGAAGGCACAGCACCATCTTCATTTCCTTCGACAGCTAAAGAAGGCAAGACTACTGCCCCACCCATTCTCACCACATTCTACCTTGTCACCATTGAGAGCTTTCTGACCAGCTCTATCACTGTCTGGTTTGACAATTGCAGTGTCTCAAACTGTAAGGTCCTACAATGGATAGTGCACACAGCAGTAAAAAAAAGATCTTTGGAACCTCTCTGTCCTCCCTTAAAGCCATCTTTATAAAGGTTTGATTCTGAAAAGCCTATAGTATTATGAAGAACCACTCCCATCCCTCTCATGGTCTCTTTTTCCCAATTCCATCTGGCAGAAGGTACTGTAGCATCTGAAGCAGTTCTGACTCCAGTACTGCAACAGCTTCTACCCCCTTGGCTGTCCAGACCCCCATCCTCAGATCTGCCCTAGAAGCTTATATATACGCAGTGAATTTGTTACAATTATTACTGTTGTTGTTTGTTTCTTATTAATTGTTGTCATTATGTATTTATTACTTTTTCATATTATTATGACTATACATTTACCTAATTAATTAATTAATTAATAGTGTTTTGTCTTGGTAGAGTATTATATTATTCTACTTTTCCCTTTTGTATTATTAATATGTAGCCTTTGTCAGAATGCCTCAAATCTCACAGACTTACCACTGTTTATAAGGTATTGTACTTTATAACTTCTCTACACCTTCCCTTCTACATGTATAACCTCAGGCAATTAGGTGTAGTTAAAGACAAGCCGGAGTTAAGTTACACTTTAAATAATGTATTATTGATAATATTCATAAATAATAACAATATGCAAAGTACATTTGAATATTGGCAGCCATACAACCTGATAAATGGTGATGTGTAGTTTCAGGTGACACACAGACTTGTTAGTTACTTAAAATGTCTCTAGTTAAGGCACCGTTTTTGGTCAATTTTCTTCAGAACAGGCCACATGCCTGTCTCAATATGGCTGCCGAGCTGTGCTCTTCATTGTGTTGTCCTTTTCAGTTCATGGTGAGTGATGGTCTTTCATCATTTTGGTGAGAGAGAGAGAGAGGGTGAGGTAAAGCAAGCAAATTTATAGGTTTTCTGTCCAACCCCTAGAGCCAATAGGACATCATGGTACTTAAAGGCTTTTGATACAAGCCAGTTCCAAACAGCCATACTTCAGACCAATGGGGGGATAGAACACCTTCACACCTGCCACCCCCCAAAACCATGTGTTAAGGTAAAGCCTGGCTTTCCTGTGGGGGGTTGACTGAGAGTCCTACAGAGAAATATTAGCCAAACTTGTTTGAGGTACTTTCCCCAAACCCTCATTCCTAAAAGGGGAAAGGGGTTCTTAAACCATTGCTGTTATTATCAATAATGTAACATTAATATTACATTGCTTTGTTTAAGTTACAAATAGAGACATACAAAATATTTATAAACTTGTATGCAAAATGTCACATCACAACAATAGTTTGCCTGTTTATTTATAAAATTGTATATTTTTTTAGCTGTTCTGTACTTGTCCTGTGTTTACGTATTTGTGGCATCGTGGTCCTGGGGGGCGTTATTTTGTATCACTTTATGCTGCAATATGGTGTATGGATAGTATGTCAATAAAGCCACTTGACTTTGGTATAAGGACAGGGATGACATCCAAATAACCCATAGACAGTGAAGAGACTGGACTTTGAACCCAGGACTCTGGAGCTATAAGGTAGTACAAGTCAATTATTGTGCCACTATCATTCCATCAAAAGTGTCACTAAACCTAAATAAAATACGGTTTACAAAATTAACTCATTGACACACTATACACATTTTTATTTCTATTTTTCTGCAGAATCAATATTTATAGTGTAACAAGTCGGTTGCCATCATTACTCTGTAAAGTAAAAATAAAAGCAGTAACTGCGAGAGACAAACTTTCTAAACTGATGTTTACGAGCAGAACATCACTGCTTTCAGGAATATTTGTAGCACAGTTCTCAGGAATCCCATTTCAGTCTATGATGGTGCAACTTTGATCTGTGAACCAGAAATGTCAGAACTGTTCAAGGCTCCACTGGATGCTGTCAACAGAATTTTCCGCAGATAACTCATAAGCCTTCAGAAGCCCGCTTTGAAGACACGGAGGGCCTTTTTCTCTTTCAGGCATATGCAGCACTCTGTCTCACAACGTCAAACATTTAATCCAGACTGAGAAAGCGGGAGCGGTAAATCTGCATTCAGTCACAAGAGGCCATTTGTAATCCCTGCTGGTTGTAAATGTCACAGGATCTGCAGAAACCTAAACATATCACATTTCTATGGATTTGTGGCCATTGTGATAGGTGAGGCTTCTTGGATATTAAACGCATAATTCAAATATCACAATTTTTATGTTTTATGTAGTATTACCTCTTTGACTGGAGAGTTTTATGGTTAAACATTACTTATAGCCAAAGAGGTGTTTAGCTAAATTGAGAAACAGACAACAAAAAATTTGGCTGCGCTTAATGAAGCATAAAACTCATCCAGTTTAAGAGAGTTGAACTTCTCCTTTAAGACGCTGTCACATTGGAGATCAATCAGTTCCAACTGCAACTCCCGTGGCACCGTTTCAGGGTCCTGTGTGAAGGGACATGACACCAGCTGAAGTGACTTGTACATTTTTCCAAAATCAGAGAACCATCAGTAGAATTCTCCATGCAGGTCATCCAGTGATTTCCTGTATTTTTTCACAAGTTGAGAGGCCACTTTCAGCATAGCCAGTGTGGGGAAATGAACGAATGAGTTGTTTGACATTTGCTTTGTGAATAAAGCTAGCTTGATTTTGAAGGCTCTGACGTTTGTGTACACAACTGGCCTTTCCCTTGTAGCTTCATGTTCAGCTCATTCATGTGTGTCCACAGTAAAAGCTAAATCACAAAGCCAATCTGTGTCACTCAGATCAGGAAAATCATCAGCTTTCTCAAGTTGCTCCAAAAATGAGATAATCTCCTGTTTGAGCTCCCACACTCGTCGATATACTTTCCCCAAACTTAACCAGCAGACATTGAAGTGGTAAAGCAAGTCCTGGTGATCAGCGTCAATTTCTTTAAGAAACTTAATAAACTGACGATGCTGAAGTCCCCTCTCTCGAATAAAGTTAATGAGTTTTACAACTGGCTTCACTACGTAGTCAAGCTGCAATACGGATTTACACAGTGCTTCCGGGTGGATTAGGCAGTGTAAAAAAATTGTTGTTGTCCTCCTTCACTCGCTCCTGGATTCTTTTGAGCAACCCAACGTTTTTTCCAGCCAGATTTGGTGATCCATCTGTGATAATGCTGGCGAGCGTACTCCAAGGTAACTTGTGCCTTTTGATGACCTCCGACACGCTGTCATACAAGTCCTCTCTCTGCGTTTTCCCCTTTAGGGATTCCATGGCCAAAAACTCCTCCGTTATCTCAAAATTGCCATTAATCCCTCTGATAAAAATTAAAAGCTGAGCTGTGTTCTTTATGTCATTACTTTTGTCCAGTGCCAAGGAATATAGTGTAAATGACTCTGCTTTTTGTTTAGCTTGCTAGCTAAGTCTTCATCATTTAGCTCAACACGTCGAGTCACTGTCTTGAGTGATAAGCTAATTTTTTCAAATTTGTTCTTGCTCTCAGGACACAAGATACCTGCTGTCTCTACCATGCACTCTTTGAGAAACTCCCCTTCGGAGAAATGCTTGCTGGTCTTTGCTAATTTGAATGCCAGCACATAACTTGCCTTCGTGCTTGATTCTTGGATGGCAGTTTGTCGGATTAAGGTGTTTTGCTGAGCCTGCAAACTTGCTGCCAACCTCTGAGCGGTAGCTGTCCGTTCTTGCGTTGACTGGTTGTTAGCAAAATTAGCATGCTTGGTGGAAAAGTGACGGCTGATGTTGTATTCCTTTAAAACTGCAATGGTTTCTTGGCAAATAAGACATACAGCCTTTGACTGGACTTTAGTGAAATGTATTTAGTTGTCCATTCCTTATTAAACACTCGACACTTACTGTTGAATTTCTTTTCTTTGGCCCACTCATTGTTGCAGACGGGTTCAGAGCAGTAGCAGAGTAATAACAGAGAGTAGCCCTGGCTCCGCAAAATCAAGTCAATGTATCACTGTGCCTAATGCGGCACCTGGTGGAACGCCAGACATTACAGGATACGGTCAAATGAATGCAGTCATAATTATGATATGATTTGATTTGGGCAATTCTGTGCCAATCTTCGGCGGGCCGGATTAAAAAGACCAACTGGCTGGATGTGGCCTGCGGGCCGTAGTTTGCCCACCCCTGACTTAGACCCTTTGCTATAACACTTGAAAATTGACGCAGGTGCTTCCCATTCTATTGATCATCATTGAGATATTTCTACATCTTCGCTGGAGTCCACCTGTGGTTAATTAAATTGATTGAACAGGATTGGGAAAGGCACACACTTTTCTATTGAAGGTTCCACAGTTGAGCAAAAAAACAGGCCATGAGGTTGAAGGAATTGCCTACAGAGCTTAGAGACAGGATTGTGTTGAGGCACAGATGTGGGAAAGGTTGCAAACATTTCCTTCAGCCTTGAAGGTTCTCAAGAGCACAATAGCCTTCATAATTCTTCTAAGCTCTTCCTTGAGCTGGCCATATCATTAAACTGAACAATCGTAGGAGAAGGGCTATAGTAAGAGAGGTAACTATGAACCTGATTGTCACTCTGGCTGAGCTCCAGACAAGCTGTGTAGAGATGGGAAAAGTGTTCCAAAGGACAACTGTCACTGCAACACTTTGTTGATCTGGGCTTTAGGTCAGGATGACCAGACAGAAGCCTGTCAACAGTAAAAGGCACATGGAAACCCGCTTGGAGTTTTCAAAAAGGCACGTAAAGGACTGTTGAACTATTAGAAACAGGAGACTCTGGTCTGATAAAAACAACATTAGTATCACGTTTGTTGGGAAACCAGGCACCACTCATCACCTGTTTAGCACCATTCCAATGGCGATTCATGGTCATGGCATAATGTGGGGTTGTTTTTTAGCAACAGAGACTAGGAGACTAGACAGGGTTGAAGGAAAGCTGAATGGAGCAAATATAGATAGATAGATAGATAGATAGATAGATAGATAGATAGATAGATAGATAGATAGATAGATAGATAGATAGATAGATACTTTATTAATCCCAAGGGGAAATTCACAGTACAAAGTACAGAGAGATCCTTAACGAAAACTGGCTCTACAGTGCTCTAGACCTCACTCAGTCAAAGGTTCACCTTCCAGCAAAACACAAAGCAAAGACAACCCACTACTGGCTTAGGGACAAATCTGGAAATGTCCTTGAGTAGCTCAGCCAGAACATAGCTCTTTGGAGAGTCCTGAAAATAGCTATCCTCCAACAATCTTCATCCAACCTGACAGAACTTGAGAAGACCTGCAGAAAAGAGTGTCAGAAATATCCTCAAATCTAGGTGTGTGAAGCCAGTCGTGTCAAATCCATAAATTGAGTTCTAGCAAAGGGGTTTCAACTAAGTGCTGATTCTGAATACTCGTGACAATAAGAAATTTAAACTTTTTATTTTGAATAAATCTGGCAGCTGTGTGATGATTATGAATATCTCCAGGACCTTCAATACCATCCAGCCATAGGATGAGCCTGTGGTGTCCTGAATAATGAACTAGCTGTCAGGCAGAACGCAGCTTGTGAGACAGTGAACAACACTGGAGCACCACAAGGAGCAGTCCTGTCCCCTTTCCTCTTCATTCTGCACACCTCAGACTATAAATATCCCAGCAGATCAGGTCACATTCAGAAACTCTGAGATAATTTTGCAATTATGGGGAGTATTGACAAGTGGGCTGAGACAGAGGAAAATAGTCAGGTGGAGATCTTTGTTTCTTGGTGCAGAGGATTATCTGCATATTAACGTCAGTAAAACCAAGGAACTACTTCTTGACTTTTGCCACGCCAAAGAGACTCACTATCCAGTAACTGCAGGGAGAGGATGTCAAGGTGGTCCACTTCTATTAGTACTTAGGGGTCCACATTAATTACAGGCTGGACTGGTCTCAGAAAACAGAAGCACTATAGAAGAAAGGGCAGAGCAGGCTGTTTTTCCTTAGGAGTCTGTGTTCCTTTAATATGGGAGGTCACATCCTTCACATCTTCTACAACTCTGTAATGGCCAGTGCGATTTTCTATGCTGTGGTGTGCTGGGCTGGTAACATCACTCAAAGAGAGGCCCACCAAATCAACAAACTAGTTAAACTAGTTATAGGATTCACTCTGGGCCCCCTGGAGGTAGTAGCAAAGGAGAGAATGACAACAAAACTCATGTGACCCACAGAAGGCACACTGCCACCCAAACCTGCCACAGACAGATGCAGGACACAAGTTTAGCACACACATTATTATTTTTTTAGCATCACCCAGAACTGATCCAGATGCTCAGTGACCTTCTTCCGGCAGCACTTCCGGGAGTTTAGGAAATGCTGCCACACAGGGCTCAACAGTACCTGCAGCACCTCCTGGTGGCGGCCACGGGACACAAGAAGACTGCACCACACTGCAACTCCCATGGAGCCCTGAGGGAGTCTGAGGCACCGCTGCAACCCAGAGGGCCTGCCATCTGTCGCTCCGGGGGAGACACGGCTCTTGATGTGTTCTCACCCCTGGTCTTTCCAGAATAGAGGCGTCCCGGCTAAGTAAGGGCTGTGGCAATCCACAACACAGATTGTTATTATGAACAATGCTGCACATCCTCTCTGTAACACACTGACATTGAAGACTTTCAGTCAACAAATTATTCTGCAGGACTGTGTCAAGAAACACTACAGGGGCTCTTTTATTCATCAGTAAGACCCGTGCATAAAAAATTTCTAAAATCCTGTTTTTGTGTTTTCTTCCTGGGGTTTTGAGTGTTGCTTGATGTGGGGTGAATTAAATGGAAAAGTGATTTTAGTTTTGAAGGAATCAAAATGTTAAAAAAGTGACGGGGTCTGAATACTTTCTGAATCCCATCTATGCCCACGAATGTAACAAAATCTAAAGCATTGACAACTGCTATTTATTTCAAAATGGACTTAAGACCCGTAAAGATAATTAAAAATATAGGATTCAGGGGTCTGGCAATTCTTACACATTACCTTGACATGGGACGATTATGTAATTTACCAAAGATCAACATGATGGATACAAGTCTACTGTCTCAGTCTGAGCAACTAAGAAATTTTACAATAGTGAAATTCACAAAGAACTAATGGAAAAACAAACAAAAAAATTTTACACAGTGTTCTTCTGGGGAACGTAGCTTTTTGGCCGGGGTCTGTAGGACTCTGACTGTGTCTGACTTGACTGACTTCTTTTCTACAATCTGTCTGTGGTGCTATAATTAGCTGATGGACAGATGTTGCTGTTTATTAGTTGTATTAATAATTGATTTGTATTTTACAAATGTGTATCCACAGAGGCTATAGTTCTGTATTGATGGTATAATCTATACTCGCATCTTGCCTTGAAAGTTATCATGGTGATCTGCACCTGCGTTTGCTGAGCAGTGCTGTGCGAGAACAAATTAATTTGTACTGTTATATTGTATTTCTGAGGTGACCATGATAGATTGGCCATCCAGCTCTGTGAAGAGAATTACTTGTATTCTGTTTTCTGTTCTATTTACTCCATCTTCTGACACCCACTGCGATATCTCTCTGAATTGCCTTTCCAAAGATTTTTTCCATTTATTTTTCTACAAGGTTTTTTTAGGAGTTGTTTCTTGTCTTCTTAGAGAGTCATCCATCCATCCATTATCCAAACAGCTATATCCTAACTACAGGGTCACGGGGGTCTGCTGGTGCCAATCCCAGTCAACACAGGGCGCAAGGCAGGAAACAAACCCCAGGCAGGGCGCCAGCTCTTAGAGAGTCATTCCTAGTATAATTTTAGAACAATCTAGACAAGAACAAGTCATTCAGTCCAACAAAGCTCGCCAGTCCTATCCACTTATTTCTTCCAAAAAAACATCAAGTCAAGTTTTGAAAGTCCCTAACGTCTTACTGTCTACCACACTACTTGGTCACTTATTCCAAGTGTTTATCGTTTATGTGTAAAGAAAAACTTCCTAATGTTTGTGAGAAATTTACCCTTAAGTTTCCAATTGTGCCCACGTGTTCCTGATCAACTCATTTTAAAATCCCAGTCTCGATCCGCTGGACTAATTCCCTTCATAATTTTAAGCACTTCACTCATGTCTCCTCTTAATCTTCTTTTGTTTAAACTGTAAAGGCTCGGCTCTTTCTTCATAACTCATCCCCTGTAGCCCTCGAATCAGCCTAGTCGCTCTTCTCTGTAACTTTTTCTAGTGTTGCTATGTGCTTTTTGTAGTCTGGAGACCAAAAATGCACCCAGTACTCCAGATGAGGCCTCACCAGTGCATTATAAAACTTGAGCAGAACCTCCTTGGCCTTGTACTGCACACATCAAGGCGCTATATAATCTGACATTCTGTTAGCCTTCTTAAATGCTTCTGAACACTGTCGGGAAGTTGATAGCTTAAAGTCCACTACGACTCCTAAATCCTTCTCATAAGGTGTACTCTCGATTTTCCGACTGCCCATTGTGTATTCAAACCTAAAATTTTTACTTCCTATGTGTAGTGCTTTACTTTTACTGACATTAAATTTCATCTGCTATAAATCTGCCCAAGCCTGTATGCTATCCAAGTCTTTCTGTAATGATATAACGGATTTCAAATTTTAGGTGATACAAGAAATAAATTGTTGTTGTTGTTGAAGTTGAGAGCAGATCCTTCAGTGGTCCATTCTCATTCATTGAGTGCAGATATTTGTAAGTACTGGAGTTTTTTCCTCTGTTTTTTTGGTTTTAATATTTGATTCATGTATTGAGACTTGATCCCTCTTGATTGTTTTAGCCAAATTTTCTTTGCCTTTATTATTATTTTTTTTTTCCTTTTTATTAATTTTATTGCAATCCATACAAAGCAATCAAGTTTTTACAAAAGAAAAATTGAGTTAAGAACAGGTCGATCCCCACCCCTGAGAGAGAGAGAGAGCAAACCAAACGGCGTGAAATTTAAGGCTTGTAAACATACCTAAATTAATGAATTCTCTGTGCTTTATGAGCTTATTTTAAAATATTACTGATTAGATCCTGCCATGTTTTGAAAAAAGTCTGTTCGATCCTCTAACTGAGTATTTGATTTTTCCAATTTCAAATAATATAACACATCGGTTTCCCACTGACTTAAAAGAGGAGAGTTTGGGTTCTTCCAGTTTATCAGAATCAGTCTGCGTGCCAACAGTGTAGTGAGTGCAATCACAATTTGTTTGTCTTTCTCCACTTTAAGCCCCTCTGGAAGAACCCCAAACACAGCTGTTAATGGGTTAGGAGGGATTGTGAGTCCAAGGCTGTCTGAAAGGTAATTAAAATTTTTGGTCCAGAATGATGTTAATTTGGTGCAGGACCAAAACATGTGACCTGTTGAGGCTGGGACTTGATTGCAACGTTCTCAGGTTGGATCTTGCCCTGGAAACATTTTGGAGAGTTTTAGTCGAGACAGATGTGCTTCGATATATAATTTTGAGTTGTATAATTGTATGCTTTGCGCATATGGAGCTTGAGTGAATTCTCTGCATTGCTACTTTCCACTCCTTTTCTGATATATTAATTGAGAGATCTTTTTCCCAGTGTCCTCTTGGATCTTTGAAAGGAGGGATTGTAAAATGATTTTATATATTGTAGAGATGGAGTCTAAGTCCTTGAGATTGAGCAATATTTGTTCCAGCATGGATGAGGGTGCAAGATGAGGAAAATCTGGAAGGTTCTGTTTAACAAAGTTCCTGATTTGAAGATAGTGAAAGAAATGTGTAGCTGGAATGTTAAATTTGGAATGTAATTGTTCATAGGATGCAAAGACGTTGTCTATATAAAGATCTCTAAGCAAGTTAATTCCAAATTTTTCCAGATATTAAAACTGCATATGTTTGTGAAGGTTGAAAGAGGTGGTTCTCTTGCAGAGGTGCCACAGATAGAAGCTTCTCCGTCTTAAAATGCTTTCTACATTGGTTCCAGATTCTAAGTGAGTGGAGCACAATTGGGTTATTTGTATATTGCCGATAACGTGTGTTTATTGGAGCACAGAGCAAGGAATACAAAGAAGTACTGCAGGATTTTACTTCTATTGCGAAACCAAGGCTGTGTATGTTCTTCTATTTGTGTCCAGGTTCTTATCGCCTGTATATTTGCTGCCCAGTAATAAAACTGGAAGTTAGGTAGAGCCATGCCGCCTTCTGCCTTTTGTCTTTGTAGGGTCGCTCTTTGAGCGTGATGTTTTGAATTCCAAATAAATGAGGTTATTGTTGAATCTAATTGCCTAAAGAATGATTTATTAATGTATATTGGAATGTTTTGTAATAAAAAAGGAGCTTAGGAAGAATATTCATCTTAATGGTGTTAATTCTTCCAGCTAGTGTGAGATGAAGGGTTGACCATCTATGCAAGTCTTTTAAATTTTTTCCATGCAGACGGCGAAATTTTGTTGATAAAGAGCTTTATGTTTACTTGTGATGTTTACCCCGAGGTATTTAAACTGTTCTGCAATGATAAAAGGTAGGGTATCTAATCTAATATTATATGCTTGAGAATTCACTGGAAAGAGTACACTTTTATTCAGATTAATTCTGAGACCAGAGATCTTTTGAAATTCTGTGAGTGCTGCTAAGACTGCAGGCACAGAATTTTCTGGGTCCGATATATACAGTACCATATCATCTGCATATATTGAGATTTTCTGTTCCAGTCCTTCTCTGCTAATCCCCTTTATCTGATCAGTATTTCGACAATGTATTGCCAGTGGTTCAATGGCAATTGCAAACAGCAGCGGTGACAAAGGGCATCCTTGTCTTGTGCCACATTCTAGTTTAAAGTAGTCTGAGCAAATGTTGTTGATGCAAACTGAAGCTTTTTTTTCTTTTTAAATTGATGCTTACCTCTATAAAGATAATGGCCTTGCTATTCTTAGGCAAAGTTTTTGACAGTTCTTTTTAAGGATATCACAAAAACTGATATTTCTGTACCAAGTCAATACCAAAATACTGAGAATGTAATGGTTCTAGTGTTTTTACATTGTTGGCAGTATCAGTACTACACTGATGAGTGACAGCAAGTAGACATATTACTTTAGATGACACAATAACAAGGGAGAAAAGCACAAGTAAACTCCCATTAAAATGTCTCATATTGCTACAGAAACACATTAACACAGATAGAAAAGAAGAGCAGTAGAAATCATTTCAGAGCATAATTGACAATCATGATTATCATTTTAAAAAAAACCCCGGCCTGTGCTGTGCACCAGCCACTTCTCGTCTCTGCCACTCGCGTATGTGGATTTCACTTTCACCAAACAACAAATCTTTTAATTCTCGTGGATACGTCTCTTCATTGGGAGGCAACACTACTTTTCCCTGATGGCAATACGAATTTGATCTACAAGTCTCCAACTTAAAGTTTAAAGCCTTACAATATCTACATACTTCTGTCATATCACTTATGTCCATATATTCAATCTCTTTTCGCTGTTCTGTTACTTCACCGAGTAATAATTTTCGTTTGTTTATGCTAATGCGACCTTTATTATAATTTTTTTGAGACTTTCAAATTTAAGTACTTTTATTATCTCTAACCTGCTTTGCATGTGTATCACGCCAACGTTTTTGAACCTCATTACGACATTCTACTTTGTCATCTACTTTTTGTCCTTTATTTCTGGCCCTGGGCGTGGTTAAACCTCTTGGCACAAAGTCTCATCTCACAGGACATGAAATTATCTGATAAAGTCTTGCTTCGTCACAGGCTAAAAAGTCTTGTCTCGTCCCAGGATTTTTTTATATAATAGAGAGAAAAGGCAAAACACACACAAACACAGACTTTTGTTATTGCCACTTTTATTCCAATACGTGGATGTGATTTGCTAATTGTTTAAACAGATGCTGAGATGAATCACTTTTTATTACTGTGTTCTAATAAAGAATTGAAGACATTGTATTCATTCTCTGATTGGATGTCTGCAGGTGTCTGTTTGAGCATCCATCCTTTATCTAACCGGTGTATACTGTTCAGGGTCCACAAATCCAGAATATTGAATACAGGGTTGTGGAATGTGGGAGAAAACTGCAGCATCAGCAATAGTAACAATACAACACAAGACAAGTTACAATTGAAGGGGCTGTGTGACTTGTGTACAAGTGCGATGAAATGAGCTGCTGTATCTGATAAGAATAAAATAAAATGTGTTTAGTGTTTTACTTATTGAACCCCAATGAATGTCTCTCTGGTAATAAGACATGTACTGCGTAAAGTGAAAGGCATCGTAGAGACACACACTTACAGAAATACAGGCAAAACAGCATGGTGAACTCAGATCTACATAAGCTAAATGTGGGTTAGTTGTTTGGTTTCTGATGGCTAACTAATGTATATGAGTATATAATGTTGTCACGTGCATGCGTTTGGGAGAAAGCTTAAGACTTACAGGTCCTTTGCTGAAATCCCCCTCAAGATTATACCATCTCTCCAATTTGCTGTTATACTGGAGGAATTCCTGCATCTGTTCTATGACAAATTAAATTCAAGTCTTGCATTGTAATTTGATACTTATGAATGTCAAAACTAGTTTATTTAAATGATAGCTGGGCAACTGCTTGATTGATATGCCACTATTTTAAAGCTGCTGTTACTATCAGTATTTATATCATTAATATTACATTAAAGGAAAAGACACAATATCGTCCACCTAAATAACGGAAATATGTTTTTGAAAAGTAAAGAAGTGTTTGGAAATTTCAACTTGGTATACTGAAGCTAACTGTGGAGTTTGGGGTCAGGTTGCCTGGAGTACGCCTTGCAGAAATTGCAAGAAACATAAGTAGACAAAAGTTCTAACAAAAAAAGAAAGCCAAAGGACAAATGCAATTCCTCAAGAAGCTAACCCTCTTGAGCTGATGAGTCTTAATCTATACTAATAAAAGGCAAAGCCCTCACTGACTGACTCACTGACTCATCACTAATTCTCCAACTTCCCGTGTAGGTAGAAGGCTGAAATTCGGCAGGCTCATTCCTTACAGCTTCCTTACAAAAGTTGGTTTCATTTCAAAATTCTACGCGTAATGGTCATAACTGGAAGGTATATTTCTCCATATACTGTAATGGAGTTGAGCTCGAAAGCTGTGGGGGACAGAGTTTCGTGTGACATCATCACGCCTCCCATGTAATCACGTGAACTGACTGTCAATGCAGTACGTAGAAAACCAGGAAGCATTCCAAAAAGCGCTGAAGAAAACATGCATTATATAATTGAGAAGGCAGCGAAACAATAATAACCGAGCGAGTTACATATATACAACCATATTCATGAGTGCTGCTACTTCGGAAACAAAGCAGGGTGTAAACCTAAAGTTTAAATTAAGTTCATAGACACGCTGCCGCTGGCGTTTGTCATGCCCACGGGTAATGCGGGATACAAGTTTAATGAGAGGACGCAGGATATAAACGAGAGTTTTGATCACTTTGTAACTAAGTTAAAATTGCAGGTAAAGGGCTGTGTTTATGCAAATTCTGAGAGACTGTGTTTGTGGGGGATTGACAGTTAAGGCGGGTGGAGGAGTCGCATCATCATCTCCCCTCCCATTCACCTCATTTCACTCTGAGCTGAGCTCTGAAGCTAACGCAGTCTTACAGAAGTGACTTTGTGACGCTGCTACCAAATACTCACAGAAAAATCCACAAGTTAATACACACGCTGTCTGTAGAGTTTCTCCAAACTGAATCCTCCAGGCACTACTTACAAAAGGTTACATTGACAATCGCGTTATGTTATTTTTAAAATGTTTCCTTTTCTTAGCACAAGCACAGCTGAGAAGCTTCGATGCATGTGCTCCATAACGTGTTAAAAAATAATGCATTTAATCACACTTTCAATTCCAAGCAAAGGGGAACTTCTGTCAATGCATGATTTCCTGGTACACCGATTACATTGATCAGCGCTTCCGATTCATTTTACCCTCGCACCCAATTGGTTTGAGAAGAAGTATGAAAAAATATGAGGTTAACAAAGAAAAACAGATCACCAATTGAATCTTTATGAATAATCGATTCGCCATCAATAATTGTTTTGGTAAAGCCATACTCATTGTAATCCTCCTTCCATTTTATAAATTTTCCGCCACTAGCCATGATTAAATGAACGTAAAAAAGTGAGAGCGAAGCGAGGGTGACTTATTCAGGCAGGCAGGTGATGGCACAATAGCTCGAATTTGGATATAAGTAGATTCTATTTAGTCCCCAGAAATATCTTTGGTAGGAATGGAAGTTGAATTTAGTCTTTAAATTTCTATGGTAAAGAAATAGTTATGCAATGATGACTAAATCTAACTAGACTTTATATATTCAGGTTTTGACTTTATATATTCCAGCAATGACTTTATATATTCAAGTTTTCACTTTATATATTCCAGCGCTGACTTTATATATACCGACGCTGACTTTATGTATTCAAGTTTTAACTTTATATATTCCGACAGTGATTTTACATATTCAAATTTTGACTTTATATATTTGAGAATGACTTTATATATTCTGACGCCGACTTTATATATTCAGAAAATCAATGTATTTGCCTGTTTGGCACCCCATAGTATATGTGTGTGTATATATGTACACATGTATGTGTATATATATATTTACACAGTATATATATATTGTAAAAGACGGAGAAGGACACAACATAAAGGTTTGGGGTTTTCCGGCCCCGTATATTGTAGACGATCCACAATAATTAATAAAGAAAACTGGTCAAAATATAAACTAAACAGTTCGTAAGTGCGACACCGAAACATGGCATCGGCGGCCATTTTATGAGGGAGGAGCCGGAAGTGGAGGAATGCTGGGAAGGAACCGTGAGGGAAGATGGGATCAGTGACGTCAGGAAAAGATGGAGGAGGAAGGGCGGAAGTAACGTACTGCGGGCAATCCTGGCTTATGGTGGCGGAGCATCTATTTTCCTAAAAGAGAGCAGAGGGAGAAAGTTAGTACCCCGCCATTCCCTGCCGGCGAATGTCTTCCCAGGTGTGTTAAAATCCGTCCACGGTCTCCTACTCGCGCGTGCGTGACACGATAACCCCCTTAGCCCAAGACCGTCTGGTCAGGCGGACCTAACCAAGAGCATCGGCATTGGCCTGAAGGGTACCCCGCCGATAAGTGACAATGAACTTATACGGTTGTGTATCCAGAAACCACCTGGTGACCCGCGGATTCGACTCTTTATGCAGGGACATCCACAGTGCAGCGTGATCAGTCACCAGAGTGAATTCGCGACCCAGCAGGTAATAACGGAGATGGGCCACCGCCCACTTAATGGCCAAGGCCTCCCTCTCCACCGCCGCATACCGGGTCTCCCGGTCCATCAGTTTCCGCCTTAGGTACATTATGGGGTGTTCAACACCATCGACGCTTTGGCTCAGCACGCCGCCCGGGCCTGTGTCCGCGTCGGTCTGGAGAATAAAAGGGAGCCCAAAATCGGGCATCCTTAAAACAGGTGCCAATGTAAGGGCCTTCTTTAGGTCACTGAATGCGTGTTCCGCCTTGTCATTCCACACCACGTATAAGGGAGCGCCCTTCTTTGTTAAATTGGTCAAGGGTGCGGCCCTTTTGGAGAAACGGGGTACGAACCGGCGGTAGTACCCCGCTAACCCCAAGAAAGTTTGCACCTGCCTCTTGGCATTCAGACGGAGCCATTCCAAGATGTCTTTAACTTTTGAACACTGTGGTCTCACCTGTCCCCGTCCCACGAGGTAGCCTAAATACTTGGCCTCCTTCAAGCCAAAAAAACACTTTCGTGGGTTTATGCGGAGGCCGGCTTTAGCTAGTGTCGTGAGGACAGCAGAGACCTGCAATAGATGTTCCTCCCAGGTGCCGGAATAGATGACAATGTCATCCAGGTAGGCGGCACTATAGGACTGGTGGGGTTTCAGCACTCTATCCACCAGACGTTGAAAGGTTGCGGGGCCCCGTGTGGCCCGAATGGGAGGACCTTGTATTGCCAGTGTCCACTAGGGGTGCTAAAGGCCGTTTTTTCTTTTGCAGATGCCATTAAGGGAATTTTCCAATACCCTTTGGTCATGTCAAGAGTAGTCAAGTATCGAGCCGTACCCAGCCGCTCAAGCAGGTCATCAATGCGGGGCATCGGGTAGGCATCGAATTTGGAGACCTGGTTCAGACGTCTAAAGTCGTTATAAAATCTCCAGGAGCCGTCTGGCTTGGAAACGAGGACGATAGGGTTGGACCAGGAGCTATGGCTCTCCTCTATAATGTCCATATCCAACATTCGTTGCACCTCTAATTCCACTTCAGCGCGTTTTGCCTCTGGGAGTCTATAGGGTCTCTCCCGGATGATCACGCCGGGGTCTGTGACTATATCATGTGCAATTAGCGAGGTCCGGCCAGGCGACTCACTCACTACTTCGGGGATGGCTCGGATCACATGCGTTAACTCCTACCGCTGTTTGGGTGTTAGCTCATCACCAAGGTTAAGGGCAGTCGCGCATGAGAAGAGGGAGAGGGACCTATGGGAGTCGGGAAGCTCCTCCTGATCTTTCCAGGGTTTCAGTAAGTTTACATGATAGATCCTCTCACTTGGACTACGATTGGGTTGTTTCACCAAATAGTCAACCAGACCTTTTCTCTCCTTAACCTCATACAGCCCTTGCCAGTGAGCGAGCAACTTGGAGTGGGAGGTAGGAACGAGCACCATAACTCGGTCCCCCGGGCGGAACTCCCGAAGGACGGAGTTGCGGTTATAACACTGGGCCTGCGCACGAGTCACGTGGTCCTTTAGGAGGGGCCTGATTTTTGTGAGCCTGTCATGCAGTTGCGCCACATACTCCAATATGTTAGAGGAGGGAAGGTCCTCAGCTTCCCAGCCCTCTTTTAGTATATCCAAAATGCCTCGGGGTTGTCACCCATACAACAACTCGAAAGGGGAGAAGCCCGTAGAGGCCTCAGGTACCTCCCGGTGTGCAAAAAGAACTGGTCCCAGTTCCTATCATCCGCACTGACTACTTTGCGGAGCATCTGCTTAAGCGTCTGGTTAAATCTTTCTACCAATCCATCTGTCTGAGGGTGATAGACCGACGCTTTCAGGTGCTTTATTCAGAGTAATTTGGCCACCTCCCTGAACGTATCCGAGGTTAAGGGTGTAACCTGGTCCGTGAGGACTTCTTTGGGTATACCCACTCTGGAAAACAAGTTAACCAATTCCCGTGCGATGGCTTTTGTGTTAGCGGAGCGGACCAAGTCAGAAGTAACGTACTGCGGGCAATCCCAGCTTATGGTGGCGGAGCGTCTTTTTTCCTAAAAGAGAGCAGAGGGAGAAAGTTAGTACCCCGCCATTCCCTGCCGGCTAATGTCTTCCCAGGTGTGTTAAAATCCGTCCATGTCTCCTACTCAGTGTAGTGACAAAATATATATATATATATATATATATATATGCCAGCAACACTCATGACAATGACAAAACAATTACGTTATCAATCATGTTACGTTATTATTAAAATGTTTCCTCTTCTTTTACTTCCACTGCCAAGCTGGTATTTTGCTATATATATATATATAGATAGATATAGATGTGTATATATATATATATATATATATATATATATATATATATATATATATATATCTAAAGATATATAGATATATATATATAGATATATATATAGATATGACAACAACACTCATATCAATGACAAAACAATTACATTAACAATCATGTTACGTTACTTTTAAAATTTTTCATTTTCTTTTTCATAACTTCTTTAACACACTACTTCTCCGCTGAGAAGAGCAGGTATTCTGCTAGTTTTTGATAAAATAAAGTTGAAGCTAAATGGTTTGCACCATTTTATCACATGCATATACTGTATGCACAAGTATAGGCAAATACACTCTAAAAATGCATAGCATTGCAATAACACAAAGACAAGATGGCATTGGCAAATGGTGTGTCTAAACAATAAAAAAACCCAACATTTCTTGATCCCTAAACCATCATTGTAGTAACTCAAAGACCCATTGGCTGCAGACACCAGTAGTAAGGTAATCTATCAGTTTCAAAAAGGCAGGCTTTCATCATAACGTTACCAGAAGGGTCTCCAGAGTCATTTCAATTTAATGAAAGATTCATAGATATGAGTGGAGTGCACCGAGACCATAGAGAACAACCTTCAGATGTTAAGTTCTGTAGATGTTTCATATTAAATTTCAAGGTAATATTTGTTAGAGAGCCACAAAAAAGAGTTGGGGCAGCCGCCCATATAATTTTTCCTGTCTGCAAATTGATGAATTTTTAGTACAGAAGTGTACAGGTTCAAGTCCAAAACAGAACTAACTGTTGAGGTTGAAATGTTGGGGTTTTTAAGTGAAGCAGACAAAGTGAGGTAATTATAACCCGTATTGGGTCTGCAGTGGAAAAAGAGAAAGGATCAGTGGACCTCACCACCCCCTGGTCCAGTGTGGAAGTAACTTCCTTCAAGCCCTTTAGCTGCCTCCCATGCGCATGTGTGTGCCTATATATACATATATTATGGCGAACAGCTAGGATGCCACTTCAGTATATGTTCAGGGGGAGCAACCATGGATTTTTCAATACCTCCCCCGGAGCAGTGCCTCGGGTCCCGCAGGTGCCGCCAGGGGGTACTGCAAGTGGGACTCCTGAGCCCTTGTGGGCAGTGTTTTCACCACATCCGGAAGAGCAGCTGGATCTCGGCAATCAAGTACCTGGAGCACTTCAGGGTGCCTGATAAAAGGAGCCAGCAGCCATCACTCTCGGAAGCCAGAGTCGGGAGGAGGAGGACAAGGCTGCCTGGGAGGAATGATGGAGGGAGAAGAGTGTGCTTTACTTTAGTTTATTTTGTGTGCTTTGGGACTGTGTTAGGGCTGAGGGACAAGGGGAAGATGTGGACCTCAGGTGAAGAAAATAAAATCATTTTTGTTGATTTTAACGTGCCTCCATTGTCAATCTGTGTCAGGTCAGGCGCATATATGGTGCCTTTTTACTATATATATATATATATATATATATATATATATATATATATATATATATATATATATATATATATATATGTATATATATATATACAGTTGTGCTTGAAAGTTTATGAACCCTTTAGAATTTTCTATATTTTTGCATAAATATGACCTAAAACATCATCAGATTTTCACTCAAGTCCTAAAAGTAGATAAAGAGAAACCAATTAAACAAATGAGACAAAAATATTATACTTGGTCATTTATTTATTGAGGAAAATGATCGAATGTTACATATCTGTGAGTGGCAAAAGTATGTGAACCTCTAGGATTAGCAGTTAGTGTGAAGGTGAAATTCGATTCGGTGTTTTCAATCAATGGGATGACAATCAGGTCTGAGTAGGCACCCTGTGTTATTTAAAGAACAGGATCTATCAAAGTCTGCTCTTCACAACACATGTTTGTGGAAGTGTATCATGACACGAACAAAGGAGATTTCTGAGGACCTCACAAAAAGAGTTGTTGATGCTCATTAGGCTGGAAAAGGTTACAAAACCATCTCTAAAGAGTTTGGACTCCACAAATCCACAGTCAGACAGATTGTGTACAAATGGAGGAAATTCAAGACCATTGTTACCCTTCCCAGGAGTGGTCGACCAACAAAGATCACTCCAAGAGTAAGACGTGTAATAGTTGGAGAGGTCACAAAGGACCCCAGGGTAACTTCTAAGCAGCTGAAGGCCTCACTCACATTGGCTAATGTTCATGTTCATGAGTCCACCATCAGGAGAACACTGAACAACAATGGTGTGCATGGCAGGGTTGCAAGGAGAAAGCCACTGCTCTCCAAAAAAAACATTGCTGCTTGTCTGCAGTTTGCTAAAGATCATCTGTGAAACATGGTGGTGGTAGTATCATGGTTTGAGCCTGTTTTGCTGCATCTGGGCCAGGGTGGCTTGCCTTCATTGATGGAACAATGAATTCTGAATTATATCAGAGAATTCTAAAGGAAAATGTCAGGACATCTGTCCATGAACTGAATCTCAAGAGAAGGTGGGTCTTGCAGCAAGACGACCCAAAACACACAAGTCGTTCTACCAAAGAATGGTTAAAGATGAATAAAGTTAATGTTTTGGAATGGCCAAGTCAAAGTCCTGACCTTAGTCCAATCGAAATGTTGTGGAAGGACCTGAAGTGAGCAGTTAATGTGAGGAAACCCACCAACATCCCAGAGATGAAGCTGTTCTGTATGGAGGAATGGGATAAAATTCCTCCAAGCCGGTGTGCAGGAATGATGAAAAGTTACCAGAAACATTTAGTTGCAGTTATTGCTGCAAAGGGGGGTCACACCAGATACTGAAAGCAAAGGTTCACATACTTTTGCCACTCACAAATATGTAATATTCGATAATTTTCTTAATAAATAAATGACCAAGTATAATATTCTTGTCTCATTAGTTTAACTGGTTTCTCTTTATCTACTTTTAGGACTTGAAAATCGGGTGATGTTTTAGGTCATATTTATGCAGAAATATAAAAAATTCTAAAGGGTTCACAAATTTTCAAGCACAACTGTATCTAGAGTATATAGCCAGATAGAATTGCAGAGAGGAGCACATTTGGTGTGGACATCAGATAGTGAAGGTGCAGCCATACGTTTTTTGATTTCTATTAAATCTGACTTCTCATTTAAAAAAGATAATTACATCTTCCCACTCAGCTATCACATTTTCCTAGACTAGCTTATAAATCACATTAATGCAGAAGTATAGCTGAGACATTTCTTTGGTACATCACACTGTCGGCCAATGCTGGCAATTAAATCTGCGGTACTGAAGGTTAGAGTTTGATGCCTTACAAACACCTCCAAGACATACAACGTAAAATATTTTGACTTGCCAGCTGGTTTTTCAAACAGTATTGGGCTCCCTGTGACAGTCTTAGGAAAGGAAAACTTACTCTAAGAAAATAATATCTTTACAACTTTTTAGAGTATTTTTTTTTTTTATTAAATTACCATAAAACATTGTACAGTATTTGACCATAGAAACCAATTTTTACTTTTGAATTCTTAAGGCCATTTCATATTCGGAGCTGGTCAGTTCATTAGGATCAACAGGTAGCCATCTAGGGTGCAGTTCCCTGAAGGGTGCAGTTTATGAAAATTTTGAGGTGCGTACCCACCACCAAAAGGCTGCATATGGGCTTTGACTATTACTGGTCAAACTACGTGACTTTTCTGGTGATTTTAAGTTGCAGACTTCATTTACATAATATTAGAGAATTGAGACAGTCTGCATATAATACAGTAATAAGAATTAGGAAATGTAGGTGCGGGGCGCAGTGGGTAGTGCTGCTGCCTCCCAGTAAGGAGACCTGGGATCGCTTCCCGGGTCCTCCCTGTGTGGAGTATGCATGTTCTCCCTGTGTCTGTATGGGTTTCCTCCCACAGACCAAAGATACGCATGTTAGGTGCATTGGCGATTCTAAATTGTCCCTAGTGTGCGCTTGATGTTTGTGTGTGTGTGCGTGCGCACCCCGCGGTGGGTTGTCGCCCTACCTGAAGTTTGTTTCCTGCCTTGCGCCCTGTGTTGGCTGGGATTGGCTCCAGCAGACCCCCATGACCCTGTAGTTAGGATATAGCAGGTTGGATAATGGATGGTTTGAATGTGGGTGCTTTGAACCTTGCAGACAGAGCAGAGGGCTCATCTGTCTGCTGTCTAATGTTTTACTAATCATGACAGAATGGAAAAAAAAAGAGAATAAAATGGGCTGAGGTTGCACCTGAACTGACCTAACCTGTAAACCCTTTGCACAAGCACCAGCTTTGCCAGGCGGTTATTGGCTGTCAGGGAAAAATTGGCAAGCTTACGATACTTTAGGAAGTAAATCTTGCAAGTTGATTAATTTGACATTTTTAGTTGTGTAAATTGATATAGTCAGGCAACTAGGCCATTAATTTTGACATCTTCTTTGGCTAGAGGCCAAAGAGAACCTTTTAATTATTTCACCCTGTACATGGTGGAAAAAAAACACAAATATTCCTTTAATGACTTGCAACACTTGGACATCTTTTACCCTCAAGTTATAAGGGTACTCATTAATCTATCCCACTTGACAAATTCGTGTGGTTCTTTTGTGTATCATTCTTCTTCTTTCTCTTCATCTTTTGATCAACCTTCTCCAAACAGCTTGGTCCTTCATCTCTTGCCCAGACAGACCCTTTGCCTTCAAATAGTTTATTTTATCCATCCACCACCACTCCCCCCTCACTTTCTCTTCTCCTACACTTCCATTCCCATCACTCTTTTTGCCCACATATTCATTGTCTCTCCTCATCACATTTCGATACCACTTCAGCTTAGTGTCCTGGACTTTCTTAGATAACCTGCGACATCAGTAGTGAAGACCACTGGTGATCCTAAAAAGCAACGTAGCTTGCAACAAATAAATAACTTATCTCAATATGGTGGCATCTACAGAAAACAAAATGGTGTAGTGGAAAGACATTAAAATATTTTTATGTCTCTGAAAAAGAGTTTTTACAAAATATGTAATCAAAGTAAAATTTACACATTGACTGATACGTTTGATTTAACTTCTAGTAAGTGATGTATAGATAGACACAATTTATGAGTAATACCACCCAAAATACAGGCTTATTCAAGGGTAACAGATGGAAATGGTGGATAGTGGGCTTCTCAAGTAAGAATAAAAAATCAGCAAGGTGTCACAGAACAAAATATTTTACTTTCAGTTACTTTTTCCTTATTATCCATATTTTGGATAACATTTATTTTTCACAAAATAATATTTTATATTTGTAGAACCACAACCAGCTGAATATCTCTCATTGATTAGTGTTTCACAACTACAAAGTTCAAATGGAAACTGCAAAATTCAATTGCAACAAAGTAAGCAAATTGTTAGACCAGGCCAGGTTATCATGTAGCTGGTGTGCACAACGCTGAATTATCTTGTAGTGGGGAGGCATAAAAAAATGTCTGTTCCATGTGTCGATTTTTTTGAGGAAGTATATTTTTATTGTGTGTTTTGCTCAATAACGAAATGCATTTCATCAGTATACAGTATTGAATGAAAACCCTGATTTTACATTCACATAAGGAACACATTTACTTATTTTCACTGTGGCATTCAATGTGGTCAGCAACCTTCATAATCCTTATATGTAACAAAATGACCAGCAAATATAAAAATAATGTTAAAAAATGTATAATGAAATCAAAGTCTGTTACAGCCAAACCATTTACTACTCTATTACTATTCTCCGTTATTATTGACTTCTTCAAATGGAGCATTTGCTATTTCTTTTTCTGATTATTTTATTTTTCCCTTTGTATTCTACATGTGTTTCTGTTCCTCTTTGAAGCACCTGAGTGTCAATTTGCAGACATTTTAACACACTGATGCTAAAATTCATTTTGCATTTGATTATGCAATCATGAAACATGAAGCTCACTAAGAAGAGTTTTTCAGGATTTACAAATTTTTTTTGTTGGTTAGTAAACAAGGAATAGTACCTTTTAACTGAGCCTCAGCTGCAAAAAGTAGATAATCAGCAGCACAACATAAAAGTTAATTATACGAGGCGAGACACAAAAATAACCGGATTGGTAAAAAAATATATAAATATATTTATTGATAGATTACAGCATTCTAAACATTGTCACCTTCTATATACTACCCCTCCCAACACCTCTCCATGAGTATTTTCCATTGTTTGAAACAGTGCTTGAAGTCTTCTTGCTTGAGGCTCTTCAACAGGCTTGCCGTTTCTGTCTTCACTTCATCCATTGAAAAAAAATGTGTCCCCTTCATGTTACTTCTGATTTTCGGGAACAAGTAAAAATCACAGGGAGCTAAATCGGGCGATTAGGGAGGATGGATCTAGTACAGGAAAGTTTTTGTCAGTCAGAAACTGCTTTACGGAAAAAGCAGTATGATCATTTTGAACAACCTCATTCACCATTTTGATGTTTTCATCCATCTGAGATGAGAGCTGGCGACCTGGGAGTTGAACGTCTTTCACATTTTCTTGTCCTTCCTTGAAATGTTTGTGCCACTCAAAAACTAGTGTGCGCGACAAACTTATCACAGTACACTGTTTTTATCATTTTATAAGTTTCTGTGGCTGTTTTCTTCAATTTCATGAGAATTCGATCTTTTGACCCCACATTATAGCGGCAACTCATGTAGTGGTTGCTGTGCAAATACTGACTGGGCTATCCACAGGATATACAAAGCTGCTCGGCAGTTTGAGAGGGTGTGTAAGGGGGAATATAGTTCTATGATTCACATCCAGCTGTCCTCCAGATGGTTTTCCAGGAAAACCCCAAGCTCAGTGCAGTTATTTTTGTATCTCACCTCATATTTATTATCACTTGTCCATTTGCTGCATATTTTTCACACAACGATGCACCAAAACACACAATTTCTGCACATTTCTGTTTTCTCTGCATTGACTGTTACCTAGCAACCGCTCTTTTCTTTTTCCTCATTCCTGCAAATGAGGCTGAGGACACACACCCTGCAAGTGCCAGTGCCATGAAGGAATGAACTGAGGATTGTTTTTCTGTCTCCAATACATCTTCAGGATTGTGATTGCTAAGATTGTCATCATAATTAGTAAAGAGGGTGTCATACTACCAGAACAACTATAGCACAAGTCAAAAAAAAAAAAAAATTACATGTGACACAAAATGATTCCCGTGATTTTTTGTAGAGTGAGGTAAGCGTTTTCACATAAGGACTAAACACCTTTTTTCTTAGTCAGTGGCATGAATATCTGGCATCAAAAATCACTAAGTTTCACTACAAAATTATTTTTGCACAAATTATTATGAAACTATAGCTGAAACACAGTAATGAGACAGATGTAAAATGAAGCGTTATCAGATACTGGAAAATCTGTTTTTGCATATAAAAGAAACAAGCAGGATGAGAGATTTGACATCTTCATTTCATATGAGATTTTATTTTATTCTAAATGCTAATTTACTCAGTGTCACGCACAAGCACATCAGGAGTGGCTTAAAGACTCGACGTACGTCACAACAACTCATGCCAGGGGGCGATGGCTGTGTACTAACCTTTCTCTTTCTCTTACCATAAAAAAGACGAAACGCCGCCGCCATAATCCTGCCCAGACAACCAAAACAACAACGCTTCCAGGTTCTTTTCTTCCCTCTGGTCCCCAAGTGATGATGTCCTCTACCCATCCACCACCATTCCTTCCCAGCAGTCCACAAAATTAATTTCCGGTCCGACTCCTTATAATGTCCGTCCTCCCATTCCTTCTCTGTCTGATGATATTTTTTTGTTGTTTGAATCTAAGTTGGACCTTTATGTTGCAGTATATGGGGCCACAAACCCCAAATCTTGACCTGTTTGGTGTCTTATTATTACATCAGTTAGAAACAGAACGTGTGTTTGTTAAAAAGCCAGCAACTTTTTACAGGCAAATAATATTAAGAATGCCATACTAATCAAACCAATCCTTCACAAAAGTGCCTGCCCATTTAAAAAAAATGGTGTAGGATATTAGAGAAAGTATGGACAATATAATGTTTTTATTAATGGACTCACCATAAATGACGTAAGTAGAGATGCCTGTCCTAAGCATTGCATCAACAGTAACCTTACCTACATCAAAGAGCAAGAGAACCGGTTTCATCTTATGGGAAAACAACTGTAGCCAGCTTCAAGATAAAGCACCACCACGGGGGGCATGGGCAATTACAGCCTAATAAATAATTATCCTCTGAAAAGGCTCTCAAGAAAGTCCATTCTTCCTTCAAATGTAAAGCAATATCCAGCGTATTCATTGGCTTTTCTTGTGAAGAAAAACTTTTAGTTTACAGATGTGCCTGTTGAACCCCATTTGTTTTCTGACATCAATATTGAATTTACATCGCCAGTTGCACATCAGCTAAGTCAGAGAGTCACCAACTCTCCATCTGATATCTGTTGATCTGCAAAGTTTTAAATTGTATCAACTCATATAGTCCCTGTTTTCAGTTGGTACTCTTGGTCAAATTGGTCAAATAGCTTGCTTTGGGGTCTTTAATTCTGCTATTGTGAGTATTAATGCTACAAAGGTAGAATCCACATGCTGGAAACTCAGTCTCTAAGGTTCACAGTCTGAATAGTCATTATCGGTGAGTATTCTTTAATAGTTAGGCTTTGAATTACATGTTAGATTATACTGCATGGTCTCTGGGGTTTTATTATAAAACAAACCCTAAGAAATAACACTTAGCCTCTTAGGTTACATGTGAATTATTATTTATGTAATGCAGGCTAAGAAAGCTACCAAATCCATATGTATACTAACCATATTAATCTTTTACGCACACCACAACACTAACTGGACACACTGTCAATGACCAAAGTGCATGTAAACTTGTGGTGGCACTCCAAGTCAGCAGGTGCCAGTGTTTGGTCAATGATGTTGCATACTTTACTTCCTCTGCTGTGAAATTGTTAATTGTTCACATGTATGGCGTTATTTCAGTGCCACTATTCTGAGTGCACGTAAAAAAAATATTGCAAGTGCAAGTGTTGCATTTTGAGGAGAAATTTATTTTGAGCGTACAAAAGCTGAATTTGAGTGAACAAAATTCATTGCTGCGTGCAAAAAATGTATTTCAGTGTTTGCGCTTATCCATATACACACACACAATAGCACCTCCTCTCGCTCAGTTTTTTCATTTGCGCTTGCTCGTGAATGTTGCTTGCGCCACAACATTCTCTGCTGCGAAGCGCCAACTCTCTGTACACCGTTATAAGTGTGCCACAAAACCAACCAATCACAGACTTGGTTTCAAAAATTCTGATTGGCTCTTACGGTTTTCAATCAGCTGCTGTTCAGTATTCGACGACATAAAAGAGAGCTACTCAAATATAATTTGGAGAGTCAGTTGGCATGGTTGTATAATGCAACTACATTATACTACACCAACGATAGTCTTAACAAATAATATATTTTAAAATAAAATAATTAAAGATATTATCCGCAAATTGGGGTTTAATTGAGTTTAGCTGGATTTAGCTACATTTCGACTGTTTCCGGAATGCAGCAGCTAGCGAGCTGATTGGAGACCGTAAGAGCCAATCAGAATTTTTGAAACCAAGTCTGTGATTGGTTGGTTTTGTGGCACACTTATAACGGTGTACAGAGAGTTGAGCGCTTGCAGCAGAGAATGTTGTGAGCTCAAGCAACACATTGCAGCAAGCGCAAATGAAAAAACTGAGCGAGAGGGGGTGCTATTGTGTGTGTGTATATGGATAAGTGCAAACACTGAAATACATTTTTTGCACGCAGCAATGAATTTTGTTCACTCAAATTCAGCTTTTGTACGCTCAAAATAAATTTCTCCTCAAAATGCAACACTTGCACTTGCAATATTTTTTTACGTGCGCTCAGAATAGTGGCACTGAAATAACGCCATACACATGGGTGTTCAGTGAAATTTGCCTACACTCCATGAGACTGCTCATGGAAGAAGACTTGTGTCCTTTATTGCTGGCTATAAGAAGAAAACAAATGTGATGGGAGAGATTCCATGTTTTCTGACATACTGCTTAGAATTTTCTAATGCTATTTGCAAAGCATTCCATGAACTTGTTGCCATCTGAGCATCTTTGTAGTGTTGGGGAGAGGAATCATACAGTGCCTATAGTGCCTCATGTCTGCCACCAGCCTCTTCTTGAAATTTAGCATTTACATCCCTATGTAGTCAGGAAAAATTGTGCTAAAATCCCAGCATGCCCAGGCTGCATAAAGCTGCGTAGCTCCACATTTGACGTCATTTTCTTGTGTGGTTCTTGTGATGAGCACTGGCGCAGAGTATAAACCAGGCTTTAGCCCATGAGGTTTTATTATAAAGCTCACGCTAGTTAAACAGTGCTTAACTTCTGAAATTACATGTGAAAGGCAACAACTAGCTGTGGTCGTATTTCCTTCTAAGAGTATATAACCTAAAGCTTTGCAAAAGATAGTAAGTCACTGCTAACGCTAATATTAAATATATTAACCTGTATAAAGTTTGAAACTCTGAGTATAACTAATCTTTTAATAATAAATAGGATTAAGAGATACACACCCTTATTTCATCATAGATTAAACATTGTCACAACTGTAATTTAAAGATGGTAAAATAAGCATTTAAAATAAGCACACATACATAATGAACAGCTTCATAAACTAAAAGCTAGTAGTGTTGATTTACAAAATTTACCATACCATTTCTCATAGCAAATTTCCTGGGTTTATCAGTGACCTTGTTTGCCAAATATTTTCGAAAACATGCTGTGCAGCTGGCATAGATTCACTTTTTTCCCAGCTCCCCATGATGCTTTGTGAAGCCAGCAAGACTTTTCTTCTTCTAGAGGAATAACAGAGCTGTAGCATCCAATGTTGCTGAGAAACGGTGGCTTAATGGTTAGCACAGTCACTATTTGGCCACAATGGCCACAATAATTGATCCAGCATAGTTGGTAGATGTTTCCCTAGCCATCAGTTATTTTCTCCTTCCCCAATGACTTCAATACATTTTGCCGAGTTTGGTGAAGTTGCAGAAAATTTCAGAGATTCACCAAAATAAAGGCAATTCAAGTTCAGGAGGTTTCACTTATCATTAATATCCAGTAAGGAAGGCCTATAATGACATTACAAGAGTGAGAAAAGGATGAGTAGTGATTTCAAAAATCAGACACATGTCTCTTAATATTGGATAGAAGACCCGACAAACTGAAGAGGGAGTCTGTGATGCCCCGTGCCCTTGGTCATGCATGATTTAACCTGGGTATCTTGAACTTCATGGCCAAGTGTCAGGGGCTGAGAGATCGAGACACAAACTCATAGTTGTGAAAGTTAAAAAAAATCAGTGCTTCTGTAGTTACAGTGTTTAGTTAACAAAAAATAAATAAATAATGAATAATATTCAGTGTAGTGTCATCAACAAAATATTCACTGTGCCGATGACACTTGAAAGCAAAAAGCAAACTAGAAAAAAAACAACTTATTTACACAAAAACCTCATTATTTCTTCCTGTCTTCTTAATCTGTTCAAGAATAAAATATTCTGCAGCACTATAAATGATCAGAGAATGGGAACAAAACTTTCCTTATCAACCCCTCTCTTACATTCTGGGGCCAACTCTCAGTATTTCTCGTCTAGGTAGGTCTGCATGGAATAGTCAACCATGGCAGAAGACAACATTTTTGCTCTGACCGATTCCGCTCGTCGCTGCATCAGTCCCCCCAGATGGGGCACCACATCAAGACACCAGCTACATGCCACAGGTCCACACCCAGGAATTCCTCTGTCAAATGTGTCCCCTCAGTCTCATGTGCACCTTCCCACAGACAGGCAAGACTATTTCTGTTTTGCCCATTCAGATAGGTCATCTCGCTATCTTTAAACCAACATGCCAACGTACCACTTAACTGTTTTCTAGCTTCCAAAATTTTGCACTCATGCAGATGCCTCTTACCTTCTCTGCTGTAGTCACATATGGGACATGTAGTGCTCCACATCCCAACCCTCCCACAAGTTGTGCCTTCCCAGAGCCCCTTTCCTGCACAGTTCTTTCTCTGCTCTGAAGGTAAGCGTTTCTCAATAATAACTTTCTAAACATTAAGAAGACAGCAATGACTAGTTATATATTTTAACACAACTCTATTACTGTCCGTGACAGAGCCCAGATTGCCTGTAGCAAAAATCTGCAATACTTGCAGTTTTCCAGGTCTTAAGCGTGCTTACTCCTGCCTACTCCAATATACTGAATTGAAAGGCAAGACTTGTTTTGAACTTTCTTTGCGAATACTGAAAATTAACTACTCCATTGTACCCTGCCATTTATTATGTGATCTTACTTTTATTTTGTTAAAGCATAGTAGTCTGCCAGAGACCATCTAAGCAACACCAAATGCAGGGTAGCAACCAACTTTGTCCAACAAAGGCATGCTCCTACATTCCCTCCTTCTACAAGTATTTGATGTCTCCAATTCAAACCTGACATGTTAGTGAAAACAGAAGACCCCTAAAAAATCCACACTAACAAATATAGAATATGCAACCTCCACAAGCAAACTGGATGTGTGAGACAGCAATGCTCTTCACCATATCACCATGCTGTACGATTTTATTTAATTGAAACTCAAATGTTTAGAAATATTTACAATCATGTGGCAATTTATGGCCGAAAGAATTGAGGCCATTCATACTTATGGCCAATGTTCTCTCTGTAATTGTTTTGTTTTCACTGATGAACAGGTGTGAATAAAAGATACTTTCCTTTTACGACCAAATTCTTTAATCTTACTACACCATACAAGCTTTCCTCCATGAAAAATTGTGTGATCAAAAAACAACAAATGAACAATGAGTTTTCTCTGTGATGTAATGGACACCACAAAACACCAAAACCTGAATGATGAGCTTTTTGCGTGGGCAGGTGCCCATTAATGCAAAGCACCTATAAATGAGTGATGGTTTTTCCCAGTTATGTAATGAACACCTCAAAGCACCAACACTTGAATGACGAGCAAGAGGAGTCCCCCAATGAAGTATCAATTGATCACTGTGAAACAAGAAGTTTTCCTCGTGATGTAATGAACACCGCAAAACACTGACACATAAACGACAAGAGGCCCCTCCTTGGAGTTTCGGAAGCACAACTGCATGGCAGTTCCAAACTGCTTCATTGGAGCAGAAGTGGGCCGCATGATAACAGCAGAGTGGTCAATACCAAAGTGCTACACGGCACCTGAATCCGTACTGGCAGTTACGTTATGCCTACCGGTGACCCACACCAGTCCCACAGAACCTCAATTTCAATGATATGTACGCTTTGTTACTAACATACGGCCATTTTGACATGGAATTAAATGGAGCTGTAAGTCAGTCACCATTGACATTCTGTACTGCATGGGTTTATGTGAATAAAACTTGCAACAAGTCCACCTTTTTGTATTAATCTTCCCATTCTCCTAAGAAAAAGAGCAGCACAAGCATAAATAAAATGTCAATAACTGGATGTGTTTCCATAAATATAAAGTTTCATCATTTTAATTATTATAGCTTACTTTTCATTCCCATAATCACTTAACTAGGAGCACATACATACAAAAAATTGTTCAAAGGTAGAAATGCAACACCATTATTGGAAATCTTTCATTCCTGAGTATGTCCAATTCATACTTATGAGGAATGTCCATTAGTCCAGATTCTGATGGACACTGCTTTTTGCGATTGGAATAAAGTGAATTGCTCTAAGAGTCGATTTTAATTGAGATGCAGGTAGATGATCACCAATAACAACATGAAACTGATGTTCAAAGTAAAAATGACCAATAAACTCTCTATTTTTGTGTTCTTGTTTCCTAAATAAATAAAACCTGAATGATCAATATGAAAAGTACAGCTCCCTCAGATCGCATTACAACAAATTCTTCATGGTAGATCACCGTTTGCCGTTTTTTGATTTTTCATTTCCCCAAAGTCCATTGGTCTTATTCAGGGAGCTAGTGCTGCCACTTTTTACTGCATTGCTAGATTTCAAATTACTTTCCCCTTCTGCCGGCAATGCTTGCTTTTCCTCGTTGTCAGTTTCCCTATGGTAGAAGTAATTGAAGTTGGATACAATGACAGGAACAGGAAGAGCGATAGTCAAGACCCCAGCAATTGCACACAGTGTTCCAACGAGTTTACCTCCAAGGGTGATTGGACACATATCGCCGTAACCTACAGTTGTCATAGTAACAACAGCCCACCAGAACCCATCTGGGATGCTTGTAAACTGGGTTTGAGGTTCATCCACTTCGGCGAAGTAGACAGCACTAGAGAACAGTATAACCCCAATAAAAAGGAAGAAGATCAAAAGGCCAAGTTCCCGCATGCTAGCTTTCAATGTCTGTCCCAAAATTTGAAGGCCCTTTGAGTGACGAGAGAGTTTAAAGATCCTAAACACCCTTACAAGTCTTATTATCCGTAAGATTGCAAGTGACATATTCTGACCTGAACTGGGTTCTGGGGTTGCCACCAGTTCTGTGACGAGTGTGACGAAATAGGGGATGATTGAGACGACATCAATGATGTTCATAATGTTGCGGAAAAACTCTTGCTTACTTGGGCAGACAAAAAAGCGGACGGAAAGCTCAAAGAAAAACCAAACAATGCATGCTGTCTCAATGACAAAAAAAGGGTCTGAAAAAGCATTAGAACTTGGGGATCTTCGTGAAGGCATAGGGGGAGCCGTGGTCTCGAAAGAATCATCCTCAGTCAAGTTGAACAAATCAGGATCCTCTACTAGGTAGTCTCGATCATCCCGGAACTCTGGCAGAGTTTCCAGGCAGAATATGATAATGGACACCACAATGACGAAAATGGAAACTAGAGCAATGCCTCTCGCAGCATTCGAACTCTCTGGGTACTCGAACAGCAACCAGAACTGACGATGAATCTCGTTAGAAGGTAATGGTACTTCCACCTCTTTGATGAAGCCCTCATCTTCTCGAAATTGTTCCATGGCCTCAGTGCCCAGCTCATAAAATATAATTTCATCTGCAAAAACATCAATGGGCACATTGGCTGGCCTTCTGACCTTTCCTCCAGACTGATAATAATACAGAATTCCATCAAAGCTGGGGCGATTGCGATCAAAAAAGTACTCGTTTCTCATGGGGTCAAAATATTCCATCCTTTTTTGTGGATCTCCCAATAGGGTATCAGGGAACTGATCCAGCGTCTTGAGCTGTGTTTCAAACCGGAGGCCAGCAATATTGATGATTACCTTCTGGTCCCCTTCGTCCATTCCACCAAGATCTTTCAGCAGGTTGTCTCCACATTCATTTGCCAGTTTACTGAACACTGCCTCACTATGTGCCCCTTCGGAATTGAGCAGGAGCTTCCAATTGGAAAGTAGGCTGGCACAGCTTGGACGCCCCTTCCTTGACACATAACTCGGCTGAGTTTGTGACACTTGATGCTGTTCTTTGTGAAGACTGTGGATTCCATAATTTTGTCTATTGTCTGAAATGCTGGAATTAGTGTGCCCCGTTATTTCATTGGGATAGTTTTTGTATTTCGGGTCACCCAGCTCACCCAAGTCCATTACTGCAGAATTCTGAAAACTTACAAGTGCCACTTCCATTACCCTCCAACTAGACATGTGTGTTCATCCATCCAGGCTTTTGTACTGAGTCTAAAATTGGTCAGTTGTTGATTGAAATGTAATCTTGCATTAAATAATCTCAGCGAAGCAAAAAAATTAAACTGGCCGTGGAATCTTCTCCTCTTCTGATCTGAGAACAAGAAGAGACAAGAAAAATCATAAATTTCTGCACTTGTATTTTTTAGGTGTTTCAGAGAGTTCAGCCCAGGAAATGACTGAGGCAGAACACATGAGACATTGTTTGACGTGCAGAGGTGCAGCTCACAGGACAGATATCAGTTTCTTGGTTACGGAAGTCCCTTTGGGTTTTAGCAAGCGACAGGTAAAGTAGAATGTGTGCACACACACGAGCACAATGAAAGATTTCGAATAATTGATACCACTGGGTATTCAGCTTTCAGAAGTCAGTAGGTGGAGCTTCACATTAATTTATGATCTTTTGTGTTTCTTGAAGTATGTTCAGGTGAAGGTTTCATAATATCAAGTCAAATAGTCAACTAAATGCAGAAAAAAACTCAAAGATAGTAGACAATGTGTTGGTTAGAGCTGCAGTCTATAGGTCCAATGTCCTGTATTCAAGTCTTTGTTGGATTTGCACATTCTTCTGTTTCTACTTTTCTATGGATACCTTCATTTCCCTCCCATAATCAATGCGAGTGTGTGTTAGGTTGATTGACCTCTTTATATTGGGCCCCCATTAGTAAGTGTGGGTGTGTGTTTGACTCGACCTTGAAATTGACTGGCACATTGTCCAGGGTAGCTTCCTGCCTTCCACTTAATGTCAGAAGAACAATTGCTCCCTAAGACTGAAGAAGCTGTTTTGAGAATGTTATGTAAGAAAATACATCATTATGCATTTTAAATTATATTTCAGCTGTGTTTATGAGGGGCGTCATGGTGGTGGAGTGGTAGCTCTGCTGCTGCCTCACAAAGGGGATTGCCTCTCACGTGCTTCCTACATGAAGTTTGCATGTCTTCTCTGTGTCCACATGGGTTTCCTCCAGGTGATCCGGTTTCCTCCCACAATACAAAGACATAGATTTGGTGGATTGTCAATGCTAAATTGGCCCTGTTGTATGTTTGTGTATGTGTGTGTGTGTGTGTGTTCATCCTACCATGGATTGGCACCAAATCTAGGGATTGTGTCTGACCAGACCGTGGTCCAAATAAGCAGGTTTGGATGATGAATAGATGGATGTATTTATGCATATTTGCAAGAGTGACTATACAGTATATATTTCTGTTTATTCCCACCCCCTCCATATTCCTCCATTTATTTGACTGAGGTTTAATTCATCAGAGAATCCCAGGGTCTATTTTGACTGTACTTGGCCTAAAGTAAGAACCAACTATAGAAGGGATGGTACTCCATCGCAGAGCCTACTCAGACTTCATCCTGATACCTAATGGCAGTCAAGTTTTTGTTGTCTAGCCTGTAGAGGTCTGTGTGTCACCCCATGGATATGCCTCCCCAGACCATCACTGACCCACCACCAAACCAGTCATGCTAAATGATGTTACAGGCAGCATAACATTCTCCATGGCTTCTCCATACTCTTTAACGTCTGTCACATGTGCTCATGGTGAACCTGCTCTCATCTGTGAAAAGCACAGGATGCCAGTGGTGGACCTGCCAATTCTGGTATTCTATTGCAAATCCCAATCGAGCTCCACGGGGTCAGGTAGTGAGCACAGGACCCACTAGAGGATGTCTCATGCCATTCTCATGAAGTCTGTTTCTGATTGTTTGGTCACAGACATTCACACCAGTGGCCTGACTGCTGGGTGTCATTTTGTAGGTCTCCTGCAGTGCTCATCCTGTTCCTCGCTAACCAAAGGAGCAGATACTGGTCAGTTCTGGTGATGGGTTAAGGACTTTCTATGGCCCTGTCCATCTCTCCTAGAGTAACTGCCTATCTCCTGGAATCTTCTCCATGCTCTTGTGACTGTGCTGGGAGACGCAACAAACCTTCTGGCAATGGCACATATTGATGTGCCATCCTGGAGAAGCTGGACTACCTGTGCAACCTCTGTAGGGTCCAGGTATCGCCTCATGGTACCAGTAGTGACACTGACCATAGCCAAATTCAAAACTAGTGAAAAACAGATGAGGAGGGAAAAATGTCAGGTGCCTCGACCTGTTAAACCATTCCTGCTTTGGGTGTCATCTCATTGTTGACCCTCTAGTGCACCTGTTGTTAATTTCATTAACACCAAAGCAGCAGAAACTGATTAGCAACCTCCTCTGCTACTTAACTGACCAGATCAATAGCCCAGAAGTTTCATTGATGTGATGCTGATTAAAAAGTGTTCCTTTCATTTTTTTGATCAGTATATTTGAGTCACTTGTGGGATCTTATGCTCCTTCTCGCTCACTGAGGTCTGCTGATGACTGGTGTTTGGTGATGCCACCTCTGAATGCCATCAAATCTCAAACCAGACTCTTTTCAAGTGTAGCTTTTAGCTGGTGGAACACGCTGTCCACCTCCATTCAAAATTCAGAATACCTCAAAGTGCCAAATTTCTTTCTAAGTGGTAAATTTCTCTCTAACTGATAATATTTTTTTTTAAAGTTCTTTTATTTAGGAATTGTCATTCACTTCCTTTTTTTTCTGTGAGATCATTGGTATAACCTTGTCTTGTAATACCTTTTCCCAAACAGTCTCCCAGACTGATGTTTGCTTGATTATGTTAACCTCTTTTTGGGTCTCCTTTGGATGAAAAGCGACTGCTAAGCAAATCAATGTAAATGTACTGATAATATTGTCACACATACAGAGAGAAGTGAAATTCTTACTGACATGGCCTACCAACATGCAACACATCAATTCCCTCAGACGCCATGACAAATAAGAATGCAGAAATCTTATTTAAAAGAAGCACAAATCAGCTCACCTGATATTTTCCTTGCCTTTTTTCATATCACTTGTTCAGGTTTGTAGTTGGAAACTCCACGCTGACAAAGGGAGCACATTGGTCTCCACCCTGACAGGGACAGGCCAATATTTACACCAGTTCTCAGGTGCTATGAGGCAGCAGCACCAATCACTGGGCCACTGTGCCCCAAGGCATCACTATTATGCGAGAGAAGACTCTAAGGAGCATAGGAACCACCAGAGGGCCGTGAAGAGAGAGGAAAAGCACCATATTGACAGGGAGACACATGAAGCAAATCTACACACCAATTTGGGAGGACAGGTTCCTCTTAAAACCCTGGAAACTATGCTCCCTGGAAGGGAAACAGAAAGACATGACCAAAACTCATGCACAGGTTAACCTGGGGTCCAAAATTAATCAAGAAGTATGTTTTTTTGGGGGAGTTCTTTGTTGTCAAGGGAGAGTCGAGGCTTTACCATAAAACAGGGCCTGTTAAAGCCCATTGAGTCATTTCTTGTGTGATTCTGGGCTATACAAAAAATAAATTGTTGTTGTTGTATGAAAACTTATTCTTTGTTTTCAAGGAGATATTCCTACCACTAGACTGGCTAATCGAGTCCTCCTTGACCCCTTATCCCTGAGATCGCTTGTCCACTCACACACTTACCATCATCCTCAAGTTTACGTGTCTCCAGTGAACTGTGGGTAATGATGGAGAGTGACTTTTGGACTGCATTTGCACAAACTAAACACATGCATGCTGATGAAAACAATTTGTCGTGCTATAATAGTGACGATTAGCCAGCAGAAGCCATTGGCAGCATTATAGATTCTAGTTCCAGTGATAGTGAAGGATATGAAGGTGATAAAACAACAAAATCTGATGCCATTTTTGAATGTGTGTGGTGTGATAAAAGTGTTGGGCAACTTAAGTCTGCTGTTCTCCGATCTCCAGGGCACAAGGCAGATTTATCAGATATAGATTTCACACTGCGAGGGGTCTACACACCTGAACAGAATGTTATTTGTGATGAGGCACTTGTGCTTTTAGTTTGGCAATGACAAGACAGAAGCTTTGGAGAATGGCTGAGCTGGCCACTCCTTTACAACAGGAACATTTTATTGACAGTTTGATAAAACCTCTGCAAATGGATAAGAATCTAAACCTGCTGATATCTTTTTTATTTCATTTTTAGTTTATTTTTGTTTTTGCTTTCATTCTTCCTAGTTTTATCTTAACAAATGTTTTTAATTCTTGATACAGCATATTGTGGTCTGATGGCTATCAATTATGAATATAAGCTTTGACATAGCGAGCCCTGCCCCTCTCTCTACATATCACTCCTAATCTTAGATGATGCTTCTATGTTTTGTTGCCTGCTATTGTGGAAACCAGGGGCGCTCCAGCTGCCCCAACCCTTACACAGACAGGAAGAGACATGAGTTCAGCACAGCACCCGTTTATCTACACACGGGAAGCATGTCTCCTTCACTCCCCTCCTCAGCACAGCACATCAAGCACCAGATACAGCCCCTTCTCCTTCTTCTCTCTTTGTTGTCCACCTTTTTTCCTTCTAGCAAGCTTCGTCCCCCTTCCTCCTGACTCTGGGTCTCCGAATGGAATAAGGTGGCTCCTTTTAAGCAGACCCTGGGAGTGCTCCAAGTGGATCATTAATCAGACCTGGAATCGCCCCCTGCAGGGATTGGATATGCAGCTCCCCCTGGTGGGCCCTACGGAACCCAACAGGGCTGTGCCACACTCCAACTCTCAGTATGCCCTGTGCGAATCCATGGTGTCATACCCACTAAGGAGAGCTGCCCTCTAGCGTCCTGGGGAAGGTAGTGCCCTGCCAGGTGATGGCCGTGGCCACTTGTCACACTATCCATACCCTAATTACTTTGCTTTGCGTCGTTATGTTCTTTTAAGATTTGCGATTTGGAGACCAAATTGTATTGTCATTGGTTGTTTTCATGTCACAGTTTTATTTATTTTTTTACTTTGGTGAAGCTGTTTGATGTTTAAATGTGTTTTATCAATAAATTCAATTTAATTTGATTTAATCATCACATTCTCAGGTAATGCTATTCTTGTGCAATGGCTGTTTCAAGATCAGCTACTCCTGATGCCCTGGAGAACATGGCAATGAAAAGTAGATGGTAATACTTTCCTAGAACATTAGGGAGCAGGTAAAGCTGCTTATAATAGGTATGCCTCACTCTCTAAAAAGACACGAAGACAGAGAAAGGTACTGCCAGGTTGGAAATGTGAAACGCTAGTGCACCTGAAATAGCAAATCTCATGGGTGCTTTACAATCTAATAATACAGAGGGAGAGACTGGGGAGGTTCAAACTCTTGCCCATCCAGCTGCTGGGGACCAGCAAATGGTCCTCAAATAGATAGAGCTTTATTTGTCCCCAGGGGGGAATTTAACTTGTTTTAGAAGCTCTATAAATAAATAAACAAACAAACACTTAAACAGATAGATCCAGCCAACACAAAGCAATTTAAACCATATTTTGCAAGAATTTAAATTACATTTATAGCAATGGAGTAAGCAAAGTTGTAACATTAATGACAGTTTTTGTAGTATAACATCTGATCTTCATTTAGTCAGTATTTTCCATCTGTTGAGCACCACACATATCTACTTTAGTGTGTGAAGGATACATACCAGAAACTACAATTACTCAAAACAGCAGTTTATTTTAAATGGCCTAATTAGTAGAAGAGGGCATAACTGATTATGTTTTGCATCTGTAGGAAATATTTTCCAGACAAGCTCAATTTTATCTACCCAGATAATATTTATCCTCGGGTTTTTAAGGAGGCTAGTGAGTACAGATATAAACCCTTGGCACATATTTTTAGGAAGTCACTGCATACTGGAGAGATTCCGAAGGACTGGAAAATAGCAAATATCATCCCATTATATTGAAAGGGTGAGAGGGCAGATCCAAACAACTATAGGCCAGTAAGCTTAACATGCATCAGAGGAAAATTAATGGAAGGAATTATTAAGGATAAGATTGAGCAACACCTGGCAAGGACAGGAGTTTAACTGAACAGTCAGCATGGGGTCAGAAGAGGGAGGTCGTGTTTTACTAACATGCTGGAATTCTATGAGGAGGCAACAAAAGATATGATGAAAGTGGAGCTTATGATATTATTTATCTTGACTTTCAGAAAGCATTTGATAAGATGCCACATGAGAGGTTGGGCATCAAATTAAAAGAAGTGGGAGTTCAGGGTGATGTTTTTAGATGGGTGGAGAATTGGCTCAGACACAGGAAGCAGAGGGTGATGGTGTGAGGAACCTCATTAGAATTGGCCGATGTTAAGAGTGGTGTACCACAGAGGTCAGTGCTAGGGCCACTGCTATTTTTAATATACAGTATATAAATGATTTAGATAGGAATATAAGTAACAAGCTGGTTAAGTTTTCAGATGATACCAAGATAGGTGGATTAGCAGATAATTTGGAATCTGTTATATCATCACAGACAGACCTGGATAGCATACAGGCTTGGGCAGATTTGTGGCAGACGAAATGTAATGTCAGTAAATGTAAAGAATTACACTTAGGAAGTAAAAATGTTAGGTTTGGATACACAATTGGCAGTCGAAAAATCGAGAGTACACCTTATGAGAAGGATTTAGAATTCATAGTGGACTCCACGCTATCGACTTCCAGACAGTGTTGAGAAGCCACTAAGAAGGCCAACAGAATGTCAGGTTATATAGCACCTTGATGTGTGGAGTACAAGTCACAGGAGGTTCTGCTCAAACTTTATAACACACTGGTAAGGCCTTATTTGGAGTCCTGGGTGCAGTTTTGGTCTCCAGGCTACAAAAAGGACATAACAGCACTAGAAATGGTCCAGAGAAGAGCGACTAGGCTGATTCCAGGGCTACAGGGGATGAATTATGAGGAAAGACTAAAAGAGCTGAGCCTTTACAGTTTAAACAAAAGAGATTAAGAGGTGACATAACTGAAGTGTTTAAAATTATGAAAGGAATTAGTCCAGTGGATCGAGACTGTGAGTTTAAAATGAGTTAATCAAGAACACGGGGACACAGTTGTAAACTTGTTAAGGGTAAATTTCTTCCGTTACCCCAAAAGTAAGCTGCAGTAATAACTTGATTAACAAATCCTCTCAGGATGAAGCTCATTTATAGTGACGTTGACATCGCACATGTTCTGGCGCTTGCACTACTTCATACTGTACTGCCATAGAGAAAAAAAAATGCAGAAAAAACAAATAAAGGCCAGACGGAAGAGCTTGGGTCACAGCATAGGCAAAGCCCAACTGCTGTTTGAAACCCAAATCTTCTTTCTACAAAAAGAAGCAGGCAATGAGAGGACAGAAGACATGCCACAAGGGCAGGGAAAGAGGATCAGGAGAATAGCACAAGTCAAACGCAGCCTAAGGTCGTTAATATGAAGTCTAAATATGATCATCAAAACTGAAACAGGACACAGAGCAAAATGTCATAACAAAAGGGATTCATGAGTGAAACAGTGAGGTTTTGATAGGTTATCCACAAAGTCAGATAAGGCAAAGGTCAAGGTTGCTGTGTTTAGATGTAATTGTTTGTGACGTCACGTAAATGTTTCTGGACATGGTGGTGCAGTGGTAGTACTGATACGTCACAGTAAGGAGACCAGGGTTCACGTCCCATGTGTTTCCTGTGCGGAGTTTTCTAGTTCTCTCCATGTCTGCGTGTGTTGCTCCTAGATGCACCCACTTTCTTCCCAAAGACTAAAGACATTCAAGTCAGATGAATGGCCGATGCTGAACTGTGTGAGTGTGTACACCCTGTGATGGACTGGCGTCCTGTCTTGGTGTTGTTCCTGCTTTTCACCCTATATTTTGGAAAAGGTTCCAGTTCCCCCATGATCCTGTCCTGAGTAAGTGGGGCAGAAAAATAGATGGATAATTTTTGAATTGTGGATTAGGTTTTGCATGCTTTCGATTCCCATTTTGATCAGATACTTTTGCTTTATTTTTACCTTATCTTCACCTCTGTTTCATTTTTGATTATTTTTTGAATACATTCTTCATTTATAAAAATTCTTTAAGGTCTTGTTCTTTAAGGAGGGAGGTTTCATGGGTTTCCTCTCTCTTGAAATCCATTTTCATATATTTGTGACATTTAAAAGTATTGTTGAGCTGTTAAAAGTCTAAACTCCATTTTTTTTTTTTGCCCGAGTAGGACTTGAGGCCTGTATGTTGGGTTTTGTTTCAGACTATCTCTAGGTAGACTCGTAAAGGCCCTGGCCTGGTTTTGCACTTTTTTGAGGCCTTTTAACACTAAGCAAAGAAGTTAATAGAGATTCTCACAAATGTAAACATACTGTCAGTCAGTCATTATCCATCCATCCATCCATTTTCCAACCCGCTGAATCCAAACACAGGGTCATGGGGGTGTGCTGGAGCTAATCCCAGCCAGCACAGGGTGCAAGGCGCCAGCCCACTGTAGGGCATACACACACACACACACACACACACCAAGCACACATTAGGGACAATTTAGGATCGGCAATGCACCCAACCTGCATGTCTTTGAACTGTGGGAGGAAACCCACGCAGACAGAGGGAGAACATGCAGACTCCACGCAGGGAGGACTGGGGAAGTAAATCTAGGTCTCCCTATTGTGAGTCAGCAATGCTACCACTACGCCACCGTGCCACCCTGTAGACATACAGTTTAAGGTGAATATCAAAACAAGCCATTGGTAGACTTTGGCTTAAGTTTAAATGCTGAATATCGATGGCTTTCCATAGTAATGTCCACTGGTGGCAGTGGCATAGCTAGGGGCGGGCGGAGGGGGCAGTCCACCCCAGGCGGCACATTTTGGGGGCGCCATTATTGGCCAAAAGGCTCAGTACAATTCATGTGTAAGCAGCAGGGTTCGGAAAAATATCAATCATGAATGAAAAAACTAAAATTCTCAGATTTTTACCCACAAATGCTTCAAAAATAATTTTCAGACTGTCCTTCTGCATCAGATACAACAGTTGAAATTTATGAGGCAATAACAAAAATAAACATAATCATTACACCGATAATAATTTCTAGGAAGATAAACAACTTATTTACAATTTATAATTTCATTTCATTATCAATCCGAATGCGTTCTTGCTCTGCGCAGAAAACATCCCCACCTATCACTTGTACACTACACTGGTTCTGGTTTTCGCCGCGTAATTATATTAAACTAATAATTAGAACACAGCTTATCAGTGCGTCAATACTATATTCTTGTCTAGTTGATGCTTATAAATGATTATATGTGAAAATGTATTGCTGTTTCTCTATATATAGGAATAAATCTATACAAAATGTATCTTAATTTTTCTCTATACGTCATTTTAATTTTCTAATTAATAGTTTAACATATTCAGATATGTTGGATGGAGGCAAACTGAAGCCCCGCCCCGCCCCGAACTCTGGCTACGGCACTGACTGGTGGGCAGTGACTGAAAGGGGGTGAAGGTGCACTGTAAGAGATGCTGTTTGCTACATTTTAAATGTTGTGGACTGGGACTCGGACACAGCCAGACGGACAACATAGTTCCACCACACACACGTTTATTTATAATAATATTTACAAATAGTGCTCACGTGCACCCCCAGTGCCTCTCGCACCGTTCCCCCAACTGTCCAGGCCACACAAATCTAATGTCTCTCTCTTGGCCGCCTCCCGTCCTCTCTCCAGCTCTGTCCTCTTCCACCCGACATCCACCATCGCCTGAAGGGAGGCGGCCCCTTATATGGGAACCCGGATGGGCTCCAGCTGCTTCCTGGCACTCCCTCTTGGACACACCCATGTGTGGCGGAAGTGCCGGCTGTGCACCGGGAAGCCGTCCGGGTGTCTCCTGTCTTCTTCTCCCCAGCACTTCCTGGTGTGGCGGAAGTGCTGGGCTCCAGGGTTCCTCAGGCACCGGGGCGCCGCCTGGCGGTGGCCACGGGTCCCTACAGGGGTGGGCTTCCAAGCCCTTTACCCGAGGCCCCCCACATAACCAGGGCAGATGCCCCCTCACGGTCTGGAGGAGGCACAAGCCCTCCTCTGGTCCTCCTGGGCATCGGAGCCCTGGGCGGGGACCACAACGTGCATACAGATTAGTGTTCACATTTCTATAGGTGCTTTATTTTATTTAACAGAGAGCTTAATAATATTCACAACCTTGGGGGAAAAATTGTTTGCATGTTAGATTATCCAAAAAGACACTAGAGCCCATACTTTATTTTTCGCAATATAACACATCTTAAGAAGACAAAATAGCCAATGAAAGAATTCTCCCCTAGTCACATGAAATACCAAATGCTGTTTCTTTTTACTTTAACAGCAAAAGTTCACATCATAGCACTTCAAGTATTACATTTGTTTTCCTCCATGAAATTCTTATTGGGGGTCTAATGTTCTATAACTATAACTGATCAATCACCATTACATTTCTTGTGTTAGACTTTCACTAAAACAAAGTTATTTTTTTATGATCCAGAACTACAAAAGAGGCCAAAATGCTTTTTAGAGCTTCTGCGTTTCATGTTGTTATAGTTCTTTTTTTGAGCACAAAAATACTTTCACGCTTCCAAAAGCAGCACAAATTAAAATCTGACAAAAAGCATACAGTGATTGAGCTTGTAATCATGTTTTATGAATATAGCAATTCATATTGGGCATGTAAGGTTACACTTGAAAAAATGATTAATTGCAACAGTGCAACCTGACCTAAGACAACAAAAGCAAAGCGTTGATTGGAAAAAAAAATGTGAAATTGGTATATTTTTTTCAGTTATGGGGCAATTTGGTGGCTGTACTTTATGCATTCAGTGTCATTTTTATTTCTTATTTTGCCTGCCGCCTTTATATTTTGTGACTTGCGACATCTGAGATACAATTGATTACACTTCTATTTCTTTCCCAGTTGGAGCACAGGCAGGTGAAGTGACTTGCTGAGGGTGACACAGTGTCAGAAGTGGGATTTGTGACCACCGCCTCAAGGTTTGAGGTCCAAAGCCTTAAGTGCTATGATTCTCATTCCTTTACACCTTGTGTATGTGTAGATAATGCATATTCAGTCATCATCACTAATTCTTCTAGTGAGTATGATGAAGTTACTTAACCTGCTAGTGCTCACATTGTAGAAACAGGGAAAAAAGATGGTTAAATGTTTGTGAAGCACCTTGGGCTGTTACTATAAAAAGACGTAACATAACATTTTCACAGTGGTGGCTCTGAGGCTAGGGATCTACACTGGCAATCTGAAGGTTGCTGGTTTAAATCCCGTAAATGCCAGAAGTAACTCTACTCCGTTGTGCCCCTGAAGAAGGTTCTTAACCTGCAATTGGTCCATCCTGAGTATGATGTTAATCTGCATCCAGCCCTGCAGGTAGGCCCTCCAACCTGCAGGGAAAAACCTCTACCACCATACAAAACCTCACACTGGTCCACTCCATCTGAACTAGTGTGGTGCTGAGATGTCACCTGCCACATGGCTGCACTCAGGTCCTAATGTGGGTTCCTGAATTGGTGTGACATGTGGTGGGTGTGGCAATGAGCTGTATGAGCGTGTGCTCCTACTTCAGGGTTGCAGGGGGTCTTGAGTCCATCCTGATAGCATTGGGTAAAAGGCAGCCAATCACAGGGCCCTCAGTGGAATGATGAGGATGCTGGGAGTAGAGCTGGTGAAGGTGGATGAGTTTAAATACTTGGGATCAGCAGTACAGAGTAATGGGGATTGTGGAAGAAGAGAGTGCAGGCAGGGTGGAGTGGGTGGAGAAGAGTGTCAGGAGAGATTTGTGACAGATGACAGTGAAAGGGAAGGTCTACAGGACAGTAGTGAGACCAGCTATGTTATATGGGCTGGAGTCAGTGGCACTGACCAGAAAGCAGGAGACAGAGCTGGAGGTGGCAGAGTTAAAGATGCTAAGATTTGCATTGGGTGTGATGAGGATGGACAGGATTAGAAAGAAGGACATTAGAGGGTCAGCTCAAGTTGGACAGTTGGAAGACAAAGTCACAGAGGCGAGATTGCGTTGGTTTGGACATGTGCAGAGGAGAGATGCAGGGTATATTGGGAAAAGAATGCTAAGAATAGAGGTGCCAGGCAAGATAAAAAAGAGGAAGGCCTAAGAGGAGGTTTATGGATGTGGTGAGATTGGACATGCAGGGGATGGGTGCGACAGAGCAAGATTGAGAGGACAGGAAGATATGAAAGAAGATGATCCGCTGTGGCAACCCCTAACGGGAGCAGCCGTAGGACTCCAAGTGTTCCTGCTTATACAAGCCATGACCCAAAATGACTATAGTACATTATTCTTTACGTGTTCGAGAGTGCTTTTGTGACATTTCATACTCAGACACAAGCAAGGAATCAAAGAAAGAACTTATTTGGATTCCAGGCCACACTCTTCAGAGCATCTTTATCTGTTTCATGAGGAATTTGGTGTTAGACTTTCTCAGTTCTACTAAAAGGTTCTTCCTCTTCTCCCATACTACTCCATTTCCTTTAGGTCAACACGTCTCCATCATTTCCTACACACCAAAGCTAGCCCTGTGGGTATATGGATGGAGTCAGCATTGTCTGAGTTCATACAGAAATCAAAAAAGAGTGAATAGTAAAAGTACATTTCTTAATTCCCGTTCCCAAAAGTTCTGTTCAAATCTGGTATCTTCATGACTCAAAGGTGTCCCAATGGGAGCCATTTTCTCTCTTTACAGCCTGCTGACTAATACTGCTCAGAAACTGCTGCATGCTCACCATTACACACATACGCATATTGACTCTAAAATTAATCACTGTTTGCTTGCATTGTTCTACAGTTCATTTTTTCACTTTCCTGGAATTTGGGTGCAATTAGAAGTCAAGCAAAATGACAGCTTATATTGGCTAACTGCACCGATTACAATATGCAAACTTTCGAGGCAACTGAGGCCCCTTCTTCAGGCAGACTGTCATTGTGCTTGACTTCTCATTGCATCCATAATGGTTAACACGGTACAACACTCCACTACTACTGGAATTTGGGGAAATTTTATGAATATGGTTAAATCTTTCAAATTATGCTGTCATATAAAATAAGGTAACATAAAGAAATAATAATATTCAGTATTGTAAAATGTAACAGAAGCAGAAGGCAGTTAAAAATATGGTACATTCTATATTTAGGTTTGCTTTGTAGGAGAATTCTGAAATCTTCATTTGCCCTTTTCTGTCTTTAATAACACTGACCAATAATTTTTTTTTTAGTTTCTATTCCTGAAAATTGGTGGTGATTATAATAGAATGCACCAAGCCGAATACAAATACAATTTCATATTGACCACATCCTAGAGGAATCTGAAGAAACATGACTTTAACTTTCATTGGATTTAGTGTGTTTAATCACTTAATGATGCTAACACACTGCATTAGCTCAACTGAGCTAAAATAGTCATCATCTGATGCTTCTCGTTTCAGCGTCCACACAACAGATGGCCAGCATTGATGGATTCCATTATGTCCTGATGCCACTTTTCCATTATTGCAATGTCCTAGTGAAACCTTCCTCCATGCTTGTCACTGACTACTCCAAGAGTAGTGGGGAAAAAAGTCCAAGTGTGAAATGCAGAAAAATGAAACTTTAGCGATTGTTCTATTTCAAGGTTTTGTAGGTTTGAAAGATGTTTCAACCAGCTGGATGGAGTTTGGTACTCTTTAGTTGCCAAGAAAATCCTCAGTAACGTCCTTGAATTCCTTCCATGCAATTTCCTCCGATGCAACTGGCAGATCTTCATACCTCTTCTCATTGATGATGTGTCTGATTTGTGGACCATGAAAAATGCCTCAGATATTAATGGAAACATCCTTAACTTTCCTTCTTCATTGCTTTCACTAAACTTTTCATCAGTTAAAGTTTTATATGAAGAGAAGGTAAAAATATTTTTGTTGGGTCTTCTCTAAAACCAAATGCTGGTGGAGTGACCAATTGTTTCTAATGTAATGACACTCTTTAGTGTGGCCCTCCCATTCACAAACGAAACAACAGGATTTGGGATGTATTCCTAGCAGCAGTGCCACTTCTTTTTGATCACCACAGATGTTTCAGTTGTAGTTGTTGTACTGCATACTTTGTAGCGGATGGCTGGGGCCATTGACTGGTCAGGACACCCCTCTGATGGAAGGACCCAGGGATACAGCATTTGCGAGGAACCATGTTCCCTGGGATGCTAGACAGCGGCCCTCCTGGGCGGCTCCGCCACCACAAATTCCCACAGGGCACGCTAGCAGTTGGAGTTTGGTGCAAACCTGTTGGGTTCCGCGTGGGTCACCAGGGGAAGGTGTAGAGCCTTTTCTTGAACTTCCATCACACCTAGGAGAAATTCTAGGTAACGCTAATTAACCACCTGGAGCACTCCCAGGAGCAAAGGGGCTGCCTCCCTCCATTGAGAAAGCTAGAGTCGAGAGAAAGTGGATGAAGCTTGCTGGGAGAGGAAAGGAGAGGAGTGGAGGGGGGAGAAAAGAGAAGAGGCATGGAAAGGAAAGGGAAAGGAAGGACTGTGCTATTGACTTGATGCTTGGCTGTGCTGTGCTGTGGGGAGCAAAGTAAAAGCTCTGTCAAACGTGAATGAAATGTATGTACTGGACTTAAATTTGTGTCTGCCTCTCTGTGTCGAGTAGGGTGGCTGGTACACCCCCTGGTGGCTAACAACTTAAACATGTGAGGTGTCACATATGCGAATTTGGGTAACTTGTCAACTTTTATTTCCACCCTGAGGCTGCCTCCTAACGCCTTCCTCCCCTTCCACCTCATTGACCTCATAATCATAACCAGCACCATCTTTCTCCACTTTTTTTCTGAGAATGTCGTTGGTAAAAACAAAATTTTTGCAAAAGAGTATTTTTTTCCAACTACCATAACATACGAGGATCACCATTTGGTGTTCTCTTATTACAGTCACGAAAGTAGATGATTGTAATAAAACAGTCGGTGATATGAATATTTAAGGTTTTTGTGTCACAAATCCATAAGATACACTGAAAAGTGTAAATCATTCTTGTCTGGTGTAATAAAAGCTAAGTAAGTGAAACTGCGGTTACATAATATACATTTTTATTTTTATTTTATACATTCTTATTTATGTTACTGCCTTGTAATAAATGCACTTAAAGGTCTGGCTGGTGATACATTTTAAAACGTTCATAGCTCTACCCAGCCAGAGTAACATGATTTGGTCCTGATGAAATGAGAAGACCTGTGTTAGATATCCAAATGACACTTCAGCCCTGACGCATCAGGTGACCTCATTTGATGCCTAATGACACTTGAGGTCAACAGCTAAGTAGCCAGTGTCTGGACACAAGGCTCATTTACTTAATTTTCCATCCGTGTTTCCTCACAAGGGTTGGGGCAGTTACAAGGTGAGTGTGGCTGACCAGATCTTGCATATATAACAGGAGTCTTCATCTGATCTTGTGGAATTCTCAGGTGTGCCAGACAAAATAATAGAAATGCTGCAATTTCTCCAACCCACACTTGTTTCTGGAGATTTTTGATTGCAATGTGTCAAATTTAGCTCTGGTTTGGTGAGCTTGAGGGGTTTCCTAAATAATTATTTATGGGCACTTAGGCACACTATTTAGATAGATAGATAGATAGATAGATAGATAGATAGATAGATAGATAGATAGATAGATAGATAGATAGATAGATAGATAGCAGAATTACTAGAAAGAAGAAATCACCAAAGGAGCAAACCCAGTGAGCCATTATGCAGTAGCTATGAAGGAGCCCCAGTCACATTTCATGTCTCACTTCTGCTGAATAATTTGTTAGCTGAAAGTCATCACTGTTGGTGTGCCAGAGAGAGGATTTGCAACATTATCCATAATGACACTCAGTTTTATCTTCATTCTCTCCATTGCTATTAATTTCTGGGTGCCAAGAGTGTCCCCCGTTAGCTGAAACTTCCCAGAACGCTAAATCTCACTGGTCATCACAGAGTTGCAGAACGTGTAAAGGATGTCACTACCCATTTTAAAGGAGTGTAGTCTCATAATTAAAAAAAAGAATCTGTTCTGCCCTTTCTTCTACGGTTCCTTTGTGTTACTCCTTCATCCAACTTGATGTAGACCCCCTTGATGTAGACCCCGTTGTAGGAGTGCAACGCCTCCACATCCATGTTCCAAATTGCAACTGGGATTAGATGTTCTCTGGTCAATAACCATTTCTTTGATGACCCAGAAAGAAAATGTTTCACATAAATAAGTGCTTCACCAAGAACACTGAGAGCCATCATTGGAGCCAGTACCCTGTGGCCCATGTGACTCATCGAAGTTGGATGGCAGGTGTGTGTAGAACAAAATTATCTAAATTAAACTTGAAGCAAATCAATCAATCCATTCATCCCTCTATACATCCAAGATCTTAATCTGTTCTACATGGTGGAGACTTCCTTGCCCTTTCAGCACTTGCATTAGGTAGGAACGAGCTGTGGGCAGGATGCCAGTTAAATAAATCTTTGATAATCAATGCAAATTTGAGTGTGTTAAACAATTTGTTTTTCTGACCCAGCTCTAGATGTTATCAGATACAACTCTAGTTCATCTATCATCACAATAATAATAATTAATTACATTTATGTAGCACTTTTCTTGCTACTTGAAGTGCTTAATGTACACTGAAGGGAACCACTTCAGCCACCACCAATGTGTACGGGTTGATGAACAGCAGTCATTATTGCACCACTATTCTCACTACACATTATCTATTTGGTGATGAAGGGGTGAGAAAGAGAGCCAGTTAGAGACAAGTGATGATTAGGGGGCCAAAATGGATGAGGTCATGATTATTAATTTAGCCAGGACATTGGGATAAATCCTACACTTTTCAAAAGATGCCCAGGGATCTTTTATGACCACAGAGAGCCAGGACCTTGATTTTACATCTCATCTAAAGGATGGCAGCATTTTTGCACCACCGTGTTCCTGTCACTGCACTGGAGCATCGGGATCCCCACACAGGCCACAGAAGTACTCCCTGCTGATCTCACTCATACCTCTTCCAGCAGCAAACCAAGCTTTTAACTAGAAGGCCTCCCATCCAATTACTGACTGGGCCTGACCATGCATAAACTACAGGTGGATTGCCTGTTCTGAAGTGCAGGTGGAATGGCTAGCTTTTCATTTTTATTTTTTGGTTTATCCTCATGCCTCTGCATTCATTCTTACTTTTCAGTCATAAACCACTACAACATAACAGTCCCATATCTGGTGCTGTAACCCAGATGAAGGTCACAAAGGACTTGACTATATCCTGGCAGCACTTGACACAAGGCAAAAACTCACCCTGGACAGGATGCTAATCTGTCTGAGGGCCCATTTACACACACACACACACACATATAAAGGATCGATTGAGAATCGTCAGTTAACATTCGATGGTCCTACCTGGTTCACAGAAGACACTTGTGAGTGCCCTCATACAACCTTATCAAGTAGCAGTAGCTACACCCTGAGATCCTCCCAGACTTTTGAGCTCTTTGACCTTTCATATTCATTGAGTCCTGTAAACCTGAAAAGGAACCTCATCTCAACTGCTTGAACTTGTGATATCACTCTATCAGTCGAAGCGCAATGCTCATGGCCATGCTTGAAATATGGAGGTGCAGGACTGGCTCCAGAAGGAAGGAGGGCAATGAATGATAACAGCAGAATACACCTGAGAGTAAATCTACAACAGACTAGAGCAAACAGAACTTCATCATAGACAATGCAACATCGCAGGTTAGCACTGTTGGTTAGCTCTGTTGCTCAGCAGGCCCAAAGCCAAGCAGAGGTTGTATCTATTCAGATTTCAATTCAATTCAGTTTATACTTTTTTTTTTCATGCACACACATATAACTAATCAATTTAGAATATTCAAATAACATTCACTCCTTTGGGAGCTGAGATGAAGTAGTACCCTTAGAAAAACAAAGTATGTATGCAGGCAAGGAGAGAAAATTCACAAATGACACAAACAGCGATCAGACACTAGACTCGAAAACAAATCCACTGACAACTGTCACGCTAGAAATACAATCTAACAATTACTATAATTTAACTAACAAACGTTTTTTTTTTTTTGTCCCCTAGAGAGTTTGAAACCCAGCTCTATAATCTCTGCCTTCTGGCTGGTTAAGTGACTCATTGAAGGTCACTTATCGAGTCAGTGATCAGGCTTGAACCAACAGCCGTGGGCTTCACAGTCCAACATCCTGTTTTTTTTTCAAATTTCAGTTATTTTTATAACTGCTTTGTGAGAAGATATATAAGATTCAGAATGTCTCACTCATAATCAGCTTGCTTTAAAGGATAGACCTCAAAATCTAGTCAATATTATTGTTTTATTTATCTGAAATTAAACATGAGTAACAGATGATCTTCTTATATAGTATACTACCGTGGCTGTCTGTTTGTCTGTCCAGGATTTTAAATCACCTAAAATTTGGGTCACATATACCATGTGATGTCTACTATCCACTTTCAGGTGATGATTGACCTCCAAGGTTATTCCTCTTTTTATTTTATTTTAATTGTAGAATCAACTCTCAGCAGTGGCCAGTAGGACGGCCATGTGGCACATGCATATGAGCTCCATTCTCATCCCTACCACCTTCGCCATCACTTCCCCTTCTTCTTCTTCTTCTTCATATCTTAAATCATTCTTGAGGCAGATTGAAGACTTAAGTACAAGCTTAAGTGAAAAATTAAGAAAAACATACTAAGTAACTGCAACACAAAAACTGACTTAATCTGTTTTAACGTGAAAAGATGCAGACGGAAGAAGAGAAAAAGTGGGCCGCTGGACTGGAGAAAACAAGAGCTGCTCAAGAAGCAGAAAGCGCATCAACCTCTGGGCAAATGAATGATAAACGTACAGAGAAAGAGGATTAAAACTATAAGTCAAGTATACTCACTGCACGTTATTGTGCAGTATGCCGTTACTGGTATCATATATTGCTATATTGATCAAAATATGCTTTTAGGATATTTAATGCTATAATTAAAACTAGAGTTGTAAAATAATCCATGGACTTTCGTTCCAACCTTGGCATTTTCATGTGCTGAATTTGCTTTGTCTAAATTTGGGAAAATCGTGGAGATTGTTCAAGAACTTCATCAAACTCTGCGAAATGCATCAGAATCATGGGGAAGGAGAAACTGAACTAGTTTTAGATAGACTACAATGTTACAATTGTCTTTTAATGTCCCTGAGGATTAGGGAAACATCTGCCAACTATGCTAGACAGATTAAAGTGGCCAAATTGTGGGCTAAGCTGTGAGGCAGCCGTGCTAACCACTGCATCGCTGTGCCTCCTTGAGGTAAAACCATTATAATTAAATATTAGAGCAGTAAAATATCTTGCAGACAGTGGCAACAGGCGCAGGAAGCATGAACTCACTGAGGCTTGGCCTCCATAGATTCCACAGCAGGTACCCACCTCTCTCCACCTGAAGGGTACAGTTTGTATTTTTTATACCTGACAATTTTGCATGCACACTGCCACTTCTCCTTAAAATACATGGATTGCTCACTCCTTCCTGTTTGTACCAGTTATACAGCATTCTGGGTAATACTATTAAAAAGATAGGTTGACATATTATACAGAGGTCACATTTGTGACCACATAAATTCACAAATACATTTCCAGTTTCTTTCTGTGTGCGCATTGTGTGTTTAAATGTAATTTCAAGTTTTTCACTAATATTTAGCACACTAATCATTACAATAGTACATTTTATTGATATAGTGCCTATCCCATGCTCAAGGTGCTTACAAGTAAAATGGTGCTTATTAAATCCAAACCAGAAGTGGAATTTCATTTAGTATTTCATTCGGTATAATAATACATTTTATTTATATAGAGCCTTTCTCATGCCCAAGGCGCTTACTAGTAAAACAGTTCTTATTAAATCCAAATCAGAAGAAGAATTTAATTTGGTATAGTTTTTGATCAATATGCTGTTTTATCCAAATTGAATGCTACATCTCTTTGATGTCCCACTAGCTTTACAAAGTATCATTGGGTGCTGGGAAAAAAAAATAGACGTTGGTCTAGCCAACTGCACTGGGAATTTCTAGGAAAATATTTGGCGAATGAGGTTACCAGAGAACCCAGCAAATTTGCTGTGAAAAACGTTTTGATGGATTTTACCGATCAGCACTAGTGTTCCCTAACCCTAACCCTAACCCTAATTATTTGTAATCACATAACAAAATGAGTTAAAAAAACAGAATTATTGGGTTTGGAAAATGCATGGATGGTGGAAAATTAAATGTTTTTTATATCTTTGAAAAACTATGTTGATCCATCCATTATCCAACCATATATCCTAACTACAGGGTCACGGGGGTCTGCTGGAGCCAATCCCAGCCAACACAGGGCACAAGGCAGGAAACAAACCCTGGGCAAGGTGCCAGCCCACTGGAGAAAACTATGTCTTTGTTATTATTTCTTTGTCAAAAAAAATACAGTTGTATGAAATTTATAGTAAATGTTGTAACATCTGAATTTTTGCCATAGCACTTATCTCTTTTTTGTCATTTTACCTGTTAATTAATAAAGAGCCAGTCAACCCATTAAGCAACGTAGGTGGCTGCCCAGGTAACATCATCTGAGGGGCGCTATTTATGAAAGTGAAGGGGTGCTCAAGAAGACATAGATGTATGATAATAATATCTGTGGTATGCATACTGCTTGTGTGGTGTGCATGCTCTGGACACTGAGAGAGACCCCCAACACCTATTCGTTTAACTCTTATTATACTAAGTGGGCGCCGTTGTCCACTCTGCACTGTTTATGAAAGTAAAAATGCTCCATACACCAAGGGGTGTGCACGCTCATTAATGTCCATGGTATATGCACACAGAGCACGGTATATGCACACAGGGGTACAATTTGTGGTATTGTACGAGGTACATGCTCTGGACAAAGAGGGGGAAAACTGTCACAAAATAGGTTGTTAAAGTTTAATAATACTGACTTCCCGTTATGGACAATGAAGGGTGACATCTGTCACCTCTGCCTAGGGCTCTCCAAATGGCCTTCGACTGGGTCTGCTGCTAATAATGACAGTTTACAAATGTTTGAATTCAACACCAGGAAAGACAAAACACAAAGTGGTGATGAGAGGCTGCGGCTACTTCAGTATCAGTCCCACTAGTGTGCTCATTAGTGAATAATGGTCAGGACACCTGAAAACCTTAAATGGAAATTATAATAGGGATGATGAAAATATTAAAGTATCTTCATGTAACATACAGAAATGCTTACTAATACAGTAATCCCTCCTTGATCGCGGGGGTTGCGTTCCAGAACCCCATGCAATAGGTGAAAATCCGTGAAGTAGAAACCATATGTTTGTATGGTTATTTGTATATATTTTTTCAGCCCTTATAAACTCTCCCACACTGTTTATAAATATTCCCCACATAGTTATACAGCATAAATCCTTTGTATTCTGTTAGATATTAGGTAAGATTCATTGAAATTATGAATGTAAACACACACATTACGATAGACAGGCCACCAGCAATACATATGTACAATGCAAGAAAAATTGAAATGTGTATTCATTAGAAATTCATTAGAACAATCTAGACGAGAACAGGCCATTCAGCCCAACAAAGCTCGCCAGCCCTATCCACTTGTTTCCTCCAAGAAAACATCAAGTCGAGTTTTGAAAGTCCCTAACGTCTTACTGTCTACCACACTACTTGGTAGCTTTTTCCAAGTGTCTATCATTCTTTGTGTAAAGAAAAACTTCCTAATATTTGTGCGAAATTTACCCTTAACAAGTTTCCAACTGTGTCCCCGTGTTCTTGATGAGCTAATTTTAAAATACAAGTCTCGATCCACTGTACTAATTCCCTTCATAATTTTAAACACTTCAATCATGTCACCTCTTAATCTTTTTTTGCTTAAACTGTAAAGGCTCAGATCTTTTAATCTTTCCTCATAATTCAACCCCTGTAATCCTGGAATCAGCCTAGTCGCTCTTCTCTGGACATTTTCTAGTGCTGTTATGTCCTTTTTGTAGCCTGGAGACCAAAACTGCACCCAGTACTCCAGATGAAGCCTCACCAGTGTGTTATAAAGGTTGAGCAGAACCTCCTGTGACTTGTACTCCACACATCAAGGCGCTATATAACCTGACAGTTTGTTAGCCTTCTTAATGGCTTCTAAACACTGTCGGGAAGTCGATAGCTTAGAGTCCACTATGACTCCTAAATCCTTCTCATAAGGTGTACTCTCGATTTTCCGACCACCCATTGTGTATTCAAACCTAACATTTTTACTTCCTAAGTGTAATTCTTTACATTTACTGACATTACGTTTCATCTGCCACAAATCTGCCCAATCCTGTATGCTATCCAGGTCTGTCTGTGATGATATAACAGATTCCAAATTATCTGCTAATCCACCTATCTTGGTATCATCTGCAAACTTAACCATCTTGTTACTTATATTCCTATCTAAATCATTTATATATATTAAAAATAGCAGCGCCCCTAGCACTGATCCCTGTGGAAAACCACTCATAACATCGGCCAGTTCTGATGAGGTTTCTCACACCATCACCCTCATTTTCCTGTGTCTGAGCCAATTCTGCACCCACCTAAAAACATCACCCTGAACTCCCACTTCTTTTAACTTGATGCCCAACCTCTCATGTGGCACCTTATCAAATGCTTTCTGAAAGTCCAGATAAATAATCTCATCTGCTCCACTTTGATCGTATCCTTTTGTTGCCTCCTCATAGAATTCCAACATGTTAGTAAAACACGACCTCCCTCTTCTGAACCCATGCTGACTGTTCCTAATAACTCCTGTCCTTGCCAGGTGTTGCTCAATCTTATCCTTAATAATTCCTTCCATTAATTTTCCTGTGATGCTTGTTAAGCTTACTGGCCTATAGTTGCTTGGATCTGCCCTGTCACCCTTTTTATATAATGGGATGATATTTGCCATTTTCCAGTCCTTTGGAATCTCTCCAGTGCACAGTGACTTCCTAAAAATATGTGTCAAGGGTTTATATATGTACTCACTAGCCTCCTTAAGAACACGAGGATAAATTATTATCTGGGCCTGGTGATTTGTTTGATTTCAAGAAAAATTGCATACAGTAAATGTGTGTATAGTGACACTAAATGTTCGTACATGTACTAAGTACTGTAAGTAGAAAATGAATTATGGTTACTCACGAACAATGACACAACGACTTGTAGATAACGATGAGTTTAATTTTACTGCACAACAAAGGAGAGCGTTACAGCTCTTCTAAAGGAGCCTCTTCAGGCGACTGTGTAGCACCGCCGTTGTTCTTCTTCAGGCAGTCTTAAATCCAAATCCCTAAAGCAGATTCAATCTGGACTACTGCCTAATTATGTCCACTTACAACTTGTTTTGCACCCTGGTTAAAGGACACGGTGGCCGTAGATCTTATATTCTTTTCCTCCTTTTTAAATAAAAAGAATCGTGGACTCATTGATGCCGTAATGGCGTCCTACAGTGGTGTAGCTTTTCCCTTCCTTCAACATATCCAAAACTTTTACCTTTTCGACAATCATTAACATCTTCCGCTGGCGCTTGGGCACGGCCCCTGAAGCAGCAGCAGGAGTAGATCGTTTTGGAGCCATAATGAAGGGCTTGACTATGAACAAAGATAAACACAAAAGAGCACAAAAGTTAACTCTTTACACAGTGAAACACGTTGATGCTGAATGAGCGAGATGAGACTTCCTGGTTAACGCCACGGAATCTAATTTGGCGCTCTGCCGCTGAGCCAATCAGCACACAGGACCTTAACTGCGTGCTCTGATTGGTTAGCTTCTCAGCCATCCGCCAATAGCATCCCTTGTATGAAATCAACTAGGCAAAACAACTGAGGAAGCATGTACCAGAAGTAAAAAGACTCATTGTCCGCAGAAACCCGCAAAGGAGTGAAAAATCTGCGTTACATATTTAGATATGCTTACATATAAAATCTGCGATAGAGTGAAGCCGTGAAAGTCGAAGCGCAATATAGCGAGGGATTACGGTAAAGTTTTTAGAATCCAGTTTTTGTCTTTTGTGGTCCACAGGGGGCGCTGTAGCTCCCCAAACTCCTGACACACTAGTTATTGAATGAACAGAGGGTTTTATTGTGTGGAACTCTTTACAATCAAGTGTTTCCCACAGCACAAATTCCACTCTAACACTCAGCACTCTTTGCTGTCACTCCTTTGTTCCTCCAAACAAGCTTTGTCTTGTTGAGGTGAGCAGCTCCTTTTATCTAAAACCTGGGAACACTTCTGGTATCCTAAAACTGTGGCTCGGAATAACTTCCAGGTGAGGCTGTAACCCGACAGTTTAATATCTGCAAACTTATTCAGCTTTTTCATTTATATTCTTGTCCAGATTATCTACTGTATTAAAAACAGCAGTCCTAGAGTCAGTTTAAGTTGCCGGGGATTGTTTCACCAAGGCACTTGCCTTCAACTGCCACCCAAGTCACAAAGCACCATACCCTTAAGGCTCCTTCTGCAGATGATGAGCCCACTGGAGGACAGACCCATGTTGGTCCTTTGTACTTGGCCAGGATCAATGGGTAAAGGCCCAACCACCAAGTGTGCACATGAGCTCACCGCCTAAGCCTGGTTTCCCTTTTCCAGACAAGGTTACTGAGTGCTTGATGAACCTTTTCATGTAGATCAATATGAACTGCACTTAGTCTGATCCCTCATCAATATGAGCCAGATGAGGTGGTTTAGGCATCTGATTAGGAATACTTCTGGATGCTTCTCTGGGGAACTATTTCAGACATGTCCAACTGGAAGGAGACTTTGGGGCAGACCCAGGGCATGCCTCAGCATCCCCTTGGAGGATAGGAGGAGGTGGCAGGGAAGAGGGACTTCTAAGCATCATTGCTTAGACTCCTGCCCCCGAATAGTGGCCAAAGCCATACCATCTAAAGGACACCACTTTTACCATTACCTAATTCACAAAAAGGTCCTCTCACCAAAAACTCTTTGCTTTTGGTATTTACTGTATATATTCACATATAAGTCGGGTCTTGAAACCCGAAAAATCGATCATAAAATCAGACCCCGACTTATACGGCTGTTCAAAAATGCGACACCTACATTTTTTTTTACATCTTCATGCTTACTCCAATCTCGCACCAGTTTCTCAGACGCATCGAATTTTGTTGCAGCAGTGCGGTTACCAATTTTTTTCGCCACTTCAACGACTTTTAATTTAAAACCAGCTTCATATTTTCTTGTGATCAAACACTTCATCACACATAAGGGATGCTCTTACGATAAAGGTGTATGAGGGTGTGAGACACAAAAAACACAAATCAGTGCAAACGTTGCTTCAGAATAGTTCGGGTATTACCGTGTGGTCACATAGAAGAAAAAGGCCATGTGCTCCGTGGTTACTCTCTCAGGTGGGCATTAGCACATCATAATCACTTGGACTAGTAGCGTGAGTTTTCTGCATTCGACTTATACTACCAACATTATAAAATACCGGAAATAATACAGTAAAATCAAGCCCCGACTTATCTGCAGGAGAACATAAACGCAAGTATATATGGTAAATCTATTTTTTACCCATTTACCCAAATCTATTTTTTGCTTTCTGCCTTGAATTTGCAAATTCTTTTAATTTGATCCTTAACCAGTCTAGGGGAGCCTTATGAGAAGCTTTTCAAAATCAAGATACATAATATCAGATTGTCCTCTCTGAATGGTTTCATATTGCAATATAACACAAAGAAAGCCTTTGTTTACAATCTTGTACATTTAATAATTAACTCATAGATGAATGTCGAAGGAGTTCAGGGACTTATGTCCTCTCTCAGGTGGTGCTGCCTGGTACACAGAAGACACTCATGAATGCCCTCATATGACCTAATCAAGGGTCAATATTCCCTGAGATCCCCCAGACTGTTGAGATGTTTGGCCTGTCATAGAAACTGAGTCATGTAAACCTGAAAAGGAACCTCATTTCAACTGTTTGCACCTGTGCTATCATTCTTTTAGTTAAAATGCTTTTCTTATGACCATGGTTGAATATGGAGATGCAGGATTGGCTCCAGTAAACATATAAAAGAGAAGCATTGTGTTACATGGGAAAGGTGGGTAATGTGTGATGACAATGTAATAATTCTGAGAGAGAATCTGTAGCAAACTACAGCAAGCAGCACTTCATCTTAGACAATGTAACACAATAGGTTAGCACCGTTACTCAGAAAGCTTAAAGCCAAGCAGAAGTTACAACATTTCAGCTATTTTAATAAAGCTCTCTTCATTGAGTGTAGGCACAGAGTGCTGTGAAAAGTTCTCAGGTAAAACGACAATAAAAACTTTACTTATTATATAACAAGTATATAAACATACAAGATAGTTTGGAACTGATTAGCGTAAATGGAATACCAGTGCTATCTGTGCATTAATTGTGTTCATAAGAATTATGAATGCTTTGAAATCACTTCAGTTTCTGTATTTTTGCTTTGGTACCTCCTGACTCACTGGTTTTCACAAAACGTCAAAAAAAGGGAATCGGCATTATCTCCATGTGGAGAGTTGTTTTATAGGCTGCTGATCACAAATATATTTTTGATTCTTTACAGGTGGTCCTAGCCATCTTAGAGCCACTCTGAGAAGGTTTAAAATGACAAATTTCAAACATGAGCATGTAGGGTATCATTTTAGACTATTTCCATGCAAGTGGTTATGGATATGGTTTGTTTTTGATCCTTTACTAAGAATTAAGCCCTCTGTGACCTCTATCAGAGAGTAAAAAATGACAAATTACAATTACAATCAAAAGTATTTAAACTTAAAAAATTTTAATTGAAGCAATTTTAATTGAAGATATTTCAAATATCTGATGTAATTACTTTTGCTTAATATTAACTTCTACATTATGAAGTCAATCATTACATACAGCTTGGCATCAGAGCAGTGGTACTGAATCTGCCATTTGAAACACATTTAAGGTGGTACCCATAAATGCACAGGCTCAGGGATACAAAAAAAAAAAAACACAAAATGCAGCACTGAATATACCACTGAGGTGAAACAGAAAATCTTAAAATATAGCAAAAGTGAAAAATAAAAAATGAACGTATGCCTAAAAATTTTAGAATAACTCTTCTGTAGCCCAGCCTTCCAACTGCATGCAGCTAACATGGCACTATTAACCCAATGTTGGCTTAAGATTAAGTCAGCGTTTCTCAACCTTTAAGTATTTGCGACCTGAGTTTTCATAACAGTTTTAATCGCGCCCCCCTAATGTTTTTTTGGAAGGAGCCCACTAATACCAATTTGTTCTTTTTAAATTAATGATATATCATAGATGCATATTTTATTATACCTACTTAACTTTTATCGACATTTAACTAACTCTATATTTATTTTTCTAGTATCAGAATGTAGTTTAAGTTAATTTGTTTTGGTTTCAATAGATGTATTTTTCATATTTTAGATTCTTGTTTTTTTTTTTTACATCTTTGTGCCCAGCGGGGCTCGCCCCACAGTTTGAGAACCACTGGATTAAGTTAATTGCTAGCTTAAAATACAAGGGCCAATGCTAAGTCACTGAACTTTCCATTAAGTGAGCTGAACTTGCCATGTCTAAAAACTCAATCACTGCAGCAATCGTGTAATGAAAATTGCAGTGCTTTGCTGTGCAGGAAAACCGTACTATGTTACATTTTTACTACAATAAACTAAAAAGAGATTTTTCTTCAGTTCATTTTTATCATGTAAATGTTCATTATTTAAAACATGTGTATTGGTATTTGCATTTGGACCCTGGCCCACACATACTCTCCATTGAACCAACTGTGTGGATGTAAACGTTGAGCATTAATCTTGAGAGCTTCATCCAGAGACTTAGGTTCCATTTCATCTCTATGGCAATTGCACCATTTCTTTAGTCAATCTTATTTTGTGCACTTCCCTTAAGCAGAGATAATCTAAGAGATTCTTAGACTTGTCAAGTGAGGCACCGTAGGTGCAGGCTACTCTTTTAAAGGAGAGGAGAGGAGAGGAATTGTTCCTTTAGAGAAGCATTTTGTTATGAACAGACTGAAAGCCTACACTTGATAATTGCACAAATATATAACCAGGGGAAGAAACGGATGGTTTTGAAGGGCTAAGCAATCTCAGTGTCAAAGAATGAGCTCGACTGGAAACAGAAAGCCAACAAACCTAAAAAATAAGTCTTTTGGTAACAAGAGTGAGTCAAAGTGTAAAAATTCTAGCAGAGGTTCAGAATGCAAATCAACAAGAACAGAGCACTAACTAAAATAAACTCAAACTCACGCAGTTAAGTATTTGAAGATTAGAACAGTGAGCATCCCACATTGATGTCCTAAATTGTCCTCCAGATCTACATCGGTAAAGTCTCTTTTCAATCACATGGGGCAACTGGTCCATTTATGTACTTGTAAATAGCACCAGCAAGGCAAATTTCATCTGCCACAAATCTGCCCAAGCACTAATGCTGTCCACATCCCTCTATAATGATTCAACGAAGTCCAGATTATCTGTCAATCCACCTATCTTGGTATCATCTACAAATTTAACCAGCTTGTTACTTACTGTACAGTATATACCTATCCAAATCATTTATATATATTATAAATAGCAGCGGCCCTAGCACTGACCCTTGTGGAACACCACTCTTAACATCGGCCAGTTCTGATGAGGTTCCTCACACCATCACCCTCTGCTTCCTGTGTTTGAGCCAATTCTGCACCGATCTAAAAACATCACCCTGAACTCCCATTTCTTTTAGTTTGATGCCCAACCTCTCATGTGGCACCTTATCACATGCTTTCTGAAAGTCCAGATAAATAATATCATAAGCTCCAATCTGATCATACCCTTTTATTGTCTTTCATGTAAGAAAAAATTAAAGTTTCCAACACGTAAGGCTGTAGTACTAGGCCTGAAGAAGGGGCCTGAGTTGCCTCGAAAGCTTGCATATTGTAATCTTTTTAGTTAGCCAATAAAAGGTGTCATTTTGCTTGGCTTTTCTCAACACGTAAGGAAAAGTCAAAGTTTCGAGACATCAGAAGAAAACCAGAGCTCCAAAAAGAAAATCCATATTGACAAAGGGAGAATTTGCAAGCTCTGCACAAACTATGGACAGGCAAGGACTCTCGAATTCTGAGGCAGCAGTAATAACCGCCGCACCACCATGTCACCCAAAACAAACCTTTTAAATTCTGGTAACATTTTATATTGTCTAACTAAAAAGATTGCAATATGCAAGCTTCTGAGGCAACTCGGGCCCCTTCTTCAGAGAAGATCTTGCCTGAAGAAGGGGCCTGAGTTGTCTCGAAAGCTTGTATATTGTAATCTTTCTAGTAAGTCAATAAAAGGTGTTATTTTGCTTGACATCTCATTTCATCCATAATGGCTAACACGGTGCAACACCCTACTACTACTGGTAACACTTTAGAACTTTAGGGAGTTGCTATAGTGCATCCATTAGTCACTTACTGCTGCTGTATTTAAAACAAAGAAAGCCTTTGTTAAGATCTTGTTACACACCAGAATGTGAATAATAGACACACTGTAGGCAGCCCCCTATTTTTAAGAAGCTTTCTAATTATTAAGACCAAAGAGAGTATTTGTTGAGGTCTTATTACATAGCAGTAACTGAATAATACAGCAGGTTCAGAAAGTATTCAAGCTCTTCACTTTCTGCATATTTTATTGTGTCAAAGATTTAATTTAAAACAGATACACCCAATAATGTATCATAACAAAGTAAAGACATGGCATCAAAAAGGTATGCAAATTTGCTAAAAATCAGACACTGAAATCTCTTATTCATTTAAGAATTCGGACCCTTTACTGTGGCACACTAAATTGTATTTGGGAGATTTCTCTTTACTTTAATTCTCCTTGAGACGTTTTTAGAACTTGATTGGAGTCTACTTGTGGCAAATTCAATTGATTGGACATTGTGAAAGAAAAAAACTGAACTGCTTGCAAGCTACTTAGGGTTAATAGCTGACAAAGCTGTTTTCCTATAACAGCAGGTTATTCATGCAGGCGTCTATCATAAGACAGGGTGCAGTAAGATGACCTCGGGCAATTATCAGTTTTTTTAGGAATGTATCAATTTGACACAAGAAAGATGACCTTTCATTCTTCAGGGTCTATCTGACAAGTAAAAAAAAAATAAGAACAGATGGCCCATTAGTGTAATAAAATAAAATGCTTACGTAAACGATATTATGCTTTTTGATTAAGTAAGGGGAAAGGGGAGGAAGAAGAAATTATAAAAAAACAATCAAAAAATATAACTTTGCTCTTCTGCCTTGAAACGTGCAATCCTGGTACTCATCTTTGGCTGAATAAAAATCTAATCGATTGAACTTTTCCTGTCTTCCTCAAGGGGTTGTTTTCCACAACATTATTTAGAAGGCACACACCTGTGTATAGAAGGTTACACAATTCACCCTGCAGGACAGGACAAAAACCAAGCCATGAAGTCCAAAGAACTCTCTCTTGTAATGAGTCAGAGATCAGTAGATCAGGGCAAGGTGATAAAGTGGGCTCAGGGGGCGCTTACCCTGTGGTCTGTGTGTAGATCCCAATGCCCCAGTGCTGTGACAAGATCCTTCAGAAGAGTTGCGAAACGAGGTCCTGACTCTCTGTGGTCATAAAAGATCCATGGACATCTTTTGTAATGAGCAGGGTATATCCCAATGTCCTGGCTAAATTGCCCACATCAGCTTAAACATTCTCCTCCCCTAACCATCTCCAGTCTCTAATTGGCTAACCATCTCTCACCACTTCACCACCTAACAGCTAATGTGTGGTGAGCGTACTGCTGCAAAATGGCTGCCGTTGCAACATCCAGGTGAATACCACACATTAGTGGTGGTTGAAGTGGTTCTCCATTCATTATGAAAAGCACTTTGAGTAGTGATATATACAGTAAATGTAAAGAATTATTATTATTACCAGTAACAGTGTGAATACGCTTGACTTGAGCATTCCTAGTTTTTATCCTCTTTCTCTGTACGTTTAGCATTTGTTTGCTCAGAGGTTGATGTGCTTGCTGCTTCCTGAGCAGCTCTTCCTTTCTCCACCCTAGCGGCCCACTTCTCTTTTCTCGTTGTCATCTTTTCACGTTAAAACTGATTTAAGTCAGTGTTTGTGTTGAGGTTACTTAGTATGTTTTCTTCATTTTTCACTTAAGCTGGCACTTAAGTGTTCAATCTGCCTCAAGAATAATTTAAGATATGAAGAGGTAGGGGAAGTGACAGCGAAGGTGGTAGGGATGAGAACGGCGCCCGTATGCATGTGTCACACGACCGCTATGCTGGCCACTGCCGAGAGTTGATTTCTACAATAAAATAAAATACAAATAAAAAGAGGAGTAACCTTGGAGGTCAGTCATCACCCCGAAAGCGGATAGTAGACATCACGTAGTATATGTGTACCAAATTTCAGGTCAATAGGTGAAACAGTTTGTGAGCTACAGGTGATTTAAAATCCTGGACAGAGAAATGAACAGTAGCAGTAACAGTAGCATATTATATATAAATATTATTATTACTGTAATTATTATTATTAAAACTATTTCTGTGCACCTACAGTTTTCCAGAAACACGATGGTCTCAATAATTGTGAAAAGGAAAAAGTCTGGAACCACCAGGACTCTTCTTAGAGTTGGCAATTTGGCCAAACCAAGCGACCAAGCAAGAAGTGTCTTGTTTAGAGAGGTGACCGAGAACTAAAGTGTCTCTGCAAAAGAGCCTCAGATATCCTCGGCAGAGACGGGAGAACCTACTGGAAGGATGACGTTATTAGCAGCACTCCGTCAGTCAGGCGTTCATGGAAGATTAGCTAGACAGAAGCTGTTCTTGAGTGATCGTTTCCAAACACCATTTAAAGAACTCTGAGAGCATGCAGAAAACCAATTTCAAATCTTTAAGCTGAACTCCAATCACTATCTCTAGTGTACTGTAGATCAGGCACTGCTCATTACCTGCCTAAAAATATGGTGGTGCAAGCATCACGCATTGAGAGTGCTCCTCAGCGGCAAGGATAGGGTGATAGTTGAAAATTGAGGGAAGGGTGAAAGCAGCCAAATACACTGAGGACCTTGAAGAAAGCCTGTTATAGAGTGTGTGAGACATCAGATTGAGGTGACGATTCACCTTTCAGCACCACAATGACCCAAAGCATACAAGCAAGACAACACTGGAGTGGCTTTGAGACAAATTACTGACTGTCCTGAACTGACCAAGTCAAAAGCCAGACTTAAACTCCATAGGGCATGTGTGGAGAGACGTGAAGATGGCAGTTTACAGACACTTTCCATTCACTCTAACAGAGAGAATCTGCCAGGAAGAATGGGATAAACTTCTCATAGCAGTATAATGGACAACACATATGGGCTGGTGTCTCTGCTAGGATTGACCCCAGTTCCTCAACTGGCCAGGTGACCAACACAATGGAGAGCTTGGGGGAAGCTTTGATTCAAGGCTGTATGCCGCCCTAACCCACTAGATGGCAGCATTACCAGGGCTTCGGTACTCATTCAGACACCAGCAGGGAATACAGGGAATTGTAGACCAGTAGCGCATCCCTACTGGGGTCTGTGGGTGCCGCAGATGGGTGTTCCTTGGAGTTACACTCCCTACTTTTTGGGGCTTCCATGTGATCTGGAAGTACTTCCAGCATTCGATGCCCTAGCACTGGAAGTACTCCCAGGTCTTCAATGAAAAGAGCTGCACTGCCTTATCCAGGGAGTCGTGGTCGGGAAAAGAGACAGACAACAATCACTTCGAAGGAATAGCAATGCTGTGAAGTGAAGTGAATAGAAGAGTTCTTATAATTGTTATACCAAGGTATTTCTTTATGATAAAAGCCTTTGTTTTGTATCCGGGACTTATCTGTGCATTCATGTTTTGGTTTTGGTGTTCTGTGGGATCCCCTGTTGATCACATCAGGTGTGCAAAGCTTGTAGAGACTTTCCGAAGAAGACTTAAAGCTGTAATTACTGCCAAAGGGGCTTCTACAAAGTACTGAATTAAGGGTATGACTACTCTGAGACTTCAGATTTAGCTTTGTAATACAGTAAATGTGCAAATTCTTTTGAAAATATGTTTCCATTTTGCCTTTATGAGTTATTTGCTGGGGCGGCAGGGTGATGCAGTGGTAGTGCTGCTGCCTTGCAGTAAGGAGACCTGGGTTTGCTTCCCGGGTCCTCCCTGCGTGGAGTTTGCATGTTCTCCCCGGGTCTGCGTGGGTTTTCCTCTGGGTGCTCCGGTTTCCTCCCACAGTCCAAAGACATGCAGGTTAGGTGCATTGGCGATTCTAAATTGGCCCTAGTGTGTGCTTGGTGTGTGTGTGCCCTGCGGTGGGCTGGTGCCCTGCCCAGGATTTGTTCCTGCCCTGTGCTGACTGGGTTTGGTTCTAGCAGACCCCCGTGACTCTGTGTTAGGATATAGCGGGTTAGACGATGACTGACTGAGCTATTTGCTGTTGATTATTGAGCAAAAATGGCAAATGCATCTATTTCAAATTAAATCTACAACACAATAAAGTGGGCAGAGAACAGAAGGGTCTGAAAACTTTCTGAATCCACTGTAGTGCACCTAAGCAGCCCCTATTCTAAAGTATTACCAAATAAAAAAAAAAAAAAAAAAACAAGAAATATGAAATATGTAAGTATTTAGGACACCTTTTAACCTTTGTAGGAAACTAATAAAAATGTAACACTGACGAGAGTGAAAGTTTTCAAAAAGTCACACAAAAATATATTTAAATCCGAGCTTCCTCCTCAGTAAATAAAAGAGCTAGAATAAAAAGGACTATTATTCCTACTGACATGTGAGTCATTTTCAAATATGTATTTTATTTTCAAAGAGCAGCCAACAGGGCTTTCTGATAAAATATTTTTTGTGTATTATACAGTTTGAACAAGAGTAAAAATATAAAATGCTCCATACTTAAAAAAATAAAAATCTCTCATAAACAAATTGTGAAATACTGGAAAATGATATCATTCTTTCCTGTATCCTGTTGCTGCCCTTTATCCATCAATTAGTTATCAAAGTCATTTTGCCTGAATCAGAGTCAGGGAGACTGGAGCCAGACTCAGCAGCATCATCCATGACAGGATGCTCTCTCTCTCTCTCACACACACACACAAGTTCTATGGGCTCAAAAAGCACTCAGACACCATGAAAACATGTCAACCTCCATGAAGCTGAGAGGCAGCACTGAAAACTGTATTACCCCCTTAGTCACCAAAAGTTTTCTATAATTTAATTGTACTTTTTTTTCCTGAATATTGTGTCCTTGCTTGGACATTTTGTAAAACAGTACATAGTTAACGCCCTCTCGCAAGACAAAACAAATGTCAAGTCATACTGTGTTTGGGTCACACAAATTTAAAGGCTGACTGTTATATTAGTAATTGCAACTACTAAGCTGTGTTTTTCTAACTATGCTGAATTGCTGCAGTTATTTTTTAACTGAAGTGTAAGTTAATTGATTCCAACACTTTTAACATCTGAGTAGCCAAGTTGCTCTTATTCTCAAACTCACTCTCATGCTCTGTTCCACTTAAAGTTATAGTTTTCACAACGGGTGTAATGATCAGCGGGTAAGCGTTGAGGTAACATCTGATAAATACAAAAGCACACTTGCTAACTTTGATGATAATCTCATCATTTATTTGATATCTTGGTCTTACCTCTGCAACAGGAGTCTCGTAATGCTCGTAGATACAATCCAGCTGCAGTACCACATGTCCTCCTTCAGCCCAACTACTGCCTTTTCTTCCAAGATCATAATTACCAGTTTAGAATGGCCTAAGGTCTAATAAAGCTCCGATTTGGTAATTGAACCTGGCAAATGTAACTGGAGCCCACCTGTGGGCAAGTGCACACACACACACGCACGCACACACACACAGAAGGAGAGAGAGGAGCTCAAGCGTATAGCTCTGGCAGAATCCACTGAAGAGGTAAGTCTGCCTGGGCCGATCTCAGGGCACACGGGAGGCACTGGGTGTCCTTTATTAATAGACCTCCATGATTGTGTCTACTTGAATGATTCACGTTTCTGTATTGGAATATTCATTTAGTTGTGTTAGCATGCTTGGTATGGGGTGGCGCTGTGCTGATGGTGCTGCTGCTGCTTCTTCAGTTTGAATTATATATTGGGCACTGCCTGTGTGGAGCTTCTTCTTCTCCCTGTGTCTGTTTTTTTTTTTTTTGCCTATACACATTAGGCTCAATGGCCACCTTATCTGACTTTGCATGATGTGATGTTTATGGGAGTGTGCCCTCTGATGGGCTGATGCTCCTTCCAGCACTTCTAGCACAGGCTAAAGGTAAAGCTCTCAGAGACTTTGAAATGCATTAACATTTCAGAATGCTTGGAGTGAATATATTAAATTATCAATTGCTGAACTTGCTTATTACAGTAGCTAGACACAATTTTCAACAACTGTAAAGGAAGCTATTAAATATGGACATATATCAGGGGCAGCACTGTGGCATGGTGGTTAGAAGACTGAGTTTGAATCCAACCCAGCCAGCATCTGTAAAGCCATATGGAAAGTAAATCAAACACTTATTTGGCATAAATTAATTGATAAGCTAAGGCAATAGATATAAATAATCAAATATGGGCTAAAAGCAGTTATAAACGGATTGAAATATGGGCATAAATCTCTTTCTATATATAAAATCCAACATCTGTCTGTCTGTCCGCTTTTCATGATTTAGATCTTTAGCTTATTTCTAATTAGATTTTATATAATTTGCTTGAACATTCTGGTTGATTTTGAAATTTCTCTCATTGCGCTAAGTATCATAGTTTAAGTACTGCTGGACAAGGGGAGGAGGAGGTGGGCCCTAAGGAGTAGGGAGCCAGGCAGGGCCCTCCTCACTCACATGGCAGCCTCCATTCAAGTCGCTCTACCTCTTGACACGTGTTGGAGTGCACCTTGCCTCTGCTTAGCTAGTGATACCTTTTTGTTCAACAGACATTATCATCCAGAGATTAGGAGTAACGTTTGACGTTTTGAGAGAGCTCAAAGCTACGTGTGTTTTAGAGGGTACCTGCTCATTTGCAGAGATATTACTGGCCTTGTGCTCCTCTCCCCACATGAAGAACGTACAACCAGCAGAGCTGACCACGATTAGATACAGTGCCAACGTTTGATGTTGGAGCATACCTACCTTCTGCTTGGCTGGAGATACCTTGCCAACTTTTTACATTTTTGGAAAAGAACTCACAGCTACATTCTCGCCCCTGATAGTAAAACCAAAAATATTGTATATCAAGAGGCCGTCAGATAAGAAAGCTATCAATATAAATGCTTCTCAATAGAAATGATTATATATTTTTATTAATTGATTTTTTAAGTTTGTCCTGTTTCACTACTACACGGGAAGAGCTGTGGTGGACAGCTAGTAAAATATAAGTCAAGACTGCTGCATGGTTATGAAATTAATTTAAGCTTTAGCACTCATCTTTCAGGGCTGCTGCCTCCCTGTAAGGAGACCATGGATCTTCTGGTGCTCCAGTATCAGTTCAAAGACATACGGTTTAGGTGAATTAGCAATCCTAAATTGGCCCTAGTGTGTGGTTGAGGGTTGTGTGTGTTTGCCCTCTAATGGACTGCTCCAGCAGACCCCTGTGACCCCATTTAGGACTAAGTGGGTTACATAATGACTGACTCTTCTTTCAAGATTTTAACACCCCTTGAACTTCACCAACCACTACACATCTTAGAAGAATCTGTATGTTCTTCTTTCTTGTTGGCTTTTCTCTCATTACTCCAGCTTTCCTTCTAATGGAGCTGGGTTACATGGCCCAGAATGGCTGAATGTGGGTGTGTGAGGGAGTGTGCCCTGAGATGGGCTAGTACCCCTGTCCAGGATTGTGCCAAATGCTGCTGATAAAGACTTCGATATTCTTTAATTGGATAGTAGATCATAATTCAATGTTTTGCATTCCATTAATAATCCATCAATCTTTCCTGAACCACTTTATTCAGGAATATTACATATTATTCTCAAATTCACTTCAGGGTTGGGGGGAGCCTATTCTGGCAGGTCTGGATACAAGACAGCAGGGTGTCAGTCCATCTCAGGGCACACTAACAGTCTGAAATGATCTATTAACTTGACCTGTATGTTACTGAAGACCATAAGGAACAAGTTCTTCTTACATTTATATAATACCTTTCAAGGTACTCAAAGCACTTTACACATTGAGAGGAGACCGCAGCTAATGTATCTATTGTATATAGGCATAGCAACTTCCATTATACTGTATATCATATAGTGCTGTCTATTGTGAGGAGAAAGTTATCAATCCACCTTAAAAATAATTATGTGTATCTGTCTGTCTGTCTAGTTGCTAGGGTTAGGAAGAAAAATTTTTAAATAGGTAAAACATATAGAAGAAAAAAATCAAAAACTGACAATAAAAATAGCAAATAAGGGTTTAAAAACAAGAAAAAGGTGTTATCAGCCTACAGTATTCTGCTGTCCGATGTTATACACCAGCGACAGTAGCATAGAATCGACTTTCTTGCACCTGCTCATACCATGTGAATGAGGTTTATTGTTGCAATGCTGATGACTGATAACTTGGTGTGGTGGTATATCCATGAGTAAAAATAAAGATAAATTGACACATACATTTGGAAAACAAATTCCCGACATTACTAGTACAGAGTCACTAAACCAGGCCAATGTGGTAGCAACTGCCACCACAGTTTTCCCACCAAAACACTTCCATTATAAGTAGTCAGTTCGACAAATGACACAATAAAAAGAGAAAGGAAAATGGTCGCTGTGAGGTAAAGGGATCGGGTGGATATCATTATACTACACCAAATGATCGACCTGAGTATCAAATAAAAAACATTTGCATTGATTAAATACATTTCAACCTATCCTATATACTTAGCATAAAAGTGCAACAATTTTGTGCAACGATTTTATGTGAAGTTTTTATGTCACATTTTATGTCATGCTTATTTTAAAACCTACATAAATATATTTGATATCATTCTTTTCAGAATTTATCACACTTTAATTTTGTTACATTTTCAGAATCTTATTCCGTTGTTAAATTATAAACTAAAAAATATCAAGAACTCATGTCCCACGAGACGAGACTTTGAGCCAAGAGATTTAACCATGCCCATGAGAGGCTACTATCTGCATTAAGTAAGGAAGGAGCGATTAAAAAAACAGAAAACGACATTCGCAGAAAGCTCTAAGAAATGGAATGAATTTATTGACGCTACAGCGGCATGGCTGAAAGACACAAATAGACTGTTAACACACATATCTGATGAACAGCTAGTTAAACAATTCGAAGAGATGCAATTACAAGAACGAGATCGCTCAAAGTCAAAAACACGAAAGACGTCTCCCCAGTTAAAGTACGCTCTTGATATTAAACTTGACTCGATATCGACACTTGTGAACAATCGACATTTGATAGATTCCTACAAAGGTTAGATGAACTAGAATCCGAAAGGCAGGTACGGTCAGTAACTGCCTCAGGACAGCCATTGTTTTACGGACACGGTTTTATTAATATGTTATTTCAGAATCAAGCCGAATATCAAAAGAATCAAATCAAATGTCAGAAAAATCAAACCGAAAGCCAAAAGGCGGTTGTTGAAGCCACAAAGCTGTTAGCTTACCAGTGGGAGAAACAAGATAAACCCCCAGTGCCACGTACAGAAGTACCAATATTTAATGGTGGCCCAGGGCCGGAAATAAAAAGACAAAGAGTAGGACAGCTGCTGTACAGGCTTCTTAATGTTCGAAGCACCACGCAAGATGCAGATCATGCGGCACGGCAGCAGCAGCAATCCAGCAGCTGATCGAGCAAAGTGGAGGTAAAAAAAAACTGTATTTGTTTCCCATTGTATCACCATTTAAGTGGGGGTTTTCGAAAAAGCATCCTTGTCTCCTTGGGGTGCATTCAGTCCCCCTCTTCACAACACGAGTGGCAGAGACACAAAGAGGCTGGCACGTGGCGCAGGCAAAGGGGGTTGGTGAGCAAAGCGAGCAGGGGGTAAGCCCCCCAGTACTGTATATAAAATGCTTTGCTCTATCCATCTGTCATGTAATTATTTGTAAACTTCTCAGGCTATAACTTTGATTTTGGTCTTAATTGAAAGCTTATGACCTGATATGTATTGGAAATTCAAGAAACTTGTGGTACCGACAACCTCGGCAACATGACCTGTGGTCATGGGTTTATTACAGCAAAGTGATCACAAAAGCAATTGATATCGCAGAAAGAAAAACCGACCCCATTATGAAGCAGAAGACCTAAGAATTAGGGATGTGGCTAGGACCTGGGTCCATTCATTCGGACCAACTGTCCCTTATCCATTTATCAGTATCAGAGTCAGATGCCCCATTGATCCTTGCTGCTGACAACTCCAAAGGATCATTAAGAAAGGAAGGCTTTCTTACGCTACGTTAAAGAACCACAAGTAAATGGAAATCCTGCAACTCATTCTTGGGTAATGATTCATTCATGAATTAAAGTATCTATCTATCTATCTATCTATCTATCTATCTATCTATCTATCTATCTATCTATCTATCTATCTAAATGAATATGAATCGTGCAACTCATTCTCAGGTAATGTTTCAGTTTGAATTCAGACGAATAATAGATGCCCGGTGCAGTCAATGAGGCTTAAAAAAGTGTGGGTTAAAGTTAAGTTAAAAGCAAATAAATGTTTGAGATTAAAATATTGTTATAAAATTGTTGTATGCACAAAGGGACAGGAATTATTTTAACAGGAGTACAAAACAATGCAATGAATACATTCTAATATAAATGTATTGTACTTTTATGGTGAATAATGAAATCATCAGTGACAAAGCTTTCGACATTCATTTAGTTTGAGTATCATAAGTGAAGTAGGACGAGGCTCATGCTTCAGGCTATTTACGTGCATGCGCATTAAACATCTGCCAGTGTCAGTGAAATGCAAGATTCTAATGACTTCACTTGAGACACGCATGCACTTTAGCACTCCTGTTGAGCTCCACTGATTGATCTTTTCATACGCACAAAATCATTCATATCAATCACTGAAAAGAGTTGTTCAATAATTCACCATTTGACCATCACTACATTAAAGTACACCAGGATTTTCAGGTCTGAGTGGTGTTATTGCAGTGGTTTTTAGTTTTAAATGTAAATGCTACAGACTGAGCAATTCAAGACCTCTGAGTTACAGCTGTTCACGATAACAGTTTAAGCCAAAGACGATTAAGAGGAGACATGAAGTGTTTAAAATTATGAAGGGAATTAGTCCAGTGGACCGAAACTGTGACTTTAAAATGACTCCATCAAGAACATGGGAACACAGTTGGAAACTTGTTAAGGGTAAATTTCACACAAACATTAGGAAGTTTTTCTTTACACAAAGAATGATAAACACTTGGAATAAGCTACCAAGTAGTGTGGTAGACAGTAAGATTTTAGGGACTTTCAAACCACAACTTGATATTTTTTTGGAAGAAATAAGTGGATAGGACTGCCAAGCTTTGTTGGGCTGAATGGCCTGTTCTCGTCTAAATTGTTCTAATGTTCTAAATATCATGTGCTACAGACTGAGGTACAGCTGTTGACGATAACGCTTTTCTACCCTGAGCATTGTAGGATTGTTCTTAGGCATATACTTCCTTTTATGTCATGGGTTCTTTAATTTTTCCTCATCACTGTAACTTACTACAGATCGATTGTTGACTTTGGGAGACCTTAATATTAATTTTTGCTGTCCTGAGAGACTGATGATAAGGAATTTATACCGCTTATGAACTTCTTTAACTTTCAGCACTGGGTGACTGGCCCTAGACATGCCCATGGACATGTACTTATTATTTTTTCAATGGACATCTTAATTTCTGATGTTATTTCTGAAGCTGATTGCATTGATTCCATCATTACTGTTTTGGTGAAGTTTTACAACTGAATGCCATTCCTGGCACTAACTCCTAACTATTTATCTGGGCTAGGGGCCTTCAACAAATTGGACTGGTTTGAAACCCTAGTTGGTAGATTAGTCTCTGATGTTATTGCCAATGCTTTTCCATTGTAAGATGATTGATCTTTGATCTTATTCACTGTTGAGCTGCCAAGAGAGTCTTTAAAACCTCAGCCTGCAAACTATCAATATTGGGCATTTACATTAGCCACTAGCAGTTTTTTTGCTAATGCTTTCAATGTTGCCCATTTATTGGCCATCGAGGAACTCTCATCCTTTTCATTAGAAATGGAGGAGCTTGTAACTCAATTGAAATCATCATACACCATAATTTTCATTTTCTTTACTCCAGTTAAGATCAGAAGGCAGGGCCATTAGGCATGTCCATGTTTGAATGAAGATATTCCATCTTGGAAGTGGCTCTAGAAGAAGGGAATGGCGATGGAAAAATGACAGATTGCAAATCTAATATGAGATCTTCAGAAACAGCTTTACTTAATTTCAAAACTGTAGAAGGTTTGATCGATCACAATAGTATGCTGACATTTGCTAGGAAATCATGTAGTCCAAGGGCTATAAATGTTGTTCTCAATACACCATCTCAGTCTACTATTAAAGATTTTAGTTGTGGAAAATATTTGAAATTCTCTATTGATAGGATTAGTTGGATTGGGTCCCACCTGGTATTCTGTCCTTACCATACAGTCGAGGAAGTGAAATATACATCCTGTTTTGCTAATTTTGCTTTTGTGACAAGGCTTGGTTGCCTGCTACCTTACTGAATGAAATTGCCCTGTATCAGCATCATGATCTTTAAGGTCGTTGGGATAATCATTTTTCACTATAGTCATGTAGAAAAGTTTTGAGAATGACAGAAATATTAATTTTCACAATGTTTGCTACCTCAGTTTTTATGATGGCAATTTGCATTTACTCCAGAATGTTATGAAGAGTGAACAGATGAATTACAATTAATTATAAAGTCCCTCTTTGAATGAAAATGAACATAATCCCCAAAAATCCCATTTCCACTGCATTTCATCCCTGCCACAAAAGGACCTGCTGACGTCATTTCAGTGACCCTCTCGTTATCACAGGTGAGAGTGTCGACAAGGACAAGGCCGGAGATCACTCTGTCATGCTGTTTGAGTTAGAGTAGAAAGGTTCAATTGTTGTTAAGAAGGCTTCAAGGAACTCAAGAAAGTCCAGCAAGTGCCAGAACCGTCTCTTAAAGTTGATTCAGCTGCGGGCACCACCAGTGCAGAGCTGAATGGCAGCAGGCAGGTGTGAGTGCATCTACGCGTACAGTGAGGCGAAGACTTTTGGAGAGTGGCCTGGTGTCAATAAGGGCAGCAAAGAAGCCAAGAAAACCATCAGGGACAAACTGAGATTCTGCAAAAGGTACAGGGATTGGACTGCTGGGGTAAATAATAATAATAATAATAATAATACATTTTATTTATATAGCGCCATTCCCATGCTCAAGGCTCTTACAGAATATAAGAAAAAATGGCAGGGTATACAGTATATAGCATTTTACAAACCAAATAAATAAAGAATATTACGACAGTGAATTCAGAGGAAAAAAGAAGAAAAAAAGCCTAACAGACAACGTAATTGATGGTCTGCACACACACACACAGGTTACATGAGCATCTTGACAGAGAGGTAAACTGAGAGAAGGGTAATGAAGTCAAGTAGAGCTAAAAGTCTTCCTGAACAGATAAGTTTTGAGTTGTTTTTTTAATAGAATTCATGGAGTCAGCTGATCTGATTAATTTCGGCAGGTCATTCCAGAGTCTGGGCACTCGCTATACAGCTAAAGGCCCTGCTGTCACCCATGGAGTGTAGGTTAGTGTGGGACACAACAAGATGGCCAGAATCAGAGGACCTTAGTGGACGGGCAGGCACATAGTGATGGAGGAGGTCACTGATGTAGTTTGGCGCGAGGTTATTTAAGGCTTTGTAGGTTATTAGTAGGATTTTATATTCGATTCTGTAAGACACAGGGAGCCAGTTTAGACGGAGCAGAATGGGTGTGATGTGCTCGCTCCTGTTGGTTCGAGTGAGGACTCTTGCAGCTGAGTTTTGAATAAGCTGGAGCTGTGATATAAGATTAGAAGGGGCACCTGCCAGCAGTGAGTTACAATAATCGAGTAAAGTTATTTTCTCTGATGAATCCCCTTTCCAATTGATTGGGGTGTCTGGAAAAAATAATGTCTGGAAAAGTAAAGGTGAGCAGCGCTACCATCAGTCCTGTGTCATGCCAACAGTAAAGCATCCTGAGCCCATTCATGTGTGGGGTTGCTTCTCAGCCAAGGCAGTGGGCTCATTCACAATTTTGCTTAAGAACACAGCCATGAATAAAGAATGGGACCAAAACATCCTCTAAGAGCAACTACTTCGAACCATCCAAGAACAGTTTGGTAACCAACAATGCCTTTACCAGCATGATGGAGCACCGTGCCATAAGGCAAAAGTGATAACTAAGTGTCTCGGGGAACAAAACATCAAAATTTGGGGTCCATGACCAGGAAACTCACCAGACCATACTCCCATTGAGAACTTGTGGTCAATCCTCAAGAGGTTGGTAGACAAACAAAAACCCACCAATTCCGACAAACTCCAAGCGTTGATTATGCAAGAATGGGCTGCCATCAGTCAGGCTCTGGCCCAGAAGTTGATCGACAGCCTGCCAGGGTGAATTGCAGAGGTCTTGAAAAAGAAAGAAAGGTCAACAGTGCAAATATTGACTCTTTGCATAAACTTAATGTAAATCTCAATAAAAGCCTTTGAAACTTCTAAAATGATTGTGATTCTACTTCAGTATACCATAGAAACATATGACAAAAAGATCTATAAACACTGAAGAGGCAAACTTTGTGAAAACCAATACTTCTCAAACCATTTGGCCACAGCTGTAGTCCCCATTCTCATCTGAAATTATGCTGACTGACATATTGCACTAGTGAGATCACATCTGGAGTCTTATGTGCAGCTCTGGTCACCATAACAGCACTTGAAGCTGTGCAGAGAAGGGCTACCAGATGCAGCCCAGGACTTAAGGACATGTCCTACTGTGACTGACTCAGAGAATTAGACCTGTGTAGTATCAAGCAGAGGGGACTGCGCAGAGCCCTCATCCAGGTCTTCAAAATCCTCAAAGGCATTCTGATCCAACAGAATCCTTTCAACTTACAGGTGAATCACATACTCAATGGCAAAAAACAAACACCTAAATCTGCAAAAGGATGACGTGGATCAAGGAAGTAAGCCACCAATTGGTCTGTCTATGTAGCTTGTTTGCTCTTTATTTAGTTTCAAATGAAATATTTTTGGAGTTGTTCACTTGATTTAACTTTATGTTCATTTTACTGCACATTTATCTGTGTAAATAATGAATCCACCTTTATTAAAGGACAAGTGTCTGTGTATCTGTCCGGTTGCTATGTATCTATCATTTTAACGGATGGTGCGTCACAAGCATTTGTAGTAATAAAATGCATTGCATTTATCATTCCAACAGATGGCATATCACAAACATTAATACTGTTTTTTACAAATTCCATTGCCAAATGGCACATAACAGAGTCATATGCATTGCATTTGTCATTCCAACAGATGGCACATCATAAACATTTGTAGTAATAAAATTCTTTACTACACATACTTGTCATGCATCATCTGAATGACATAGACATATCAACTGGACAGACACACAGACACTTATCTTTTAAGTAAGGTGGACTTATTAAGCACAAATAAATGCTAAGTAAACTGAGCGTGAGGTTCAATCAAGTGAACAACTTCACTAATATTTAATTTGAAAATACATTCCAAAACATAGTGCACTGTAAGCATTAAGGCTGAGGTCTAAGTTGATTACAACCGGTCTTACATGAGTAGCATAGCCAATATTACCACCTAATTATTCTGGCCCCCTAATCATCCCCTGTCTCTAATTGGCTATTTTTCTCACCACAAAGAGGTAATATGTGGTGAGCATACTGTCACAAAAATGGCTACTGTCGCACCATCCAGCTGGATGCTGCATATTAATGGTGGTTGAAGTGGTTTCCCACTCACTAAAAACACGTAAAGTGCTTATAAATATAAAGAATTATTATTATTATTGCTCTAACTTAATGTACATTACTGTACAGTACAATTCATTGTATTATATTCTAAAATCTTCAGCTTAGTGACTTCCTGTGGTATCCTGTGGAGGTATTGATTTGTTTAATTCATAATCAATATTTTAGATTGCTGTTGTGGTTAATTTTGTTTTAACTTTAATTACTAAAAGATGGTATAAAAATCGACCTTGACATTGTTTAAGTGTGCATTGTCAACAAATGATTAAAAGAAGGAGTTTACTGGAAATTTTGTCACAACAAAATTTTTGGAAACGATTGACACCAGTCAATGCTATAAAAAAGTGAGCTTTTTATGATTAACTTTTATTGGAAACAGAGGAAAAATATAAAAAGGAGTGAAGTCTGTACTGATTTAACTATAATCTATACTAATAAAAGGCAAAGCCCTCACTCACTCACTCACTCACTCACTCACTAATTCTCCAACTTCCCGTGTAGGTAGAAGGCTGAAATTTGGCAGGCTCATTCCTTACAGCTTACTTACAAAAGTTGGGCAGGTTTCATTTCGAAATTCTACGTGTAATGGTCATAACTGGAACCTATTTTTTCGTCCATATACTATAATAGACTTCTGCTCGATGGCCTCCCACGTAATTTAGTGCCTGCACATATAAGGCCGTCCGTCAGCGGCAATCCAATAGAAATACTGCTGCTAAATATTCACGGGTGAAGGACTGTGCTTATGCAGAGGAAGATGTGATGGTCAGGGTGGTGTTTGGCACAAACTCGGCAAAACTGCGAGAGAAACTTTTAAGTGTTAGCTAACATTACATACAGCCATGGACATCACACGAGATGGCACCAGCACAGCTGGGAACCTTCGATGCAAGAACACCGAGCTGCTCTCGTGAGCTGACGCAGTGCACAGACAAGAAGCAACAGTTCCAAAGAGTGCTGAACAAAAACCGAATTACACAATTGAGAAGGCAGCAAAAAAATATGAAGCGTCTGATACATACAAGCATATTCATAAGTGCAGCTACTGCGGAAACAAAGCACACGGTGGAAAAAGTGAATGTCCCGCTAAAGGAAGACAGTGTAAAAAAAAACCCGTGCATGCAGTGTCTCACATCTCAGATAAAGAGGAAGACGAGCTGTTTATTGATGCAGTAAGAAACGAATCGATGAATGAAACCTGTTATCTTTACAACGATTGACAAACACGGAATGTAACTTGAACACAACACATCCTACAAATACGACCCTGATTGAAAGAAATAATGATAATCAAATCCTTGATGACAGCAACACTCATAACACTCACAAAACAATTACTGTATATTGACAATCATGTTACGTTATTTTTAAAATGTTCCCTTTTCTTTTTTATAACTTCTTTAACACTACTTCTCCGCTGCAAAGCACAGGTATACTGTACATATACAGGTATATGTATATATATACCTTGATCTACATACTCTCAAATAGACAAACCACACGCCGTGGCGCAATGGTAGAAGCGCCGACGTCCGAGGTTTGATTCCCGAGAGGGGGTGCACTGAGTATGTACGTGCGCTTGCCGATTCATTTTACCCTCACATCCCCTTGGTTTGAGACGTATGAAAAAATATGCAGTTAACGCAGAAAGACAGATCACCAATTGAAGCTTTATGAATAATGGATACAAAGCGCGTTCCTAAGACTGATCGGAGGCAAATTTCATTTCAGAAGACTACCCGACGGAAGCCTTGATAAAAGCGTGGTTTTGTGCAAACTGTCCAAATACGAACCTGATTGAAAGAAATTATAATCAAATCCATGATAACAGCAACACTCATAACGGTCACAAAACTATTACATTCACAATCATGTTACGTTATTTTTAAAATGTTTCCTTTTCTTAGCACAAGCAGAGCTGAGAAGCTTTGATGCATGTACTCCATAATCCATTAAAAAAAATAACGAATTTAAACACACTTTCAATTCCAAGCAAAGGGGAACTTTTGTCAATGCATGATTTCCTGGTACATCGATTACATTGATGCACACATCAGAGCTACAAAAATGTTAGAGTCTGTTAAGTCTGCCCAATTTTAGCCAGGGATGATATTTTTGTTTCTGTTTTGAATTGAAATGCAGTTTAAAAGCATTTTTTTTTCAGAAATTAAAAGAGCTTTACAATATTCATGTCCATGTCTATTATTTGATTCTGTCGCCCACTAAAACCCTTTTAAATTAAAAAAAAAAAATTGCGATTTGGGGCAAATTTTCATGTGTGATTACATACGATTAATCAAGATTAATTATTACACAGCCTCTAATTAATTAGATTAATTTTTTTAATCGAGTCCCACCCCTAATATATATGTAGATATATATATATATATATGTGTGTATATACAGTATATATATAGATATGTATATGTATATATATGTATGTATATATATGTATATATGTATATATATATATGTGTATATATATATATCTGTATATATGTATATATTTGTATATGTGTATATATATGTATGTATATTTATATATATATGTTTATATGTGTGTGTGTATGTATATTTATATATATATATATATATATGCCAGCAACACTCATGACAATGACAACACAATTACATTGTCAATCATGTTACGTTATTATTAAAATGTTTCCTTTTCTTTTTCATTACTTCTTTAACACATTACTTCTCCGCTGCGAAGCGCGGGTATTTTGCTAATAAAATAATAAACGTTTACACGTGGAAACGTGTGTGTGTTTCAGTCTGGCCCGGAAATGTGAGGCGGCCCAGAAGTGTGAGGCTACACCATGAAGCGCAAAGAACTGGCAAGGCGGCCCCAAGTTAATGAGTTGGAAAAAGAAAGAAGGACGAGGCTACAGCACGATGCTGAAAGAAAGTGGCTCCATCGCCAAAGTGAAACTGCCGACGAAAGACAAAGTCGCTTAGCCGCTAATAGACAAGGAGGGCGAGCACATCGGCAAAACGAAACCACCAACTCTGCACTTCAGTTTTTTTCTGACGATTTCAATAGTTTCTAGGAGTCCAGGCTTTTTACAGCACGGGCAAGTAATAAAATAGCAACAAAAGCAGAGTCCTTCGATCATTGTATGACAAATCCAGTGCTGGATGTTCAGTTAGTACAAGACAGCATTTTAAATAAAAAGCTTGCAGTGTTCTAACAAGAAAGCAACGGGCACCACAGCCAGGCCATCTTATAGACGTCAGGAGACAGGATTGTGACATGCACCATATGGCCACAGTAGAGGTCCATTGCTTGTGTAAAATTATTTTAAATTGGAGTTTTTGTATGAACATGATTTTCTGATTGTTGCTTCTCTGTCTTTGAATTCTGAGTATTGGATAATTAAATGGACTTGTTAGTACTGGGTTCCCTTTATCTGCAAACTGTTTTTACCTCATGTTTGCCTTTTTTCTGTTTACCTTATTCATACATATCAATCTTTGTACATTTAAATACATTACTTATAAAAAAAATAGTTCAATGTCTTTGGCCAGTCAACTAAAGGCATTTTTGCTCCTTTTGAACATTGAAAGTACTTTTTGAACCAGATAAGCCAGTTCTCCACTTAGGGCTTGTGAATGCCAAAGCCTGTCCATAGAGTTTGGGGTTAGGCTGCCTAGGGTGAGGTCTATGTCTAGACAAATCTGTGAAGGTTATGGTCTTGTTTGTTGATATTTTAGTTGACTTTGCTTGTTTTGTCATGTTTCTGTTCTATTTGCTATCATTTTGACTTCCTAGTATTTGACCCTAGCCTGTCTCAAATCTTTGATTTATTTTTATCCATCACTTCTTCTCTGCTGTCTGTCTTGCCAGTCAGTGCAAAACCCACTTTGAATATGGCCAACTAGATCATTGCTTTTTGTCATATTTGTTTTCAAAAATGTTTAATTTCACAAATTCACTTTTATTCAATCCATGACCACGAATTTCTAACAAGTATCTTAAGTAGAAGCCAAATATTGATATGGATGGCTTTAATTTTAATATCTCAGACTTCATGTCCATCAGAATTTACACCAACATCAGAAGTATTGAAACCCCTAAACTTGCTGCATACTTTATTGTGAAGTAGATTTAACTTTAATTGGATAATTGTGCCATCCACCCTATAAATCTACACGCAATAACCCACAATGACAAAGTGAAAACATATTTTCAAAAGGTTTTGCGTGCTTATTTTCTTCTTCATATTGTAATTCCACAACAAAATGTTGCTCCAACCTGACACTGCATACATTGGGACTCATGTTTTCTTGAAGGACCTCTTTGCATTTCGCTTCATTGATCCTTCCCTCAATTTTGACCAGACTCTCTTATCCTATCTGCTGAGATGACCACCATAGCATGATCCTACCACCACCGTACTTTACCATAGAGATGGTATTAAGCAGTTGATGAGCAGAGCTTGGTCTTCACCAGACATAATGCTTGGAGTTCTGCCCAAAGAGTTCAATATTTGTCTCTTCAGACCAGAGAATATTTTCTCACAGGCTCTAAGAGTCCTTTAAATGTCATCACATACCATTTTTTTTCAAGAGTGGCTTCTGTCTATCCTATAGATACCTTATTGATGGAATCTTTCCGACAGGTTCTCCCTTCTCAGAGGAGGACTTCTGCTGCTCTGTTAGAGTGACCAGTGGGTTCTTGGCCACCTCCCTGGCCAAGGCCCTTCTTGCACAGTGACACATTTTCAAAAGATGGCCTGGTGGTTCCAAAACTCTTTCAATTCACCATTACTGAGGCCACAGTCCTCTGTGGAACACTCAAAAGCTCTAGAAATGATTTATAACTCTTGTACTGACCTGTGCCTCACCACAATTTGATATCACTGGTCTAGAGAGCTCTTTTAACGTCATGATTTGGTTTTTCTCCTGACATAAGGGGGAATTGTGAGACCTTACATACATAGGAGTGTGCCTTTATAAATGATTTCATATCAATTCAGTTCTCCACAGATGGACTCCGATTAAGTTCTAAACACATCTCAAGGAGGAATAAAGTCAAGCAGGATGCACCGGACCACAATTTGCAGTGCTAGAGCAAAGCTTCTGAATATTTACAGTTTTTGACATTGCATGAAATTACAAACCTTTCTGAAAAAGTGTCCACTTTGTCATTACACTTTTTGACTGGAAACAACTTTAAATTCATCCATTTAAAATTGAATCTACAAGAAAATAAAGTGTGCTGAAAGTGAAATGGATCTGAACATTTTCAGATTCCACTGTTTTTGTTTTTTCATTTTTGTTCAGTGATATATGCCATTAATTGAAAGAAATAAGAATCTGTCAATCTATATTTTTTTCTCTCATTTGTACATCTCCGAGTGTCAGACCCTCAAATGTACAAGTTGTACTTACTTAGTTAATTATCTGTTAGATACTTTTTAATTTGCACCTCAATGCTAATTAGGAATTAGTAAGGAAATTATTAAGCAATTAGAAACTCAAAATCTTAGCAAATCACACAAATATTACAGTTTTGTGCACAAAAAGTGTGAATGTAATAAACACGTTGCTGTTGTGCATACAGAAATGAAACCCATGCGATTTTTTGAAATCCTATCCATAATTAAAGAAACTTGTCTAGTTAAACAAAAAAACTGAACTCATGTTAGAAGGAGAACCTCTACTGTCACTCTGGCACTTCAGCAGCCGGCTGTATTGAGAATCAGAGTTTGGACATCCATAGGATTATTATTCATTTTTATAAGTATTTTTCTTATTGTATGTTATTTAAATCACTATGATAGTGACATCAGTGAACTGCAGGTTTTTTTGTTTTTTCAGTTTATTCTTTTGTGATGCAGATTCGTGAAAGCAGCTGTTGTGTTTACAGTATAGTGGTAATGGTTGTTGATGTGACACAGAGATTACTTAACATACTTGTTATATAGCAACAAATGAAAAATAATAAATAAAAATAAATGAAAAACATGGTTTGAATGAAGTCAGGACAACAGAGGTTCACACCTGGGGCCTCATATATAAACGGTGCGTAGGCACAAAAATATTGCGTACTCCCGTTTCCACACTCACATCATGATGTATAAAAACTAAGCTTGGCGTAAAGCCACGCAGATTATCACACCAGCTCAATCCCTTGCGTACGCAAGTTCTCCGCTCGGTTTTGCAAAATGGTGGCACCCAGCGTCAAAGCAGTGCTATTGTTCCTGTGTGGTTTCCCTTACTTTTTTAGATTCATATCCCTGACACAGTTTTATCAAATACATTGAAATTAACCTTGTTTATTAGTTTAAGGCATCTGATTATAATCAACCCATAACCATATAATGGTACACGGAATGGCCAAACTATTCCAAATACCATCGCCGCTTTAGTGTTGTCACTCTCAGTGCACCGCTCAGAGTATTGAACCCACTATATCTGAGTGTGGAACCACAGCTCCAGAGCAGCTGATCTGAAAGAGGATTATCAGGATATAGCATATAGCACACACTGCCTCGGCCATACGCACAGTCTATTTGAACTTCTCCTATAGAGTACGGCAAACGCTTCAGAGCCTTTCCTGTATTTACATATAATGATAACTGGCTTCTAAGTCGATTTAGATTTCCAAGTACTATCTTCTTGGAGCTCTTGATATCATTTTGAGATGAAATGCAGTAAAGTATGTTTATTACATTATACCGATAAATTTTAAACTTCATTTAAATAATGTACATTGTTAATAATTAAACATGTGCAGACATGGTGGACAGCAGTAAAGATGAGCTGGCACCCCATTCAGGGATGGTTCCTGAATCGCACTGTATGCTTGCTGGGATTGGCGCAACCCTGGATGGATAGATGGATGGAATACTTAAACATGTACTACCAAGATATTTCAGTCTTCCTTAAAAGTTTTGAAGAATCGGTGTTCTAAGCTTACAGATGGCTTGACATTTATTACAGAACTGATTGTGTGGCAATTGGTTACTTGGAGAAAGAAAAGGAAGGACAGGAATCGGGGGTTAGTACGTTTGAAAGAGACAGTATTGCTGCAATAAATTATTTCATCGAAGGTCATGCACGGCGCAGCAAGCATCTTGTGGGAGGCAGGAACAATATCTGGACAGGACGCCAGTTCATTGCTAATACTGCACCACTGTGTCCCTATGTTTAATAAATGCTTTAATTCCTATGATTATGAAAATGACATCATGTATCCATCCATCCATTATCCAACCCGCAGTATCCAAACTACAGGGACACGGGGGTCTGCTGGAGCCAATCCCAGCCAACAAAGGGCGCAAGGCAGGAAACAAACCCTTGGCAGGGCGCCAGCCCACCGCAGATAACATCAAGTATGCATCTTAATATTTAAATTGTTCAGAGAACTGTTAGATCATGAATATGTGTGTCCTGTCGGCGGAAGAGAAAGCAGTTTAAGAAGAACGTAGTGATTCACCTACACAGAGTGCACAAAAGAACACATAGAATACAAAGCATTTAACATGCTTCCGTTAAGATCAGATCTGAGAAACTAGTAAATTAAATGATTTTAAGGTGATGTTTATGACATTCTGCTTTAATGACAAAATAGGCTACATGATTAAAGTGGAAATTTCAAATTAAAGTTGATATTTGGACATTTTTTTTTCCCTATTTCCCTATTTTGTTTTTCTTTTCTCTGTACCCTAATATGCTTCCATATGCCACTCTGACAGTGGGCTATGACTTGCCTTTTCATGGCGACTTTGACATCTGACCACATCTTATTTATTTCAAGCACTGTGTGACTTTCTGAACTTGAACTTTCCAGTTTCTCCACCACTCTGTCACTCAATCAACTTCCTTTGTTGCCTATGTTACTGCTTAAAGCAACAAATAATACATTTTTCTTTGCCTCTACTTGGTATTCGCTGAAATTCTTCTTCCACCATGCTTTTTCCATTGTCTTTTCACAAAGCGCAAAACATAAGGGGCTATTTATATTGATTTGCATATTCAAAGAGGCATAATTATGGGAGTAGTCTGTGCGGGGTGGCAGGCATGTGCATGTGTGTTACTTTTCATGCTGACTGGGATTTATGGAGTGGAAGAACATGGAAGTTGGCGTACACACAGATTTATGCATCTGGAGTTTTTTTGTGCATACGCACATTTCTTCTTTTGTCCAAATTCCATGTTTTAGTATGAATTCTACGCATGGTGTTACCCATGAGGCCCCAGGAAACCAATAATAACAGGCAACTAGGAGGAGAATGTCAAAAACGAAAATTGTGAGCCAAAGTAAAAAGCAAAGTCAAACACTACTTAGTGTTATGCTAGAGAGACTAGAAAAAATTTGTTAATAGTAACTGAGAGAAAAGAGTTAGTCAAAAAGCCAAAAAAAAAAGTCCAGCCTGAGAATTCTACTGAACTACTACCAAAGCCAAAATGAAAGCCAGGAATCAATGTGAAAACTACACACACAAGTGAAAAAACAGAAAAACTTTTGAAAAAGTGATTTGAAAGGAGATGGAGTTTGGAAAATAAAAATAAGGTTTTGTATTCACAGACTCAGACAGGAAGTGTTCCTTTTCATGGCCTTTGAAACCCGTAACATTGTTGATCACAGGTGCCAACCTCTGAGTATTCTGCCTCAGCAGATAGAATTTTAATTAAAGGATTGGGAGATGTAATGTGATTAAAGAGAAGTATGTGCAGAGTTTGAAGCCAAAAAGTCAATCTGATCTTTCACCCAGCCAGAAATGTAGACAAGAATGAATGTAGGCACAAATTAAATTCAAAAAGCACAGAAACACATGCAAAGTCTTTTGTTTATCCGAACAAGGATGCCTAAATGGTGTTTAACATGATCATTTATAAGGTCATGCAATGCACTTTCCTGAGGAACTCTGAGAAGCTACCTTGGCAACAGCCGACACAAATTTCTCAATATGGTTGGCACATGATGACATTCAACATGATGTTGCGATAAGACAGCAAAAAATTATAACTTCTTGGTAAAATTAGAGCACAATAAATTTACATATCAGATCATGTCTTCAGAAACCCCAGATTAGCCACCAAGAAGTGCAAGAAGCAAACTAGAAAAGCCACAAAAAAAAAAAATAAATAAAATACACAAATTACAACACTGAGGATGTGCCCCAAACAACACGCAATTTTGTCCTAACGACAAGACACTAAAACAGAGATGATTTAATTAAACAAAATGGTGGCAAAACACAGACCAAATACATTAACGAAAGAAAGAGAAAACATCTGATCAAAAAAGTAATGTGAGATACAGAATCAGGCACCACCAACACCCCTAAAATGGGTGCAAGAATTGTTAGGAGGATGCTAAGAAACCTACAACTAATGTTAATTAACTAACTTCTTTACAACACTTAGAAATAAAGCTAACTACACTAAAGGTTTTAAGGACGCTGTTTATCCCCTTAAGGGTAGTGCATCCTGAAGCCATTGGCATATTTATTGTGTCACTTTCTTGACGTAATCACCATGACAATCTCGATCACGTGACAAATCCAAAATGTGTTGTATAAACAACGAAAAAAGAATAAGACAGAAATAAAACTTTGTTAGGATAATTCAAAGCTGAAATTAAATCTCAAAAACAGAATCCTGATGGCAAAAAAGAGCCGTAAAGAGACCAAAATACAAATAAAAAATGTATTAAATTATCATACGTAAGGTTATTTGTTCATTTGTTCGTTGGATCCCTTTCGAAATGGAATCAAAAATAAGAAACTAATTTAGTGTGAGTTGGGCCAAAAAAAGCAGTTTTGCTTTTAATTTAAAGCAATTCTTTAGCTTTTCTGATTTCAGCCTGACTTCTGATTCCCCTTTTGTATCTCCCATTTTTATGCCTTTTTCTTCTTGGTGTTCTTCACCCCAGAAATTTTTCAAATATTACGTGATGTTAGTTACAGTTATAATTGTAACAGGCTATCTACCATCTGCTTTTTTAATTTTATTTGCTATTTCAGTTTAGGTCGGCACTGTTATATCTTAGGGTTACCTACAGAATCCAAGGGGTTTGCATGTTTTCCACGTATTCACATGAGCTTTATTGTGTTTTCTGGAAATTGGTGTACTTGATGTAAGTGTGTGTGTGTTGTCTGCTAAGCATTGAAATAAATGTGGGAAACGATTGAATTAAATCTCATCTCAAAATGACACAGAAAGACATGTGGTAAGCAGGACAGGTCAAGGGCACCATGTGACTCTTTTTCTGTCTCTTTCTCTCTTCTGAAGCTTTGACCCATCTTGTCTCACTGTCAAGCAAACCTATTTTGTCTCTTTGGATCTACTGTGTCTCCCATTTCCTCAAATTCTTTGTTTTTATAATATTCTGTCTGAGCCAACTAACCTATGGTCAATCAGCAAAGCAGTGGTTTTCTTATCTTTTCAGGGAATAAAGGCCAGGGGTCTGTCAAGAAAGGGCCAGTTAAAGCCCAATGAGGCTTTCCTTGTGTGATTTTATGGCTATACAAGAAATAAATTGTGTTTCCAAACTTGAACTCGGAGTACCCCAACCATCTACTCTTTTTAATCGGACCCCCTGGTCCAATTAAGTGAGCTGTTATTTCCCAGTTTGTGTGTTTTGGGGTCAAAGTAGAAACTAAGTTTGGAAATTTTTTTTATTAAAATGTATTAAGCAGTTATATGAGGATAATATAGTTTTTTTTTTACTTTTTGATACATTTTTCATAATGATTTTCATTATGCTTTTCCAGGTGTTCTGGTTATTTAATCCATTATTTACAGACGTGGACAAGTATGTTAGTACCCCACCTTGATAATTGTCTGTGAAATAACTTGACTTAACTGACTAAAGCAATTGGCACCCATCATTGTTTATTACATATTTACCGTTTTGTTTCAACAGAACAGCTCAATAAAAACACAAAGGAGTATAGCATTGAGAAAAACAATGGTACCCTCAATCTAATATTTTGTTGCTCAAACTTTAGAGGCTATCAGTGCAAACAAGCGATACCTGGAGCTCTCCATGAGACATCTGCACCTGTCCACAAATCGTCTGGCCCTCTTGTCCTGAGCAAACTGCTCCAAAAGTGTCAAGGTTGAAGGAGGCATTCTTGAGACTGCATGTTTCAGTTCTTTTCATAGACGTTCAATAAAATTCAAATCAGGGATTATAGTAAGCCACTTTAGGATAGTCTGATGTTTTGTTCTTTGCCATTCTTGGGTGCTTTTAGCTGTGAGTTTTGGCTCCTTATCTTGTTGGAGAATTCATGACCTGTGACTGAGACAGCGCTTTCTGACACTGGGCAGTACGTTTCACTCCAGAATGTCTTGATAGTCTTAAGATTTCATTATTTCCTGCACTGATTTGAGGCACCCCATGCCAACACTGCAAAACAACCCCAATGTATAAGCAAGCCTCCTCCATGTTTCACAGTAGGCATGGTTTTCTTTTTTTTTTCCATCTGTGGACATTGAGTTGATGTGACTTGTCAAACATTTCCATTTCCGTCTCATCTGTTCAAAGGACATTCTCCCAGAAGCACTGTGACTTATCAATATGCATTTTAGCAAATTCCTGTCTGGCTTTTAATGCTTTTCTTTCAGCTTCTTCCACTGAGCCCACTGTCACTCAAAAATCAACAGATGGGTCGATCAGACACTGATAGATCTCGACCTTCGAGTTCAGCTTGTATCTCGTTGGATGTTGTCCATGGCTTTTTATCTACCATTCTCACTATCCTTCTGCCCATTCTGGGGTCGATTTTCCTCTTGAAGGCACATCCAGGGAGGCTGGCTATAGTCAGTAAAATGGACCTTAAACATCTTAATAAAATTTGCAACTGTTGTCATAGGAACACCAAGCTACTTGGAGATGGCCTTCTAGCCTTTGCCTTTGCCTTTAACCGGCTGGCCTATCATTTTTTTCTGATCTCCTCATACAACTCTCCCCTTTGCTTTCTTTGGTCCATGTTCAGAGTGGGACACACACTGTCAGCAGAGTGACAACTTTTCTCCATTTAAATAGGTCAAATGATTTATTTCACAATTGGAGACATGTGCCATACAACAGCAAGTTTGAAAAATCTGTCTAATCCAATTATTTAGGATCTTTTCTAGAGATACCAACAAATCGTTCATGCCATTTTAGAATATATTTGTAGAATAAGCAATACTTGATCTGTTGTCACACTTGCTTTGCTTTACTCGATGACATATCAAAGCCATGTAGGTATACAGGGGACAATTACCGTATATACTTAAGTTCTACCACGGATAAGTCAGGACTTGATTTAACCGTATAATTTCCAGTATTTTATAATGTCAGTCATATAAGTCAAATGTGGAAAACTCACGCTATTGGTCCAAGAGATTATGATATGCTAACGCCCACCTGAGAGAGTAACCACGGAGCACACTGCCTTTTTTTGTATGTGGGTGTGGCAATGTGCTGTAGCAACGTGTGCTTCTAACCTCGCTCTCTCTTTCTCTCTCTCTCTATTGTGCCTACGTGACCACACGGTAATACTCAAAGTATTCCTTTATCATAAGAGCATCCTTTATCTATGATGGAGCGTTCGATCAGAATAAAATATGAAGCTGGTTTTAAACTAAAATTTGTGAAGTAGTGAAATTAAATTTAAATTTTTAAATTAAAAGTTGAAAAGTAGTGAAAGAGATTAGTAACTGCGCTGCTGCAACAAAATTCGATGCATCTGAGAAACTGATGCAAGATTGGAGGAGGCAAGAAGACGTAAAAAAAAGAAAAAAATTGAGTCTTGCATTTTTGAACAGGCGTATAAGTCGGGGTCTGATTTATGATCGATTTTTCGGGTTTCAAGACCCGATTTATACGTGAGTACTGTATATACTCACGGATAAGTTCTCCCACGGATAAGTCAGGAGTTGATTTTAATGTGTAATTTCTTGTATTTTATAATGTTGGTCGTATTAGTCGAATGCAGAAAACTCACGTTATTGGTCCAAGAGATTATGATATGCTAACACCCACCTGAGAGAGTGTGGCAATGCGTTGTATCAGCGTGTGCTTCTAACGTCGCTCTATCTCTCTGTTGTGCCTATGTAACCACACGGTAATACGTGAACTATTCTGAAGCAACGTTTGCACTGTTTTGTGTTTTTTTGTATCTCACACCCTCATACACCTTTATCATATGAGCATCCCTTTCCCTTATCTACGATCGAGCGTTCTATCAGAAGAAAATATGAAGCTGGTTTTAAATTAAACGTTATTGAAGTAGTGAAAGAAATTGGTAACTGCGCTACTGCAACACGCTTCAAACTGAAAAACTGATGCGAGATTGGAGGAGGCAAGAAGATGTAAAAAAAAAACAATTAATGGTCGCATTTTTGAATGGCCGTTTAAGTCGGGGTCTGATTTTATGATCGACTTTTCAGGTTTCAAGACCTGACTTATACATGAGTATATAGATAGATAGATAGATAGATACTTTATTAATCCCAAGGGGAGATTCACATAATACGGTATTTTTCAGGAGGCATATGCCATTTTTTCAATGAGCTGTAAGGGGACCAACAAATTTGTTCATGTCTGTCAGTGAGTCCGACACTGAAGAAGCTACAGCCTTATATCACTTAGTGCCATTTGCCCAGGTTATGAATTGACATTATTAAGATAAAATGAAGGGAGCAAATTACACAGGAAAAGGGCAAAACAATAGGAAAATAATAAGAGATTTAAGCATTTAAAGCTGTAGCAAAAACAGAGATATTTCTAAATGTTTTATTAATGTAAAAATCATACTGTGGTGCTTTTCTGGATGCAGAATAAGCGAAGAGAAAGTAAAGCCAGTTAATTAAATGAAATCAGGTATTCTCAGCTATTATCACTTATTGTGAATCTGTTTGGTACAAAAAGCTGCAGCCAGAGTGAGATCCCAGGACCACAAATCTAAAGTAATATTCTGACTTTCTGTTTGAATTTACTAACTTTTTAGAATTATTTTCATTTTTACTTCTGCATACCAGTAACGGGTATTCTGCTTTTTCATTCCAGCAGAGTTTCTGTGTACACAACTATATCTTCAGCACTGCCAGCATGCAGCAGACAGCGTCAGACGAGCAGGCAAACTGAAGATGACACCTGCCCATCTCAGTACAGTAAGTAATACTTGCCAGTGGAAAAGCGTTTGGTGTGTTATGTATCCAGACAGGTGTTCCCTTACAGACCTGAAAGGCCTTTGAATCAAAGAGGAGAAACCAAAAAACAGCATCTCTGATCTGTAAAGAAACACAGCCATAGCCACCAGGTTACAGTTGTCAGTCTCATGCTGGGAAGATTTTCCTGTTATGCATTGAAAAACCCAATACTTATTAAGCAGATTTTGATTGCCGATAAAAGTAAAAATAAAATAAATGTGTTTAATAAATATGCAGAAAAAATTTCATACAGTATGTGGTGATGAATAATGTGGCAGGCAGCGTGGCGTAGAGGTGAAGGATTTGGACCTCAAACTCTGGGGTTGTGGGTTCAAATCTTTCTTCAGATACTGTGTGCCCCTGAGCAAGTCATTTCTCCTTTGTATGCTGCAATTGGGAAGACAAAAGAAATATTAAAAGTTTATGGAAACCCATGCTTTTAGACCCATAGCACGATCTGGGACTCTGAGTTCTGAGTAATTCATAACTGAATGTAAACAAGTAGTGAGAAAGAAATGTACAAAGACATTTGGAAGAAGTGCAAACAGTACTGTCATTTATTACAAAATAGGATGTAAAGTGAGAAAACAATACTCAACAAAAATAGGTGTGCAAAAATTACTATTGCACAGTCCTGCAATGATACACACACTGGAAAAATAACTATACAAACAAACCGGGAGGCAGAAAATTAAGGATATTTACAAGTCTAGCACTATATGTTCTGCAATCAAAAAACTCAGTCCAAGAAAGTTTTTCTTCAAAGAGAGAATATTGTGTGAGAGATGGCTGGCAGCTCAGCCCGGCCGGGACACCCCTGAAATGGAAGGATGGGAGAGGGCAAAGACTTTTGGACACTACCTCCCCCAAAATGCCAGATGGCAGCTCCCCTGGAGTGTAGCGGTGCCCCGGATTCCCACAGGGCATCCTGGGACTTGGAGTTCGGTTTCTCAGCCCTGTTGGGTGCCGTGGGTGCTGCCAGGGGAGTCATGCTTTCCTTATAACCCGGAAGTACTTGGAAGTCATGAGGATGGAAGCCCCAAAGTACTTCCGGGCTGATTAAAGAACTTGGGTTATCCATCTGACCCGGAAGTGCTGGCAAGTCACATGGGAGGAAGAACAGAAGCACTTTCGGGTCAAGGACTATTTAAAGGACTGCTGGGAACCCAGCAAGCGAGCCAGAGTCGGGTGGAGGTGGACAAAGCTTGCTGGGAGGTGTGGAGAAGAATGTTGTATTTACTTGCCTGTTTATCTGTGGCTGTGATGCTTAGAGGGCACTGTCTGAGAAGAACAAGAAATAAAACACGTTCTTAATGCTTTTACCTAGTGTCCTGAGTGTCTGTCTGTTGGGTTTAAAGGGGCAACAGTGCCATCTAGCGTGCACAATATGCATATATTGTGACACTTGAGTCACTGTCTTGCACCCCAAAACACAAGACTGAGTCTCAGTGCTTTAGCAAAACCAGTTTTATTCCACTTGAAACAGGAACAGCAGGGTTTTTTATTGGAGTGGGAGCTACCACTCTCCTATACACAGACACAGCAAACGGGCATAGTCAGGACCAGGTCAGTGGCCAAGTTATACTGTTTGCTGCATTTTTAATATTCCTTGCATCACGCATCAGTGACAGGCACTCATAGCGTGATCTCAGTCAGCTCGTGGTTGTTTCCGTGATGTTATGCTGCTGTGTTGTGAATCTGTGCTTGCCTCGGTGATGGACGAGCAATCTTCCACAGACGCGACAGTTGCACTCTGGTGTGTCATCCCATTGGTTCGGGGGGTGAGCCTAAAGAGTTCAGAATCCTCAAAATATATACAGTAGGTAGATAGATATGGAAGGCACTATATGATAGATAGATAGATAGATATACACATAACAGTACTCCTCCCTCCATCTCACCGCCTCTACTTCCAAGATTGTCTCCACATGGATTTAAATCAGAGGCTCTCTCCAGCATCTCCTTGCTGTCCTCACTACTCTTCTAAATGATCTGTATTTTGGATCATTCTGAAGACAAGATGTCTCTTAGCATACTACAGCGATGTTTTATATGGCTGCTCGGTTCTGGGGAACCAATCTCTGCAGATGATCCTCCAATCCCCATCCCTTGTAGCGACACCTTATAGCCATGCTATGCATTATTGTTTTATGAGAACTTACTTTCCCACCCTTTGCAGCACTGTCTCTCTCACTTCCATAATGGGGCTTCGTCGGGATGATGTCCATGTAACCGGTAGTTTGCGCTGGGATCGAGACATTTATACTAAAATCCATTGAAACCTCAGATACAGTAGATGAGTTCCATTGAGTTAATTCTGTGACTTTTAAAACCAATTTGCTGTACTAGTGATGACTCAGGTGTGTCACATTAATAGGTTTGAATACTTCGGTGATCGATTATTTTGTCTTTTATATATGTGATTAATTTAGACCTCTTTGCAGAGATCTGTTTTTAACATCAATGCGCTTTTTTCTATTGATCAGTGTCAAAAAAGCCAAATAAATGAAATCCTTTGTGATTCAATGTTGTATAACAATAAAATGTGAAAAGAAAAAGAAAAAAATCCAAGTGGGTGAATACTTTTTACATTTTATAGGCACTACATAATTATATATATTCTAATAAATAAATTCACATACCTGGGGACCACTTCCCGGGCTGTGAGGAGGTAAGCAGTACCACCCCGGGATGATAGGTGGTGCTGTCACTAACAGTATATTCTCTTTTTCCCCATATCATTGAAAAGCCACTCAAAGAGGACACCAAGGTCAAAAATGCCCAAGAAGGCTCTGCCCCTTCCAGGTCAGACACTATAAAACCTGGTCAGTCTCAGAGGATGGCATCAGATCTTGACCTGACAACCAAAGAGGATAGCGCTCACATGACTGAAATGAGTACTTAAAGCTGCCTGAAGCCTTTTTATTTTCTGTTTGTGTGCCCAAGTGACTTGTATATATAGTAAAGCAAAAAGTACAACTATGAAAACAATAGAAAAACAAAACTAACAATGAAAGTGAACAGCTGCTGTGTTGTTCAACCGATGGCCTCTTTCAGTCAGCTCTGCTAAATGCCTCTCACTCACAGGGCAATAAGGCCAAAGTTATCCCATTCCCTCAGAAGAGCCTGAGAGTATTGTGGTCCATTAGCAGGCAGAGTATCACATCTCAAGATGTTTCAATCCAATGCATCCCAAAGGTGCTCACTGGGGTTAAGGTTAGGAGAGAAAGCAGGAAAAGGCAGCTCAAGACAGCTGTGATCACAGCAGCTGTGCATTTGCATGTCATTGTTCTTCTGCAGGGTCAAATGTGTAGGAGTCACGAGCAGAGAACCTCTGACAAGTCGCCTTGCTCTTACAGCAGCAAAATGAAGTCTGGCCCTCACTGTCCTCTCACACATGTGGGCATTGTGTCTGCTGGCAGTTTCAGCCGCAGTCTTATAAACTGATCTGCAATGATATTTCAGATGGGCCAATAAAATGTTTCGAATTTGCTCTGGTGTGGTTACTTGAGGACAACCCAGTCTTGGATAGTAATCTGCCTCTTTGGTCTGCTGACCCAGAGAATGCCTGTCTGCAGTATGCCAATGGCCCTCTGCCTTGCTTCTGGTGACATTCAGAACATTCTGCAATGCACAGTAAACAGACTAAAGTGTGGCCTTTGTCTTGCTTTGACCAAAACATCAAATTAAGGCATTTTTAAAAGTGATCTTATATTATAATAATAATAAAATAGTAGAATGATTTCCAGCATATAATTTGATGGTTATTTTGTTTGCCTTTTTATGTAAACTTGACAAAGCACATATAATATTAGATTTTGCTTTGGAGGCATATTTTACTTCATTGATGAGAACAGTGGGACTTCAATGTTTAACTAACCCCCGACTCCCCGAGTCTTTAGGATTGACTCAGGATGTGAAATTTATGGTAACGGAAATGGAGCATCAGACCAACTTGGCAAGGGTGACTGTATTTGGGCTTGGAGCCTATGAGCCATCCACCATAAGAAGGCCATAAACTGACTAAACAAAGTAACTCGGGGATGAGTTGTACCTGAGCACTTTCGTTGATAACTGGTCAGGAAGAGGTCACTCAGTTCTATGATGCTCCATTGGTTTGTATTTTGTAGTAAAAATGGTATAAACTTGGTCACCTTGCCTTTACCTCTCTCTCGATATTATCATCTGGCCATGAAGAGAAGACCATGATGAAGTCAAATTTATCTCGACAACCATTCTGAGACAGTCAAGTGCCCTGCTTCAGGACTCCATTCAAAGGCCATGTGATAGCAAAGCAAACTAGACCGAAGATAAGCAAGGGGCTGCCTATGGACCCAAGATGCACTGCTGTGTAAGCTGTAAGGGTATGGTTGGCCAATATTCACATAGCATTTTAATGTTTTTGGGCATTTTTATCATTAATACATAATTAATAGTGTAACTTAACTCTGGGCAATTTCTTTAATCTGACTAATTGCCCAAGGATACAATGTAGGAGGGAAGTGGGGAGAAAGTGTTCAAGTACCTGATCACAGAGTGGTAAATGTATGGAATTTTAGACAATTTATTAAGATCTATACAATAAAGATTATTAAATGGTAAAATATAACAAATATAATATACACCCTTCGATGGGCTGGCACCCTATCCAGGCATTGCTCTTGCCTTGTGCTGCATGCTTGCTAGGATAGGCTCCAGCTCCCTGCTACTCTGCTCAGAATAAAGTAGATTTATAATATAATATAATATAATATAATATAATATAATATAATATAATATAATATTATGACATCTTGTAATTAATGTTTAGAATGTTTACTGTGTTTATGAGGGGCTCTGGGTTGCTTGTGACTGCATAGAGAGACAGAAGAAGCATGCAGAGGAAGGGAGGAGACAGGGAGGAAGGAGGTATGTGTGCACATGTGTTTGGATGATGAGATAGAGAAAAGAAGCTTTAAGAGTGAACAGAGAAAGTAACTAAATACAGTAGTGTACAAAAAGGGGTAAAAACAGTATAGTGACATTTATCGTTTTAGAGGTGTGCCCAGTGACCCTAATCAGCAGGCTGGGGATGTTTTTTTGTTGTTGCTCTGTTCAGTTCTTGTTTAACAATAAACTCAGCATCTTTAGAACACCATGATTCAAGTACCTGTTTTTGTGTCTTAATCTCCTTAGGCTCTATAATATAATATAATATAATATAATATAATATAATATAATATAATATAATATAATATAATATAATATAATATAATATAATATAATATACACCTTGTATATTGCCCCAGTATTGCCCTGCCTTTTGCCAACTGCTTGCTGGGATAAGATTCACCTCACCACTACTCTGTTCAGGATTAAGCAGATTTATAATATAATATAACTAGGGGGCTTTGCCCCCTGCTCACTTCGATCATCAACCCCTGGGCCAGTGCTACGTGCTAGCCTTATTGTGGTTCTGCTACTTGCGTACGGGGATGCAGATGTACAATTTAAACTTTTTTAATTTTGGAGTGTTACATTTGTATCAATGCGTTGTATAACTGCCCATGATTGAATTTCATTTCTTTCTCTTTATTAAATAAAACAACTTTTTCGAATGTTTGGCTCTGAGATCTGTTAATTGTCTTTGCAAAAGCTATTCTAATGGGAAACTGTTAATGTTTTAATACGAATGGCTTAGTAATAAATGCAGCACCCCGAGGCGCTTGTGCTAATCGCTGGAGAATTTAACCATGTGATGCTGGACAAAACATTGCCTGCCTTCTCCCAGTATGTGGACTGTAACACCCGGGGAAATAGGACTATTGACCTACCGTATGCAAACGTTAAAGTCGCTTACAGCGCCACTCCGCTGCCTGCATTTGGGAACAGATCATAACCTGGTGCTGCTCCAGCCTCACTACAAACCAAGAGAGAGGGAGCTACCTACAACCACATGCTCATTCAGGAAGTGGTCCCCCAAGGCAGAGCAGGCTCTGAAAGACTGCTTTGGAACTACAGACTGGGATATCCTGCAGGGGTCACATAGTGAGAATATTGAAGAGGCTGTTGACTGCACAACTGATTACATCAACTTCTGTATGGACATTGTAGTTCCAGTAAGAACAGTACGCTGCTATGCTAACAACAAGCCATGGATTACAAGTGACATCAAAGGCCTTTTGAACCAGAAGAAAAGGGCTTTTAAAGGCGGTGATCAGCATGAGCTCAAGCGCGTGCAGAAGGAACTCCGAGTCCAGCTCAGAGCAGTGAAGGAGCAGTACAGGGGAAGCAGAAGTTGCAGAATAACAGCATGATGGAAATGTGGGATGGGATAAAGATCATCACTGGCTGCAGCTCGAAGCAGGGTGTCACCATCAAGAGAAACGTGGAGATAGCAAACCAAATGAACAACTTCTTTAGTAGGTTTGACCACCCTAACCCACTCTCACCTCGGAGTACTGCATCCTCCAACCATCCTTCTGCTGATACCAGCATAGCAGAGACATCCTTACCCACAATTACAGCAGCGCAGATGAGCAGAGAGCTGAGGAGACTTCGTGCCAGCAAAGCAGTGGGTCCAGATGGAGTATCGCACACGGCTGCTGAGGGCCTGTGCGCTGGAGTTGGGGAGTCCTCTACAGCGCATCTTCAACCTGAGCCTGGAACAGGGGAGAGTCACAAGGCTTTGGAAAACATCTTGTATCACCCCAGTCCCAAAGGTATCACGTCCTAGTGAGCTGAATGACTTCCGGCCTGTCGCTCTGACGTCACATGTGATGAAGACCATGGAGCAGCTGCTGCTTCACCATCTGAGGCTACAGGTCTGCCACGCCCTCAACCCTCTGCAGTTCGCATAGCAGGAGAAGGTGGGAGCGGAGGATGCCATCATCTATATGCTACATCGATCCCTTTCCCACTTGGACAGGCAGTGATGCTGTTAGAATTATGGTTTTGGACTTCTCTAGTGCCTTCAACACCATTCAACCTCTGCTACTTAGGGACAAGCTGACAAAGATGAGAGTCGATTCACACCTGGTGGCATGGATCATGGACAATCTTACAGACAGACCTCAGTATATGCGTCTCGGGAACTGCAGTTCTAACATTGTGGTCAGCAACACAGGAGCACCGCAGGGGACTGTACTTTCTCCGGTCCTGTTCAGCCTATATACATCAGACTTCCAATACGACTCGGAGTCCTGCCACGTGCAAAAGTTCGCTGATGACACTGCCATCGTGGGCTGCATCAGGAGTGGACAGGAGGAGGAGTATAGGAAACTAATCAAGGACTTTGTTAAAAGTCACCTACAACTGAACACCAGCAAGACCAAGGAACTGGTGGTGGATTTTAGGAAGCCCAGGCTCCTCATGGACCCCGTGATCATCAGAGGTGACTGTGTGCAGAGGGTGCAGACCTATAAATACTTGGGATTGCAGCTGGATGATAAATTGAACTGGACTGCCAATACTGAAGCTCTGTGTAAGAAAGGTCACAGCCGACTATACTTCCTTAGAAGATTGGCGTCCTTCAACATCTGCAATAAGATGCTGCAGATGTTCTACCAGACGGTTGCGGCAAGTGCCCTCTTCTACATGGGCTGGGCTGGGGAGGCAGCATAAAGTTGAAGGACTCCTCACACCTGGACAAAATTGTTAGGAAGGCAGGCTCTATTGTAGGAATGAAGCTGAACTGTTTAACATCTGTGGCAGAGCGTCGGGCGCTAAGCAAACTCCTGTCAATCATGGAGAATCCAGTGCATCCACTGAACATGATCATCTCTAGGCACAGGAGTAGCTTCAGCAACAAACTGCTGTCACCGTCTTGCTCCACTGATAGACTGAGGAGATCGTTCCTCCCCCACACTATGCGACTCTTCAATTCCACCCAGAGGACTAAACGCTAACATTATTCAAAGTTATTGTCTTTTTTTACATGCATTTTTATTACTCTTTAATTTAATATTGTTTTTTGTATCAGTATACTTCTGCTGGATTATGTGAATTTCTCCTTGGGATTAATAAAGTATCTATCTATCTATCTATCTATCTATCTATCTATCTATCTATCTATCTATCTATCTATCTATCTATCTATCTATCTATCTCAAGATCTCCTTTGTTGTCTAATGTTATCTGCGGAAGATGTACTACATTATCTTTCTTGGATACATCCTTCTTTCTACAGTAATTCGTACGGAGGAAGACCGGACGGTATTAACGGTTGTAGATATTCGTGATATTGTAAGTTGTTGTTTTCATCTTCCACACGATCACCACCAACTGTTTCAGCATAATCTATTGATACGCATCTAACCAATTTGCCGTGTTACCGATTGACATTTTTGCTGTAAATTCGTTTGACTTCTTCATTTCTAGGTGCTGTTGATAACCCTTTGTGATGAAATTTGGACATAATATGAACTTAAAGAAAGGAAAACATTAAAATTCATAAGAGCTGAGAGTACAAGAAGTGTGTCTGACAAAAGCATTCACAAGACTAAGAGGTGAGAGGACCATGGTCTTGTTTGAAAATGGTTGATAGGAGGATGTGACTTGAAGGAATCTCATGACAATATTCTCGTCTCATGGGACTTGAAAAAATCTTTTCCAAAAAGTCTTGTTGCGTCAAAAGATTTTATAATATAATATAATATGATATAATAAATGTTTTTCTTGCTTTCATTTTTTTCTTTACTTAGTTCTAGTCCAATGAATAGCCTGAAATGGTACAAAGGTAAGCTGTGAAGTGCCAGAGTTAACAACTATCCTGGCAACATTGGGACAGGTGAGCTACAATTCTGGTTGGTACTGTATGTCAGACCATTCACATACCCAAATTTACAAATGGCCAAGGAAAATATCATGTCCCGAGAATCACCCAGACTAACACAATTCAGTTTTGTAAAATTCTCACAGCTATTGCCCAGGATTTGAATTCAGAAGTTTGGGAAAATGAGATAGCAGTGCTAGCTCCTATGCTCCCTATGAATGGATGACCCCAAAATAGTTTAAAGCTCTTTCTGTCCTTCATTTCAAATTTATTATGTAGTTTTTAGCCCTGTGTGGGCCAAACCCAGCCACTCAAATGGAAGCTAGGCTGCCTTTTAGTGTATTTCTTCCAGCTGGTGGGATTTAGGCCTGCTTTCCTGGCTATTTTTAAAAACCTAACACTACTTTGGAGTTGGTGATTCAAAATAATTAGCAGAAAATTTAGAAAAGATGGTTCATGGCACTACATGGTGGCTTATTAGAAAATGAAGTAAGGACAGGAGACCTAGGTGTAAGAACAATTGAAATCTAGGATTTGGACCTCACAATAGCAGGCGTGTCTTACCAGCTATTCTCAAAGGATTTAGGGCTGTAAGTTTCCACTAGATGTTGAATTTCTGCCAGTTTCTGAAGAGAGTGAATTAAATAATAAAACAGTGAACCATATAAATAAATAACAATTCCTACTTAAATGGCTTCAACGTGCACACAGTGTGCCACAAGGGACTACAATTCCCATGAGCCTATAGTTTTGGGAGCAGTCCCAAAACAGTGATTGACAGGTGGCCCCGCCTCTTGAGGAACCATCAAGAAAACAAAAGGAATAAGACAGAAAAGTCTTATACATAGAAACTAAATAGTAATCGTAATTGACAAAAAATACATAATTATACAAATAATAAACTAAAATAACAACATTAAAATAATTGATAATCACCAATTAGAGAAAGAAGAGTAGGATGAAGGGTGAGGAAGAATTTTAAATCATTTTGTGTTCTGTGCTGTGCTGTGCTGCGAAATAGAGCAAAAAGGCCTGTAGAGAAACTTTTGTATGACAAAATACACTTTATTTGAACCAATGACTGTATTCATATCGGTTGTGTCGACGGTTGGAGTTGCTGCTACATCCCTTTCTGGTCACTATCTACTATATAATAAAAAGGTCTGTGTGCCCACTTTCTCTTAGCAATCTGATTGGTCGATTTGGCTTTGGTAACATGACGAAAGTGTGTGAGTGTGAGAGGTATGAAGAGGAGTAAAGGAGTATGAACCACTCAGAGAGAGTCGCCTTCAAAGATGGCATGTATAAAACCAGATAGAAGGCAACAAAGGTACCTCGCAAATAATAAAAAAGTACAAGAAGTGGGCTTTACGGGAGAGAGGGAGTGGCGGTTGAAAGACATTCACACACACACAAATACAGAGGAAAGGTTCTGAAGGTACATGTTAGGGAAGAGATAGTAAACATTTTTTAAATGATTCTATTTCCTGTTTGTGATGTTATGTATATATAATACCAGGGGTTCACCCCCTGCTCGCTTCACTCGCCATCCTCCCTGGCCTGCGCTACGCTCCAGCCACTTCATATCTCTACCTTGTGAAGAGGGGGGCTGAACACATCCCAAGGAGACGCAGTCACTCCTCAGGAAGCCCCTCTTAAACCTCCTCTTTGCTCGATCAGCTGCTGGCTTGCTGTGTGATCTGCATCTCGTATGGCGCTTCGAACATTTAAAAGCCTGTACAGCAGCTGTCCTACTCTTTGACTTTTATTTCCGGTCCCGGACATGGTTAAACCTCTTGGCACAAAGTCTCATCTCACAGGACATGAATTCTTGATATTTTTTAGTTCATCATTTAAAAATGGAATAAGAATCTGAAAATCTAACAAAATCACTTTAAACTTTGTTAAATTCTGAAAAGAGTGATGCCAAACATATATATGTAGGTTTTAAAATAAGCCCGATTTAAAGCTTGACAAAAAACGTGACATTAAAATGCCACATAAAATCGTTGCACTTTTAGGCTTAGGATTTTATATATAGAGAGTGGATAACAATCTCCACTGTGCAACTCACATCTTGCACCTCCCAATTTAGAGCTCTTTGGAGCCCTTAAAGATGCCATCTGTCTCCTCTTTGGTGGCAGAATTGGCACTCCAGCCACCATAAGAAATCTCACATTGGTTCCATTCCATCTGAACTAGTGTGGTGCTGAGGTTTCACCCATTGCATGGCTGCACTTGGGTCCTAATCTGGGATCCTGAGTTGGTTTGTCATGTGCTGGGTGCCGCAATGTGCTGTATCAGTGCATGCTCCTAACCGCTCCTCCTCTCTCTCCTCTGCTTTTCCACTCTCTCCACTCCCCAAAAGACGTACGGGTCAGGTTAACTGATGACTTTAAATGCATTCAAGTGTTAGGGTGTGAATGAGTGGACTAGCTCAATGTACAAGATTCTTTCATTACTTGTGCCCAGTGTGCCATGGTAGCATCTAGCTCCCGGTGACCCTGAACCAGGGATTTTTTTGTAACGGCTCCTCAGCCATGACAACAGCTCGTGGCATTGACTAAATCTTAAATGATTCAATCATCAATTGTGTGCTCTCCAAATTTGTAAGTTTTACCCATCGCTGTACATTCCATACTAACTGGTTCTGCCATGTACTACATTCGTCCATACTAGGGTCATCTGTAGAAAAGTACAGCATTCTAAAACAGACACGATTCATGGATTCCGTCAGCACCTCACTGAAAAACAGTCTGAAAATACTGCAGCCTCTATTGCATGCTCTTAACTCAGTGGTTCTCAACCTGTGGGGCGGGCCCCATAGGGGGCACGAAGTAACAAAATGGGGGGTGCGAAGAATCAAAAATATGAAAAAAACATCTGTTGAAACCAAAACAAATTAACTTAAACTACATTCTGATACTAGAACAATAAATAAAAAGAGTTAGATAAATGTTGCTAAAAGTTAAGTAGGTATAATAAAATATGCATCTACATTTCAAAAAAATGTTAGGGGGCCGCGATTAAAAGTGTTATGAAAACTCAGGTCGCAAATACTTAAAGGTTGAGAAACGCTGTCTTAACTGTATTCCAGTTTCATGAAGTGAGTGTGAATGTGGGTTCTCGTAAATGAATCTAATTGTTGCTCCAATAAGAGCCTCGTCACTGACAAGCACTGTCACCACACTTCTATTCATATGATTGGTTGGCCCCCCACTCATATGCTTCGATCCTGCAAGATACTTTAATTCATGGCTGTTACAAGGACAATGACCAATAATGAATTTGGAAGACTGGATTTGATGAAAACAGTTACAAGTTTGGAATTTTCTTTAAAACTCAATCAGAATTAATAACTGATTGACATGTCGATTTCAGAAATTCTTTGTTTTTAATTTTAAACTGTCAAGCACAATATTATGCAGTACAGTACAGGTGACGATTTGTCAATTTCTAATTTTAAACATGTTTTTTCACCAAATTAACAAAGCATGTACAGTAATCCCTCGCTATATCGCGCTTCGACTTTCGTGGCTTCACTCCATCGCGGATTTTAAATGTAAGCACATCTAAATATATATCACAGATTTTTCGCTGGTTCGCCGCTTTCGACAATGGGTCTTTTAATTTAGGTTACATGCTTCCTCAGTTTGATTGCCCAGTTGATTTCATACAAGGGACGCTATTGGCGGATGGCTTAGAAGCTACCCAATCAGAGCATGTATTACATATTAACTAAAACTCCTCAATGCTATAAGATATGCTTCCCGCGCGGTGTTTGTTTGCTTCTCTCTATCTTTCTCACTCTCTCTGCATGACGGAGGGGGTGTGAGCAGAGGGGCTGTTTGCACAGAGGACACGGACGCTCCTCTACAAAATGCCACTTTATCGCGGTGCTTCTGTATACTTAAAAGCACGTATTGATTTTTTGATTGTTTGCTTTTCTTTGCGAGCGCTCTCTCTGACATTCTCTGCTCCTGACGGCGCTCCTTTATGACGGCGCTCCTTTGAAGATATGTTTGCTTTCTTTTAATTGTGAGAAAGAACTGTCATCTCTGTCTTGTCATGGAGCACAGTTTAAACATTTGACTAAAGGGTGTTATTTCATGTCTAGAGGGCTCTAATAATGTTAACAGGGTGGGAGAGTTTATAAGGGCTTAAAATATATAAAAATAACTACACAAACATATGGTTTCTACTTCGCGGATTTTCACCTATCGCGTTTGGTGCTGGAACGCAACCCCCGCGATCGAGGAGGGATTACTGTAGTGCTTGGACTCTCTGCCTCAATATACCGTCTCTGTACCTCAAACTTGATCCAAACCCAATTTATGTGTACCGCCACCTTTTTGTTTACAAATTAAGCACTGTCCTGAACGGAATATTAAATTTGTTTACGAATGAGATGGGATAAATAATATTTAAATACATACTTTGCAGATGGATTAAAAAATGTGTTCCAGAAAAGATCTCTCTAAAACATAAATTATATTTTAGCTCTACTTTCAGTATTATATCCTTTAATCTCTCTTTTTAGTTGTATTTGCATTTAACTGACAACTACAGAAGAGTAAAACGGAAGTAAATAATTTAAACTCACTTGTATCATAAACAACTGATCCTGTGCCATTCTCACAGGCCAGGGTTAAAGGCTGCCATTAAAGTTGCAGGGTGAAAGCAGGAGCCTGTGTGGATGTTTCAGAGATCAGAGGACTCTGAGTCATGTGGTCCTTTGATAAATGATAGGGCTGAGTCACTCAGGTAGTGTGCCGTCATTCAAATCAGAAAACTAATTAAACTGACTATTTATCCATGGTCCCTCTGTTTCTCTCACTGTCTAGCTAGCCAGCCTCCATTTAAATAAAATAAAATATTTAGCAACACTGCAGAATTACATATTATTTCCATAGTGTGTTGATTGCAGGCAAAGTAGGATGGTGTCTAGAGCAGTGGTTCTTAACCGGTTTGTCCTTGAGACCTATTGTTATCTATTTTTATTCAGCAATTACTCTTTATTATCAAGAATTTTAAAATAAACTAGCCAACATTCTCCCCTGAATGGCACACATTAACCAAAAGAGGAGCATCTCAGAGAACTGTCCGGCCTCCCATCCTGCTTACCCGCTACAAAACGGACTTCCAGTATAATATCAGCGCATGCCATCTACAGAAATTCTCAAGTGACTCTTCTGTCACAGGCTGCATTAATGATGGAGATGACTTGGAGTACAGGAGGCTTGTGGAGGACATTGTCTTGTGGTGCAAAGAGAACCATCTGCATCTCAGTATTAGCAAAACAAAAGAGCTGGTGGTGGACGTCTGGCATGTAAAAAAGCCTCTGAGACCCTTCAGAAGGAGGACGTGGAAGTGGTGCAGATATACAAGTACCTGGGGGTCAATGCAAACAGCAAACCGGATTGTTGTGTCAACACAATGGTGCTGTACAAGAAGGGCCAGAGCAGACTGTACTTGCCAATGAGGCTTTTGAAGTATGCAGTAAGCTGATGGAAATGTTCTACCAATCCATAGTAGCACTAGTGTATTGTTCTACACTCTGGTATCCTGGGGAAGCAACTTGGGGTTAAACAATTCAAAATGTCTGAACAAACGCATCATGAAAGCCTGCTTCATGACACGACTGGCCTTGGATACACTGGAGGTTGTTATGGAAGAGAGAATGGTGGCAACATTGGTTGCCATGATGAAAACTCCCCTCCAGGAGGTGCTCTCTCATACCAATTTCAGCCCCAGGCTCATTTTTCCATGGTGTGCTTAGAAGCATCGCTTTGGGTCTTTCCTGCCCACTGCTGTCAGTCTTCCCCCCAACATCCCAGACAAAATACTTACACTCCTTAATTTCAAATGTATTCATTTTTCTGCCTTCAATCAATAGATAGATAAATCTACTCTATATATATATAAAATCCTAAGCCTAAAAGTGCACACGGTGATGATTTTATGTCAATCTTTTTGTCACGCTTTCGGGCTTATTTTAAAATCTACATAAATATGTTTGGTATCATTCTTTTCGGAATTTGTCAAACTTTAATGTGATTTTTCAGATTCTTATTCCACTTTTAAATTATAAACTAAAAAATGTCAAGAACTCATGTCCTGCGAGACGAGACTTTGTGCAAATAGATTTAGCCAAGCCCGGGGCCGGAAATAAAAGACAAAGAGTAGATGACAAAGTACAACGTCTTAAAGATTTCAAAAACGTTGGTGCAATACACATGCAGAGCAGGTTAGCGATAATGAGAGTACTAAAATTCGAAAGTCTCATAAAAATGATAGTAAAGATTGCAACAATTGCAAATTATTACTAGGTGAAATAACGGAACAGCGTAACGAGATCGAATATATTGTACAGAGACTTGTATATTGTCTAAATTGTGTTGCCGTCATGGAAAAGTAGTGTTTCTTCCCAATAAAGAGGCATATCTGCGAGAATTAAAAGATTTGTTGTTTGGTGAAAGTGAAATCCACATACGCAATCGGTAGAGACGAGAAGTGGCTGTCACATAGCGCAGGCCCGGGGGTTGGCGAGCGAAGTGAAAATCTTGGTGTTTTGTTTGATTCATCACTTAACTTTGAGCTACACATTAGGTCTCTTTCCAAAATTTCATTCTATCATCTCTGCAACATTGCCCGCCTCCGTTCATTTCTGTCCTTTAATGATACTCAAACACTGGTTCGTTGTTTCATAATGTTTCACATTAATTACTGTAATTCCTTCTTCATCGGCCTCCCTGCAAAATCTATACAGAGGCTACAGTACATTCAGAACTTCACAGCCAAAGTCCTCACCCACACAAAGTGTTTTGCTCACATCTCCCCTGTTCTCTCCAAGCTTTGCTGGTTACCGGTTCCATCAAGGATTAAATTTAAGATTCTGCTTCTCACCTTCAAAGCCCTACATAACTTTGCCCCTCTCTACCTCACTCAGCTCCTAGCTCCTTACACTCCTTGTCGCTCTCTCAGGTCCTCGAGCAGTAATCTCCTTAATGTCTCACGCACCAGACTCTCTATCCTGGGAGGCAGGTCCTTCAGTGTTATGGCCCCTCAACTCTGGAACTCTCTTCCTCAGGCTCTCCGAGATTGCTCCTCTTTCTGCACCTTTAAACCTTAAGTTAAACCTTTCCTCTTCTACAAATTTTCGTCTTATGTGTAATTTTTTTTTTTTAAATTTACTCTGTATGTAAATCGACCTTGGGTTTGTGAAAGGCGCTCTATAAATGTAACTTATTATTATTTATTATTATTAGTAACCTCTATAATAAAATTATAATATATCTGACAAAGAAAAAGAAAGATTTTACAATCAAGTGGTGATTCTGCCATTTGTGATGATCTGTACCCTCAGCCCTAGCGTGTATCATACTCTAGGCATCTTATAGGTCATGACTGAGAGAAATGGACAGGTACAGACAAAAATGATTTGGGAAAAAATATCAAAACTGTTTATTCTAACACACGCTAAAAATCAAAGAACAGTGTCATACAATCAATTTATCTGCAATAATACAAACTGGAAAAAATACATAAAGTAGAAAAGTGGAGAACACGCAAACTGCAGATGGGGACCACCCAGGAAATGAACCCTGGTCTCTTTACGTCAAGGCAGATGTGTTACTGCTGCACCAGCAGAGTGATCTTTTATTTGATCGGTAATTTCTAAATGTTCAGTAGTTTGAGAAGACTACAACTAATGACGTTTTCACTGTTACCAGAATCAATAACTGCCATGATATTCACAGAGCCATTAAACTATTCCACCTTGACTACAATTATGCACCCCCAGAATCCCCAAAATAAAACAATCCATTTAGTTTACCAGCGGTTCAGGGCATTTGGCTAACCTTTGTCCTTAAGCCCCCACAACTAAAACATAAACCTTCGAGACAGCTCTGTGTCTCTGTTATTCCAGAAGAACAATATTTGCTTTTCCTTAACTCCATCCTGGGTATGATGTGAACCTGCATCCAGACCTGAAAGCAGGTCCTCCAACTTACTAGGAAAACTTGGGGGTGGGTGGCACTCCAGCCACTATAAAAAACTCACACTTTTCCATTCCATTCGAAATTGGTCACCAGTTGCATTGCTAATTTGGGATCCTGAGCTGGTTCGTCGTATGGCGGATGCAGCAAGGTACTGTATCTGTGCGGACTCCCGACCTCCTCCTCCTCCTTAACTCCATAGGTGGAGGAGAATCTTTCGTTTCAGACAAAGCTTGTGAGAAACGGGCTTTAGGTTTGAGTATTTCTCATTATTTAGGAAGCAAGTGAAGCTCACTAAAAGCTGTTTTTAAAAGTGAAAAATCTCATGACTTTTGATTATATAAGCATGTACCTCCATTGTTCATTTGGTAATGAGCAGAATTCTGGTTTACAGCCACAGGTGGTTAACTTAAGCTTATAGGTCCAAATTTTATTTCTTAGCTTTCCACACTTGCCTCTGGAAAACACCACACACTTTTAATGTTTATTACCGAATGTAGTCATCAGCCTGATGCTGGAGATCTCAATAAAGAAAGGCAGTCATAATGCAAGGGTCAAAAGCAAGCTTATGGTCTACATAATTGCTGCCTCTGCAGCTGAAAGTAGAAAGGCCTGAATACTTTTTGAATCCACTGTATAAGTTCTTTAATTGGTAATATTGTACCTTTCCATTGGTAAATGTAATATTGCACTATAGTCTTGTTATCCTTGTAAAATGTCTTATGATGATGCATACTGTTAAGGCGCTATATAAATAAAGAATAATTGAATAGCTAATTAAGACAGTCAGTCAAATGCCTTCATAGTGTGAATTCTTTTAGCATTTCTAATGTATTCCTTGTCAATGAAATGCAGATCTGATTTCCTTTTCTGATAAACTCCCCATAGATGTGTTTTTTTAGCTTTAATTAACAGTAATGTATTTGGGTCAAAATCAAAGTTTTCTCATTATTTATATAATTATTTGCTTCAAAGTTAATTTACTTTTTTTTGCATTTATTAAACAGCAGCCCTTGGGTCCAGGTTTCCTTGCTCATTGTTAATTAACGTGCTGGTTGGAAAAGCCCATTCATAATGCAAGGGATCTAAAAAAAGTAAATAAATAAATGCTTACATAAATAAATGCCTTGTATTGATTTTGTTTGCATTCAAATAATTGTCTTGGCATAATAAACAGGATTAAATAAAAAGTCTTGCTCAGCATCTCTAATATTTCCAACATTTATTATGAAGAATCCATGATCAAAGAAACTGAGAATTCTTTGACTGGTAAATCTTGACATGTCTGCGGCCTGCTGGGTGTCCTTTTACACACTCAGTGCCCAGTTTGAATGTCTGCATAACAGATGCCATTGAGCTGGCACAGGGTGGCAGTATTAAAAAGATTCTTGTTCTGCTATCAGCTCACAGTAATAAGCTCGATAAATCATTATTAGTGATTATTTTAGACAATCTATGAGGTCAAACAAATAGGCAATGGCCATAAAGGTGGAGAGTGAGGACAACAGAAAACATACAACCACAAAACAGAAGAAGTTGGGGTGGTTTAGAAAATGCAAAAAAAGAAATAAAACACCTTAAATTTACGTTGATGTTTATTCCTTTCTAGACGGTGTAAACCCAAGATATTTTATGTTTTGTCCAGACAACTTCATTTCATTTGTTAACATGCATCCATTCCTTCATTTCAGGAATATCTCAAAAACATGGTCTGGTATAAAAGAGTGTTTTGCATATTTGTGAAATGTTGATTTAATTTTATATTTGTATAATCAAGACTGATCTACCCACTTAGGAAGTCCTCAACACAATGAGATATCACACATGATGTAAACCCTATAAAATGTACTTACTTCAACTCAGAAATTAAACAGTGTCCTCTTGAGCCCCAATCCCTTTTTGTGTCTTTTTTATTTTTATTTATGTATATATACAAGGTGGAGCAGGGAAACGGGAAATTTTCAATTGATGTTCAAGGCATGAATAAACACATTACAAAATACATTTAATGATAAAATGTATTGTATAGGATATGAAATTAATGATAGATACCTGTTGTGGAAATTCTGCATTGCTAGACGTAACATGCCAAGAGGACTTCCTCTTCAATCCTCCTTTTTAGTGCAGCAATGGTTGCAGGATGTGTGCGGCACACTTGGCTTTTAAGATGTCCCCACAGAAAAACAAATCACAAACAGTGAGATCTGGGGATCTCTGAGGCCATGGAATGTCACCATTGTGTGAAATGACGTGCCTTCCAAACAATCGTCGAATAGCTGCCATCGATTGTCGGGCAGTATACGAAGTGGCTCCACCTGGGGAGTTCTATTTTTAAGGCTGAACCCATTTCTTAAAAAATTACGCACCCATTTTGTAATCACAAGAGCAGACGGAACACGATCATGACGTCCTAACTGGTAATGACGCCGAAATTCGCAGCAGTCACCATTCTTATAAAAGGCTTTCACAGCGAACACTCACTGCACACCAATCCACTGCTCCATTACAACTAATGGCCAAGGGTTCTAAACAAAGCTCCAGGGTCGCCAACACCTAGTTCCAAAATTTCCCATTTCCCTGCACCACCCTGTGTATTTACTCTCTATATATAAAATCCTAAGCCTAAAAGTGCAACAATTTTATGTGACATTTTTATGTCACACTTTAAATTGGGCTTATTTTAAAAACTACATATGTACTTTGTATTTTTAGTATCATTCTTTTCAGAATTTATTGAACTTTAATGTGATGTTGTTAGATTTTCAAATTCTTATTCCATTTTTAAATTATAAACTAAAATATCAAGAAAGTTGTGGTTTTTAATATTAAGAAAGTCATGGTTTTTATTTATGATCAAGTAAACTTTTTTCACAGGAACAAAATATTAAAAATAAGTATTCACTAATGTTTGTATTTAGGTGATTTAGTTAGCTGAACGTCGAGTTATGATGACCTATTGCATACCACTTTAGTTTTCACGTGATTTCTCCTGTTATATAAATGAGTCATTTTTTAAAAAAAGTTTTTTTTTATCTATGTCAGTTAAAACGAATGGATCATTTATTTAGTCTCTTATAAATACTCATCGAGCATAGTGGACCTCAGTTTAATGGGAATACTCCAATCAGTAAGAGAATAAATATTTTATTCTCATTTCATGATTTTTAATATAATAATTAGTTTTTTTTTACATATTTATAGAATTTTTTGATTTTGATTGCAATAAATAATAACTTTTCTTTTGTACATTTACAGATTTTACTAATATTTTTGCCGCAACTGGGGGTTGGGCGCCGAAAGCGCCAGGGTGGCTCTCCTCCCTAGTATATATATATATATATATATATATATATATATATATATATATATATATATATATATATATATATTTGTCGGAGATGGCTGGGATGGCACCCTGGCCGGGACGCCCAGGAGGACCGGTGGAGGGCTTGCACCTTCCCCAGACCATTTGGAGTGACCGCCCTTGTACCTTTGGGGGCCACGGGTACAGAGCTTTGACGCTCAACCCCGTAGGGGCCCGTGGTCACCGCCAGGGGGCGCCGTTATGCCTTTGGAACCCTGGACCTCAGCACTTCTGCCACACCCGGAAGTGCTGGGGGGAAGATGAGCAGGGACACCCGGAGTGCTTCCGGGGATGCAGCCGGCACTTCCGCCACACTGGGACATGTTGGTGGGAGATTGCTGGAACACAACTGGAGCACATCCAGGTGCTTATAAAAGGGGCCGCCTCCCTTCGTGTGAAGCCTTGAGTCGGGTGGAAGAAGGACGACGTCTGGGAGGAGGCAAAGAGGCAGCCTGAGAGAAAGGAAGGCATTGGATTGTGAGGCCTGGACTTTGGGGACTTGGGGACTTTGAGCACTGTAAATATGATTAATGAACGTGTTGTGGGTGACATGAACGTGTCCGCCTGTCTGTGCCAGGCCGGCTACCACTACATATACACTCACCTAAAGGATTATTAGGAACACCATACTAAATACAGTGTTTGACCCCCTTTCGCCTTCAGAACTGCCCTAATTCTACGTGGCATTGATTCAACAAGATGCTGAAAGCATTCCTTAGAAATGTTGGCCCATATTGATAGGATAGCATCTTGCAGTTGATGGAGATTTATGGGATGCACATCCAGGGCACGAAGCTGCCGTTCCACCACATCCCAAAGATGCTCTATTGGGTTGAGATCTGGTGACTGTGGGGGCCATTTTAGTACAGTGAACTCATTGTCATGTTCAAGAAACCAATTTGAAATGATTCGAGCTTGATGACATGGTGCATTATCCTGCTGGAAGTAGCCATCAGAGGATGGGTACATGGTGGTCATGAAGGGATGGACATGGTCAGAAACAATGCTCAGGTAGCCCGTGGCATTTAAACGATGCCCAATTGGCACTAAGGGGCCTAAAGTGTGCCATGAAAACATCCCCCACACCATTACACCACCACCACCAGCCTGCACAGTGGTAACAAGGCATGATGGATCCATGTTCTCATTCTGTTTACGCCAAATTCTGACTCTACCATTTGAATGTCTCAACAGAAATCGAGACTCATCAGACCAGGCAACATTTTTCCAGTCTTCAACTGTCCAATTTTGGTGAGCTTGTGCAAATTGTAGCCTCTTTTTCCTATTTGTAGTGGAGATGAGTGGTACCCGGTGGGGTCTTCTGCTGTTGTAGCCCATCCGCCTGAAGGTTGTGCGTGTTGTGGCTTCACAAAGGCTTTGCTGCATACCTCGGTTGTCAAAGTTGCTCTTCTATCAGCTTGAATCAGTCGGCCCATTCTCCTCTGACCTCTAGCATCAACAAGGTATTTTCGCCCACAGGACTGCCGCATACTGGATGTTTTTCCCTTTTCACACCATTCTTTGTAAACCCTAGAAATGGTTGTGCGTGAAAATCCCAGTAACTGAGCAGATTGTGAAATACTCAGACCGGCCCGTCTGGCACCAACAACCATGCCACGCTCAAAATTGCTTAAATCACCTTTCTTTCCCATTCTGACATTCAGTTTGGAGTTCAGGAGATTGTCTTGACCAGGACCACACCCCTAAATGCATTGAAGCAACTGCCATGTGATTGGTTGATTAGATAATTGCATTAATAAGAAATTGAACAGGTGTTCCTAATAATCCTTTAGGTGAGTATATATATATATATATATATATATATATATATATATATATACACAGAGAGAGAGACAGAGACAGAGACATTGACATTGACATTCATGTACATGTGTGGATCACTCTCTGGGCTCATCTAAGGTATGTACTGCCACCCCAGTTAAGGCAGCTACCGCTGCCTTTGTCCTCCTCTGCTTCCTCTACAGTACTGAGAAGACACCCATTGAGGGCAATTAACTCTGGTCCCCCAGCTATAAATTCTGCAGCCACTGGCAGGAGGTGTTCCATTCTGAAAAGAGTGCACCTCAGGATGGAGCTCCTAACTGTTGATCGAAATTCTGAGAATTGCAAACCCTGGCGACTTAGTTCCAGTTCCATTTTGCACCAGTAGCAGCCATTTTACTTTACTCTGTTTAGTTGGATTAAATGGTGATGACTGGGTTGGTACCTCAGATTTTCTGTGTGGACATTTAAGTCCTCTGCTCAATCACTATACAGTAAATATGCATAGTTTACTTTTTTAATATTGCAAATGTTTAATTTCTCAATAGTCCTGCCTCTTTATATTTTGTTGAATAACTAATTATAGCTGTTTCAAAAACAGGCAGAAGAGAAAGCATCCAGGTTTGAAATTTCACAAGCAATACTTAAACCTCGTTTTTCAGGTAAATTGAACTGGTAACTGGTAAGGGAAGCCTTTTATGAGTTCAATTAGCTGTGCTTCAAAGGAGTTTAATTAAGAAAAGTAAGAGGGGGAGAACGGCTTGGACAGGCTTAGGATTAACTACATGATTTTGTATTCTGCCAGTATGTTGCTGCTTTGAGAAGGAATACATAATATATATAGATCTACTAACACCATAGAAGGCCACACTGACAGATATTAAATATTTTCCTTTTTTAAAATGAACACCATCTCAAGACTCTTAACAGATACATGAAAGTACAATTGCTTCCAAATCTCTGCAGCTGGCCCTCTGGCAATTTGAGAGACTCAATCAGGTTCACAAAGTAAGTTAGTGAGGTGGACTGCACTACTGTGATAGCCTTACTCTTTACAGTCTAAAACATTAGTTTATTAAAATAAAGAAAAAGAAATGTATTACATTTTTGACAAAACCAACACTGTTATCCACGTGCAAATCATCATTAAGTTCATAATACCAATTAACGATCGGTGCTAAGCGCTTTGTAAAGTTAAAAAACTGAAGAAAAAAAAAGGAGAGATGTTTTCTATAACTTTTCAGAATGTAACAAGAAGAACAGGATGGTGCATTTGAGTGAGTAAAAGTAATTAGTAATTTATATATTTCTAAACCACTCAAAAAAATTAAAGGAACACTTTGAAAGCACATCAGATCTCAATAGGAAAAATAAATCCTGCTGGATAAAGAATGGCAAATAAGTTGATGGAAATGAAAATTATTAACCTACAGAGGGCTGAATTCAAAGACATCCCAAAAATCAAAGTGGAAAAAATGATGCGGCAGGCTGGCGAGTCCATTTTGCCGAAATTTCATTGCAGCAACTCCAAATCGTACTCAGTAGTTTGTATGGTCCTCACGTGCTTGTATGCATGCCTGACAATGTCGGGGGGCATTAATGCTCCTAATGAGATGACGGATAGTGTCCTGGGAGATATCCTCCCAGATCTGGACCAGGGCATCATTGAGCTCCTGGACAGCCTGATGTGCCACCTGGTGGTGTCGGATTGACTGAAAAATGATGTCCCACCCAGAGGTGTTCTATTGGATTAAGGTAAGGCGAGTGAGCGTGGGGGCCAGTCAATGGTATCATGAGGCCAGGCATTTTCATGCACCAGGAGAAACCCAGGACCCACTGCACCAGCACAGGGTCTAACAATGGGCCCAAGGATTTCATCCCAATACCTAATGGCAGTCAAGGTACAGTTATCTAGCCTGTAGAGGTCTGTGCGTCACCCCATGGATATGCCTCCCCAGATATACTGTACCATCAATGACACACCACCAAACTGGTCATGCTGAATGATGTTACAGGCAGCATTATGTTCTTCACAGCTTCTCCGGACCCTTTCAAGTCTGTCACATGTGCTCAGGATGAACCTGCTCTCATCTGTGAAAAGCACAGGGTGCCAGTGGTGGACCTGCCAGTTTTGGTATTTTATGGCAAAATGCCAGTCGAGCTCCACGGTCGGGTAGAGAACGTCGGGCCCTCAGGACTTTTGATTGTTTGGTCAGAGACATTCACACCAGTGGCCTGCCTGCTGGAGGTCATTTTGTATGCTCTGGCAGTGCTCATCCTGTTCCTCCTAGTCCAAAGGAGCAGATAACGGTCAGTCCAGTTCTACTAGAGTAACTGCCTATCTCCTGGAATCTCCTCCATGCCCTTGAGACTGTGCTGGGACACCTAGCAAACCTTCTGGCAGTGGCAGATGTGCCATCCTGGAGAAGTTGGACTACCTGTGCCAGTTCTGTAGGGTCTAGGTATCGCCTCATGCTACCAGTAGTGACACTGACTGTAGCCAAAAGAAAAACCAGTGAAAAACAGATGAGGAGGGAAAAATGTCAGTGACCTTCCTCCACCTGTTAAACAATTCCTGTTTTCGGGGTCATCTCATTGTTGCCCCTCTAGTGCACCTCTTGTTCATTTCATTAACACCAAAGCAGCTGAATCTAATTAACAAGCCCCTCTGCTACTTAACTGGTCAGATCATTAACCTAGAAGTTTCATTGACTTGATGCTATACTCGGATTAAAAAGTGCTCCTTTAATTGCTTTAATTTATATATTTATATAGTGGCAGGAGGCTGGGGGTCAGACCCAGCCGGGATGCCTTGAAGGACCGGGAGGTGGTCTATACATACCCCAGGCCACCCACTTGTGTGGTGATCAGGTGTCACCTGTTGTATGGCAATCTGGGATCCTGGGTTGGTTTGTCATGTGGTAGGTGTGGCAATGCGCTGTATCAGTGCGTGCTCCTAACCTCACTCTTGTCTCAAAGCCCACTCAAAGCACTTATAATGAAAGGATCGGGGAGAGAGCATATTCAGGGCATTACCTCCCCCGGGAATGTTAGAGGGCAGCCCCTCTGGCTTGCAGCGGGGCCACGGGTTTGGAGCACGGAAACTCAATCCTGTGGCGCCTGGACAACTGCTGAGCCTTTGGTTGATGAAGGTCATGAAGCACCAGGAGCACTTTCGGGTGACCTATAAAAGGGGCCATCTCACTCCATTCAGAGAGCCAGAGTTGGGTGGAAGAGTACGCAGCTTACCAGGACAAGAGGATGTGACTAGAAAGAGAAGTAAAATGAAAGAAGAGAATTGTGCTTTTGTGTAGTGCCTTGAACTGTGCTGTACAGGTGGGAAACGGGAACGAGAAAAAAGGAAAAAAATAAAAGCATATGTTGGGTTTGGGCAGCGGGAGTGCCCTCTGGTGGCCACAACCCCATGAACTGGTCATAATATTAGTCCATTTACTGTAGCATCTCTCATTATGCACACCATCACAAGGTGTGCTAAATAAAACACATTTTAAAGTATCAAGTTACCATTGTGCCAGACTGTCCGTTAAGGAGTCCGGTTGAAGAAATCAACATCTTACTAAACCCAAGCAGCTGCTGTGGATCTGCATTTCAGGATGATGATGGCTAACGCCTTCTTTAACAGTTCTCCACCCATCCAAGCGTCCAATAATTATCAAAGCTGTTTAATCAGTTCTAGAGAGCTCTTTAACTTTGTACATTACCAGAGACAGCCTGGAATGGGCTGCCGCTGCCTGTGGTTGTGAAGGTTAAAGACACATGGCACAGCATGCAAGGAGAAATCCCCCGTCACACTGGATTAATTTATTACCGTTTAGAGGAAGATTTTATTACATTTTTGGAAGCCTATTTATAAGTGACCAGCTGGCTTACAAAAGGCCATCTGTTGTTTTCATCTTACCTGCCTGCTTCTCATTTTCTATTATTTTTTTATAATTTTTAACAATAATAAATGTTTTTTGTGTCATGGTAGTACAGTTGTTACCACTGCTGATTTGGGGAGAGTCATGCATCAGGCAGGGTTCTTCCCCTGGCTGGGGTTCAAAATCCTGTTTTTATGTCTCTTTTGATCATTTTTTTATTCTATTAGTTATGTTAAATATGTGCATAGTTTTAAATTTTTGTTATTTTTCTGTTCTGTGTGTTTTCTGAGTGATCGTGCAAGAGGTGGGGTAACCTGACAATCACAAATCCAGAGGTTCTTTCACAGTTCCTGGGGGTTCATTGTGAATATGCTCTGGGGTTGAGTTCTTATGCTCTTTTCTGTGGGTTTTTGTAAATTCCTGGATTTTTTGACCCACTTACTCTGTTGTTGATCTTGCTGTAGATTTATGTTTTGGGACCTTGGATTCATCTTGTATTGCTTTTGCTGTCAACTCCTTCTTTGCTCAGTGTGCTATACGAAGATTCACATATTTACAGAGCCTTGCATGAAATTAACCTTTTTTATTTTATAAAGTTTCAATGCTTGCTCTTATTACTAGCTGGGGTTTGACAGTGACATCCCCTTTTGTGGGCATTATTGGATGCGTTTGAGATAATGTGCTTTGAAACTTCAGCTCACGGCACAGAGAAAGGAAAGGAAAATAAGTGGGGTTCCTTCCAAATTATTTGATTAATTACTGGCATTGCCAAAGGCCAAACTGATAATTAATTAACTGATTAACAATCAATCAATTGTTCTCCTAACATCATTATACATTTTCCTACATTTTTGTACATCTTGCTACCATCAGCTTACCTGATGAAGTGCTGATGATGGATGCTTTGAAATTTCATTCTACTCAGGGTTACTGACAGAAAAAGACTACAATATGATCCTTAGGAGATCCTTAAAAAATGAATTTTGCTGTGTCCCACAGCCTTGACCAAGCATAAAACCCAGGGTACCTGCTCTAGTATCCCACCCCATTAGGACTGGGCCAGACAGTAATGCACTTTTAACAGGATTGCTTAAGAAAGACATAAATAGGAGGCAGCATATTTAAAATGCACAAACAAGAGTTCATCTCAAAAAGTGAGCATCTGAGCACTTAAAACCACTTTTTGGTGCACTTCAATAAATATATTTTTTATATGTGAATATCCCCTTGGGATTAATAAAGTATCTATCTATCTATCTATCTATCTATCTATCTATCTATCTATCTATCTATCTATCTATCTATCTATCTATCTATCTATCTATCTATCTATCTATCTATTTCAAAATGCCTGTCTGTGTGTTATTAATTCCAAGCCTTTCTGTTTCCCTTTCTCCGAATCCTGCTGTGGTGTTGCATTCTACTGCACCATTGAAAATCCATCCATCCATTTTCCAACCCGCTGAATCTGAACACAGGGTCTCTGGGATCTGCTGGAGCCAATCCCAGCCAACACAGGGCGCAAGGCAGGAACCAATCCCAGGCAGGGCGTCAACCCACCGCAGAAGACGTACACACACCCGCACACCAAGCGCACACTAGGGCCAATTTAGAATCGCCAATCCACCTAACCTGCACGTCTTTGAAGTGTGGGAGGACCCGGAGGAAACCCATGCAGACACAGGGAGAACAATCAAACTCCACCCAGGAAGGACCTCTGAAGCAAACCCAGGTCTTCTTACTGCGAGGCAGCAGTGCTACCCACTGTGCCAGCATTGAAAATGTTTACTGTAATTCTGTAAGGTAAGGTAAATCAAGATTAGAAGTGGAATTACAATCTATTGAACTTCTCGGTGGGGCCCCAAGAGGTTCCTTAGCTACCTGGAATGGCTAAAATATGTAAGGAAGGCACAGGATGCTAAGTAAAGAAATTTTCGTTCACCATACGATGAGGGAGTAGCAGCTCTACAATACTAAGGAAATCTTGTGTTAATGAGCTATCAGACAGGTGGTAAACAGTTTCTATATTTTAAGTTTCATGTAAATGCCCCCCAGACTTGAAGATATGAATTAGACTACAGCCAGTAATCGACTTACGACCATGTTCATTTCAAACCGACTGATCGTAAGGTGATCTGGATGTAAGACAGACTATATATGTATTCAAATATGACTGTATGTCCACTTAAAATTCCTACTGCTCCCATGTGGCCCCAGCATTATAATGCTATTGGACAGCTTTGGAGGGTGCAGGGGCTACTGGGAAAAAGATTGAGCAAGAGGACCTTTAAAAAGAAACCTTAAAGACAACAGGGGTCACAAACATCCATGTGTTATTGAATACACCACATACACACAATTGGATTACAATTTAGCCACCTTGGATTACAGTTTTCTGCCTGGATATATGTGATGTCCTATGCCTGCCTGATTATATATGTCTTCTTCTGAGGGAGCACTCCCAATCATCTTAAAACTCACACTGCATCAGGAACCTGGTAGGACAAAACTTTGCATCACTTTCAGAAGGCTGTTCAAAGGGTCGTCGTTGATAATAAAATAAACATAGTTGAAACCGCTGCCGGGTATAAAATGAGACTGAGATGAAAGAGTCATGGCATATGGCAATGCCGACTAAAAACAGTAGGAAGAAGAGAGCTGACATGGCGAAAACTGTTGTATGCCCAGCTTAGCAACAACCACACTGCCAGCCATGAGACATACATAGAAGCGCATAGATTGTATGTTAATGATTGGCTGTATCTGGAGAAAACAAAGCTTCCCAAATTTCCCAAGCTGTGACCAGAACCAGCATTTTCAATAAGGTTATCTGAGCCAAGGCACATTTTTGCCCCCTTTATATAACTATACTAAACATGAGGCAATATGCTTAATTCAGTTCCAATTCATACTGTGACACAGGCTTCACAATACACAAATCTCAAAATATAGTGCATCCTCAGAACAAGGAAAACACTAATAAATATTATTTTTGGAAAATATGTGAAAAAAATGTAAAAGATTTTGGATGTAAAACATACAAAACAGGCATTCTAAGCAACAAAAATGTATACGTTCTTTACCACTTTCCCAAAAACCTATTTTTACTGAGTTTTTTGATTGCAAAATTGAAAATAAATTTAAACCTGTATGTTTTGCCCAACTTGTACATTTCTTTAAATGTCTTGGCAGTTTGTGACTATCCTGCAAGCTACATCTTGTCTGATCTTTTTAACTAAGGATTAGGGAGGTCTACAAACCAATGCCAAGAGTTGGTGTGGGTTGGCATTCAGTCTTCTTGTTAGTTCTCCAGGTTTCTACTGCCTAGAGGAGGACTGGGCAGATTTTTGGACCTGTAGATCTTCAGCTTGTCGCTGTTATTTTTCATTAAAGGAGTTCAAATTTCTCATTTATGTATATTTTGTTATTTTTATGTTAACATGGTTGATTATTTAGTTTCTTTATGGCTAGTGTCACAGACAGCTTGGGTCCTTGTCCGGCTGGGATGCCTCTTCACTGTATGGACTGGGGGAGCAAGCCTAGTCAGAACAGTACCTCCCCCAGGACGCTAGATGGCAGCCCCCCTGGATGGCAGTGGTGCCTCAGATTCCTTCAGGGCTCCATGGGAGATGGAGTCCTTAGCAACAATGTTGGGATCTGGGGATGCCACCAGGGGGTGCTGCAGTGGTTCTTGAGCCTGTGTGGGCGGTTCTTCTGCCACACCTGCAAGTGCATCCGGAAATAGGTAATCAAACACTTGGAGCACTTCTGGGTGGGCTATTAAAGGAGCCAGCAGTTACGGGAAGTCGGGAGGAGGGAGACAAAGCTTGCTGGAGAGGAGTGGAGGAAATAGAGAGAAGAGAGGAAAGAATTGTGTGGGTTTGTGCTTTATTTGAGACTGTGTTGTGCCTGTGGGAAATGGGGAAGGCATTGCCCACAGGTGAAGATAAAGTAATAAAACATTTATTTGTTTTATCAGTGTGCCTCCCGTGTCTGTCTGTGTTGGGTCAGGCGTTGATATAGCTCCTTTGTCAAATTATGTATATTTTATTTTTATGCCATGTGTTTTATGGGTGGACCCCCAAAAAGTGGGGCCACCTGTCTATCATCATTTGGGGACTATCCTCAGCCTTTTAAAGGTTAAGTAAAACCCACAGTCCCTTGCGGTTCATTGAATGCGCTGCTCTTCATGAGTTCTCCTATGTTTATTCTTTGCATCTGTGAGTTTTTTTGAATTGTAATTAGGTGCCCCAAAGTTCATTACAGATGCTGGTCCACAGAGCTGGTGACTTCTAAACATTCTAGATGTGTTAAAAGAATTTCATACTGAACAAAATGGATTGTACATTTATTTGCTTAGCAGACACTGTCAGTGACTTACATCAGCTTGAATGCAGCATTTCTGGAATGATCAGAACTTCATGATTTTACAAAAAATAGTCACTTGGGTTAATGTAGAATACCTGCGAGGGGTTGGGTGGCCTTCTGGCATATATGAAGAAAACTTGTTTATAGCGGACATTTTAAATGTATAAGATGGCAGACTTCAGGTGATAGAGCTTAAGCTTGAATTCTTGTCAAGCTGAACAGGAGTACAGTTTATGCTGGGAAAGCTGGAGAGATATTCTAGAGTGTTATGTTAGTAAACTTTGAGTCCCCAAGAAAATAACTGAACTGGATGTGGGAAGAGTTTTTTTTAATTTGCTTATTAATGATAATGATGTCCTGTAACATGTTCTGTTTTCTTTCAATGTGTTTGTTAACTGTAAAATGTCAGGAGAAAGGAGCCATGTTGTTTGGGCAAGAACAGAAGTGGAAGAGTGGCTGTCTATTATATAGCTAACACTTTCTGTATCTTTGATTTCGAACACATCTATATATATAAAATTCTTTTCGCGTTTGAAACGGAAATTACGTATGACCATGCAAAACAGAAATTACCTATGACCACAGAACATATTATAATACAGGAACTAATCACTTTGTTTGTGGACGCCATTTTATATCGTCTTTACGAATTGTTATTATTTGTTTGAGAGTTATTTTACTGATATTGAAAAGAAGTAAACACAAACACACCGATCTATCCCATAGAAGTGCGCTCCGCGTCGCCCTCCACTCTGGACTCCAGTGCTGAGCCATCCGCCACCAGGCACGTTCTGACAGAGATTTATTTATTCGTCCACATGACCATCGCGGAAACTGCCACAGTATAACTTTTTTTTAATTGGCAGTACTTGATAGAAGAAGAGACGAGGCAAACAGCTTTGCATCTTTCTACTTTTTAACTGCGCCGAGCTGTAAACAATGTGAAGACGACACTGCCTTCAGCAGCGAGGGGTCGTGAGAACAAAGTGGACGCTGGGAGACGCAGAATGTTGCTCCACCGGGTCAAGAGCTTTGCAGTTTCAGGCGGCGTACTCTCTTCTCACACTGTTTGTGACACTTCGAGTCCGCCTCGGCTCCTGGGAGAGTGGAAATCTTTCTGAATGAGTGTGATCAGCGCCATCGAAGCAAAACGCTCTTTGTAAATTGCGCTGCACGTCTACTTACTGTCCCTTAAGGTGAGTTCAGGTCACTAAAACCCCACAACATTCAAGGTTGCTTTTGTGATGAATTCTTTTAAGATGATGGAGGGCTTACATCTAAGAAGATGTACCGACCTCTTCATCTTAAGTTTTGGACTTGGGAATTGTTTGGACCAGCGTCCACATTTCTCAGAACAATTTTTCTCTTAAATCACACACACGTAGTGCAAGGTTGTCAGGCAGATATTTTGAGGATCATATAGAAAATCCAATTTCTGTACCACAACGGTCGTGTAGCGCATTTCACAAGGGATGTCCTACCAAGAGATGATCCAAATACATTTAAGCTGCTGTTAGTGCTACTTACCTGTTGTGTTATAGCGCCTTTAAAATATACTTTACTCGAAAGCACTCCAGTACTGCTCAATGTATCTTTACTTCTTACATGTTAATGTTTTACTGTTTAATAATTTATATGCTACATTTTATTTCTTTCCGTTGCTCTCAGTGAGTGAAGCCACTGGGTAATCAGCTAGTGCTATATAACTAATGAAATGAGCAATCTTTATGTTCAAAAGCATCTTATTGTTGCTAATGGGAGTGCATGAAGATTAAGCCTTTATACTTGATATGTTCTGCTGGTTGGGAGGGCCCAATGGCAAAAATAGCATCAAATGAAGCAACTTGGTCTTTCCCATGCATGGAATTTTTGTTAACTGTGCAACGATATGAACGCAGAACCACATATCCAAAATGGGAACTTTGAGAAGATACTGGTTGCAGAAGGAAGGCGAATTAGGCACCTGTAAGATTCTGCTGTCCAAGAAAGTGATGACATATCCATGGAATAAAATTGCAGATAGCAGTGTACAAAATTTAGCAGTGTGTAAGAAAACATGAGAAACACGGACACTTCACTTTCTCTTTTTTTCTTCTTAAAAACAGTAATAACAGTCACAACTTTTCTTCCATCAGCAGTCTCATCGAACATAGGAATAATTTGCTGAATAATCATGCAAAAAATTCATTTTTTCTGCTGTGAAGTTCTTAGGCATGTGACACTGACTAAACACTGCCACCTACTGACTACGAGAATATACCACACACTAATCAAATGGGTCACCACAAGTATAAATGTGTTTTGGTCGCTGACAGCATATGTGCTTTGCACACAACCTTAATGTGGTAAATATCAATAGGGCACTAATCCACCCAGATTGTATGAAGCTATTACCTTGTACGTTCTATTATTGGTTTTGATGAAAATAAATATACGTTAAATCAAAAAGTAAAGGCAATCTGAAAATTCTGTAGTAATTGCAATATTGAACTGAATAGGAGCTGATGCTTATGGATAGTTTGAGAATGCATAGCACAGCACTCTACTGTTAGACTAGTTGAAGCCAAGGTCAAATGAACATGGGCGTCCTGCTATGGGATCACACCATTGTTGAACAACGCAGTGTTGTGATGGTGTGGGTTAGCCCCATGCTCCCGCTCTTTTTTGAGAGCCTCTTGAACCCACCACTGTCAATACCGTAGCTGAGATGAGCCGGGCAAATGAGGACACCCACATACAGCAAAGGGTCAGTTTAAAAAGGTGCTCAGTGCTTTTATTACAATGGTCCAAAAGCAAACAGTGTTCAAAAGTGCAGTGCTCCAAAATTCTTCCATAAATAAATACACAGTCGAATAAAAATGTGTTCAGCGGAAGATAAAACCAGTTCAATAAGTTATCCTTTAAAATAAAAATTAAAAACACAGGCAGGTATCTATCCTTTGAAATCAGTTCCCTGGTACATCCCTTTAAAACGGATGTCTCCTCAGCTTACCCCCAAAATGGGACCTTGCAGCCAAGGACACGCCTAACCGACAGTTCAGCTAATCTTCTCCATTTGGTTTGGCTCCCAGCAGGACACCATCCGAACCACCTTGCTCCTAGGCATGGGTCTCTGCAGCTCTCTGTGGTCCCTGTAGGGCACCACACCAAGCCTCCAACTACCGATACCAGGATCACCTCTGCACAGTCTATGACTCCCCTGAAGACCACCTCACCAATCCTTCCGTTACCCTTGCGACTCCTGATGCCTTTCTCCAGGACTTATACGGCAAGTCATTCCATCGAACAGCATGTCATTCCATCTCCCTGAGCCACTCAGCTGGAGTAACCTTCTTCAGCCCCTGAGTGTCGGCTGCACATTCCTCTCTGCCTTCTCTCCTTTCCTCTTGCTTTCTTGCTCACTCACTCACTCACACACTGGCTATCTCCCATTCCTGTCTTTATCTCTTCTTTCTTTAACCTCTGTCTACTTTTTTCTCTTTCTGTTCTTTCATCTGAATTCTTCCACACCGACTCCCATTATATGCCTCTGTAGGTGGCATCAACTGAGAACTGAGGAAAGCCAATCAAGCAATCTAGCCAGACCACACCCTCACGTGCAGACATGCTCTGTCTAAATCACCCCACTGCAGCCAAACGAGCACGCCAACCCAGGGAGATCAAGATGGCTATTCAACTATATACTTTATTTAAAAACTGACCTCTACAGCTTAGCTGACAACCCACTATTCCACAACCCTAGTGAGATTTCTTTGGCCAGAGAGAGTGAAACCTGTTGAAATTCACCAAAGGATTTTTGTTTAGTGCGGAAGTGTAACCAACCTGACTCAATGAAAAGTTTATGAATGGATAAAAAGGTGTAAAGTGGGCAGAACAAGTGTAACCAATGAACCTCCATCCGGTCAACCGTCAACATTGCACGCACAAGCCTGCATCAACATGGCAAACGCTTTCATTCAGGGAAGACTGATGGATTACATTGTCTGCTGTTGTTGCAGTTATGGATCTGCAAATGCCATACTACATGATGACTTGGGGTACCTAAAAGTGATGGTTGCCCAAACAGCTTACTGATCTGCACAAGCGGAAATCCTTCAGTGAATTTCAACAGGTTTCATTGCTCTGCTCAAAGAAATCTGACTATAGCATGTTGTTCAACAAGGTTGCAATACAGCGGTGTTCATTTGGCCTTGACTTCAACTAGGCTAACAACAGAGTGCTGCGGCTGTGAGTGTTCAAACTACCCACAAGCCATCATGAATGTGTTGTGTTGTGTCAGCCTCTCTCCAAGGCCTTCTTAACAGCATTATAGGTCCCCAGGCAAAACAGTGCACTGGGGCCCCTACCTACACAACCACTCAACAAGACACAACATACATAGATTACCATTGGGCCCGTATGCTCGTAAGGGGCCCCGGGCAACTGCCCAGCATGCCCATGCGTTACGATGGTCCTGCTTCTATCTGTTACTGTAACTACGTCATTTTCAAATTGCTTTTACTGTTTCATTTACCCTCCTAGTCTTTTAGTGAAAGCTTAAAGCCAATCTCTCTTAGTGCTACTAGTGGGCTGGGAGGTTCACTCCTTGTCTAACTGTGGTATCTTAAGGACACAAGAGGATGCTTTTATGGGTCCTTCTTTAGGTGATAAACTGTGTTGAACTAAAGGTTTGCCTGTCATGAAGGTCCTGAGGGTGAAACACGTGGGGTACAGCACAGACAGCGAGATTAATTAGAGGTTACAAGTAACTGCTGGTTTTGACATTTCTACCAATCTACCTTTTAGAAAAGAACCTAAGAGGTTAGTTGGTACCTTTTATGTACAGATACATGCCACAGGTATTTAGGTAACACAATAAAACATCTTGAAACCCCCAGAGGTGTATTTTCACCTTTATTCACCTTCCCTGATTTTTGTTTTCCTTTACTCCACTGTCATTTCTCTATTTTAAAAATTATAAGCCAATACTACATTGTGTTACTTCTACTTCTTCATTCGGCTGCTCCCATTAGGGGTTGCTTATCTTCTTCCATATCGTCCTGTCCTCTGCATCTTGCTCTGTTATACCCATCACCTGCATGTCCTCTCTCACCACATCCATAAACCTTCTCTTAGGCCTTCCTCTTTCCTGGCAGCTCTATCTTTAACATCCTTTACCCAATATACCCAGCATCTCTCTCCTTTGCACTTTGTCTAAACCAACGCAGTCACATCTCTCTGACTTTGTCTCCCATCCTTCCAACCTGAGCTGACCCTCTAATGTCCTCGTTTCTAATCCTATCCATCCTCATCACACCCAATGCAAATCTTAGCATCTTTAACTCTGCCTCCTCCAGCTCTGTCTCCTGCTTTCTGGTCAGTGCCACCGTCTCCAACCCATATAACATAGCTGGTCTCACTACCATCCTGTAGACCTTCCCTTTCACTCTTACTGATATATGTCTCTCACAAATCACTCTTCTGCACCCATTCCATCCTGACTGCACTCTCTTTTTCACCTCTCTTCCACAATCCCTGTTACTCTGAATTGATGATCCCAAGTATTTAAACTCATCCACCTTCACCAACTCTACTCCCTGCATCCTCACCATTCCTCTGACTGCCCTCTTATTCACACACATGTATTCTGTCTTGTTCCTACTGACCTTTATTCCTCAGCATATCTCCACCTCTCCAGGGTCTCCTCAATCTGCTCCCTACTTTCACTACAGATCACAATGTCATCAGCAAACATCATAGTCCATGGGGACTCCCATGTAATCTTGTCTGTCAACCTGTCCATCACCATTGCAAATAAGAAAGGGTTTAGAGCCGATCCCTGATGTAATCCCACCTCCACCTTGAATGCATCCGTCACTCCTACTGCAGACCTCACAACAACAACAGCAACAACAACATGTATTTATATAGCACATTTTCATACAAAAAATGTAGCTCAAAGTGCTTTACATAATGAAGAATAGAAAAATAAAAGACATAGTAAGAAATTAAAATAAGTCAACATTAATTAACATCGAATAAGAGTAAGGTCCGATGGCCAGGGTGGACAGAAAATAACACAAAAAAACTCCAGACGGCTGGAGGAAAAAATAAAATCTGTAGGGATTCCAGATGATGAGACCGCCCAGTCCCCTCTGGGCATTCTAGCTAACATAAATGAAACAGTCCTCTTTGTATTTAGGGTTCTCTTGGAAGGACTTGATCACCACAGTCACAATTCCCTCGTACATATCCTGTACAACTCTTACATACTTATTACATCAGAGGAGACTGTGTGCAGAGGGTACAGACCTATAAATACCTGGGAGTACAGCAGGATGACAAATTGGACTTGACTGCCAATACTGATGCTCTATGTAAGAAAAGTCAGAGCCAACTATACTTCCTTAGAAGGTTGGCGTCCTTCAACATCTGCAATAAGATGCTGCAGATGTTCTACCAGACGGTTGTGGTGAGCACCCTCTTCTATGCAGTGGTGTGCTGGGGAGGCAGCATAAAGAAGAAGGACGCCTCACGCCTGGACAAACTTGTTAGAAAGGCAGGCTCTATTGTACGAATAAAGCTGGACTGTTTAACATCTGTGGCAGAGCGACGGGCACTAAGCAAACTCCTGTCAATCATGAAGAATCCACTGCATCCACTGAACAGGATCATCTCCAGGCAGAGGAGTAGCTTCAGAGACAGACTTTTGTCACCGTCCTGCTCCACTGACAGACTGAGGAGATCGTTCCTCCCCCACACTATGCGACTTTTCAATTCCACCCGGGGGAGTAAATGCTAACATTATTCAAAGTTAGGGTTAGGGTTAGGGTTAGTTAAATCAAAGTTATTGTCTGTTTTTACATGCATTTTTATTACTCTTTAATATATATATTTTTTTTATCAGTATACTGCTGCTGGATTATGTGACTTTCCCCTTGGGATTAATAAAGTATCTATCTATCTATCTATCTATCTATCTATCTATCTATCTATCTATCTATCTATCTATCTATCTATCTATCTATCTATCTATCTATCTACTTCTCTGCCACTCCCGACTTCCTCATACAATACCACAGCTCCTCTCTAGGCACCCTGTGATATGCTTTCTTCAGGTCCACAAAGACACAATGCAACACCTTCTGGGCTTCTCTATACTTCTCCATCAGCACCCTCAGAGCAAGTAGTGTTACTATTCGTTAGATAATGGCTTTAACAAATATAAATGATAGTTTTTTTAATGTTTACTTTCTTTTTTTTTCTCCTCCTGCAATTTCACTAGCATATTTCTTAGTATCTGTATGTATATTTGTATTTCATGGCAATCTGTAATGTCATTTTGTAAAGCATCAGTTAAGATCTTTGACAATTTACTCACATTAGAGAACGAGACTGGAAATGTTTCGCTAGATTGTCCTTCTACAGTATGACTGAATGCAACATTTTTCATTTGAGCCCCTTCAGGTGCTTTTCACAAAGACATTATAAAAGCATCAGCACAAGGTAAATCGAAAATTGTACATTAATTTAAGCATGGCAGTCAGAAGAACTAGCAGGAAATCCTGAGAAGAACCCAAATATGGCACAGTCAGACCACTGGTATATTAATGTAATTTTCTAAACTGGCTAAACCAGACCAGAAGCCTGGGGGCTGCTGGAGCCAAACCCAGCGCAAGGCAGGAATAAACCCTGGACAGGACACCAATGCATCACAGGGCAAACACACACATACACACACACACTAGGGACAATTTAGTGTTGCCAATTCAGGAACTTTAATGAATGACTAAATGAAGAAAGAAGGAAAGTAAAACATGAGCAGCTAAAGCCAAGAGTAAGTTCAGCTCCACAAAGCCACCTTACAATAATGACAGATTTTGGGAGGAAAAGACAAATGTTGCCTAATAAACAAGAAAAGTAAAACTTGGGACATTTTTACATGCAAAGTGGAGTCATTGCAGAAACAGCGATAGAAAATTAGAAAAATGTTGGTAAGATCAGGCCATCCAGCCCAAACAAAGTTTGCCAATTGCATCCAGCTAATTGCTCTAAAATAACATCAACTTGAGCTTTGAAGGCCCCTAAAGTCCTAATGTCTATCACACTACTTGGTAGCGTACTCCATATGTCTATGGTTCTCTGTTTGTGTGAAACATGCTCTTAACAAGTTAACAACTGTGTCCCCATGTTATGATGAACTCATTTTAAAGTCACAGTCTCGATCCACTGGATTAATTCTCTTTCATAATTTTAAACACTGCAATCCTGTCTCCTCTTAATCTCCATTTGCTTAAAGTGAAAAGATTCAACATCATGCAAGCAAATTACATTTAATGCATACTGTTCTAGAAATTGCATTAGCCCAGATGTAATTAAATATGCAGTAGATCAGTGGTTCTCAAACTGTGGGGCAGGCACCCCTGGGGGGGCATGAAGTAACAGAAAGGGGGGCGCGAAGATGTGAAAAAAAGAAAACAAGAATCGCAAATATGAAAAATACATCTAGTGAAACCAAAACAAATGAACTTAAACTACATTCTGACACTAGAAAAATAAATATAGAGATAGATAAATGTCAATAAAAGTTAAGTAGGCACAATAAAATATGCATCTATGATATATCATTAATTAGAAAAGAACAAATTGGTATTAGTGGGGTCCTTTCAAATAAACGTTAGGGGGGAGCGATTAAAACTGTTATTAAAGCTCGAGTTGCAAATACGTAAAGGTTGAGAAATGCTACAGTAGATGAAAGATGAAGTTAAAAATAAATGGAAATAACATGTAAGTAAAATGGTGATAATATTAAACAGAGCTACTGCAATCTATAAGAATTGGAGTATTTAGAAATTACAAGTCATTCAAAGCTTAACATCAAGCTAAGTGAATAAGAAACATTTGGACTCTGTAGCTTGTTGAACACATTTATAACCATAAATTGTAAATAATAATAATCATAGCATTCTCAGAAGAAGAAGAAGACATTCTGATTCACTGCTACAATGGAGGTAAAAAGAAGAAGAAATTCTGGTTCAATGCTACAAGGGAGGTAAGAAGATGAATCTGAAGAAGATGAAGAAATTCTGATTCAGTGCTACAAGGGGGTTAAGAAAAAGAAGAAGAAAAAAATAAGATATTAATGAGTGTAAAAGTCACACGAAAGTCATGAGTGTAAGAAATCATTCAAAGATTCATAAGAAAAGACAATATATAGACAGTAAAGGATCACCATAAACAGATACCCTCTATGGCCAAAGGTTTGTGGACACCTGATCATCACACATGAGCTCGTTGGATTTCCCATTCCAAAACCATGCTCCGTTAACACGAAGTTGGCCGTCTGTCTGTGGTAATTTGTGCCCATTCAGTCAGAATAGCATTTGTGAGGTCAGTACTGATGTTGGCAGAGAAGATCTGGCTCACAATTAACATTCCAGTTCATACCAAAGGTGTTCAGTAGGGTCGAGGTCATGGCTTTGTGAGTCCACTTGAGTTCCTCCATGTCTTTATGGACTTGGTTTTGTGTACAGTTTCACAAGCATGCTGGAACAGAAAATGGCCTGCAGCAAAGTCTTTCCACTAAGTTGGAAGCAAACAATTGTCTTCAATATACTCATGTGCTGTTCCTTTATTTGAACAAATCCAAACTCTGAACAGTCCCAGAATATTATGTCTCCTCCATCAAACTTTACAATAGAGTGCAGAAGGTAGCGCTCTCCTGGCATCCTCCAAACTCAGATACATCCATCAAACTTCCAGATACTGAAGTGTGCTTCATCACTCCAGAGAACACATGTCTACTGCTCCAGAGCCCAAAGTTGGTGTGCTTTACGCCTCTCCAGCCAATGCTTGGCATTGCACCTAGTGATCTTAGGCTTGTGTGCAACTGCTCATCCATGCAAACCCATTTGTTGATGCTCCCAACACACGGTTCTTGTGCTAATGTTACTTCCAGACACAGTTTGGAACTCAGCTGTGAGTGATGTGCCTCAGGACAGATGATTTTTACACACTATGCACTTCAACACACAGTGCTCCGACTCTTTGAGTTTGCATGGTCTTCCACTTCGTGGCTGAGCTATTGCTGCTCCTCGATGCTTTCATTTCACAATAAGAGCACTTACAGTTGTCCAGGGAAGATCGGGCAGAGCAGACATTTAAGGCACTTACTTTGGGCAAAGGTGGCAACCTATGACAGTGACACGTTTCAAGTCACTGAGCTCTTCAGTACGCCCCAATCTACTGCCAATCCTTGTCAGTGGAAAATGCATGGCAGTGTGTTTAAGTTTTTGCAATGAAACGCCTGAACGCAATCATTTGTAGGGGTGTCCAAATACCTTTGGCCATTTAGTGTTGCTAGACAGATAGATATAAGGATGATCTTAAAAGTAATTACTTCACACATTTTATAAAATTACTTTGTATTGACATTATCAGCGTTCATTATTCAAATATGAATGCAAAAGAAGGCACCTACCATACCTTTTACCAAATTTATCAAGCCCCTCATCTATTCATTTTCCAAGCAATTTCATCTGTTACTATTTTAAGATTATTAGCAATTAAATGATAGATGCTGTTGCTCTTGGCATAATATAATGTAATGATTAATGTAATGAACATCACAGCCTAAATTGCTGGTTCTGTTCCCACTGTTGCCTAGCTGTGTGACAATGAGCACGTCACTTAAGTGTCTGTGCTGTAACTGTACAACAACCTTTTGTAATCAGTTGTAACTTATCTTATTGTTACAATTAACTTCAAATACATTTCAGCCAAATATACAATAATACCCTTGGGCATTAAGAGGGCTTTAATGGTATACCATACAGAAATAATTCATTGAGTGCACATGTGTCCATGACTGTCATTTAATAAGAGTACACTATATAATTTATTATTTTAAAAATTATATCAATAAAACAGGTATTGACTACTTCAAAGGTTTATTATTATTTTAAAAGAACACATTTTGGTCGGTTAATGAGTTTCCTTGTAGGTGGTGTGGAACACAGACCTCCCCCAAACCCTTTCATATGCCATGGAGGTAATTGCAGCAGCATTGGGTGCAAAGCAGCCAACCTGTCATGAACAATGCCCAAGTCCTCATAGGCTTGCTTGTGCACACTCATACTCACACTCACACTCACGTTGGGGTCAATTAGCCTAACACACAAAAGTCTTTGGAGATGTGTAAGAAGACAGAGAAATGTTTTGGGAAAAATAAATAAATAAATATTGTGTAAGTACTGAGAAATGTGACAATAAATTAAATTAAAATTTCCCCTTGGGGACAAATATAGTGTCCTGAAAATCTATCTATCTATCTATCTATCTATCTATCTATCTATCTATCTATCTATCTATCTATCTATCTATCTATCTATCTATCTATCTATCTATCAGATAGTGATGCACCATCTGTTGGAATGATACATTCCTATAGATGGTGCACTGCAAATGTTAACACTGAGGTCAAGGTTGATTGGTTATAGTACAGCCCATCTTAGAAGGATAGCACAGCAAGTAATTAAATAAACACATAAAGAAACAAGGAACAAAAATATACATTTCATAACACATGCAATTATTTATACTCACAGTTCATTTTATTATTACACAATATTCTTTCTTTCTTTCTTTCTTTCTTTCTTTCTTTCTTTCTTTCTGTGTGTGTGTGTGTGTGAGCATTTATTTATTTCATTTTGTCCGAAATATTTCTCCATATAAGAAGAACATGCATTTCTCAAACGCGTTTAATCCAATCCAGGATCGTGGGTCGCCGTGTCCAATCTTAGCATCAGCACCGGGCTCAAAACACTAAACAAAAAAAAAAATCACGGAGACGAGAAAACGTATACGAAGTCCAATATTTTCTATCAGTAATCGCAGTCGATCCCGAAATCACTAACCCCTGCGCCACCAATTTCTTTCGATGACTCTGGTATCAATTGATAGCACACGTGTGGTGAAACAAGAAACTGGTAGATTATGGGATACTAATTAAAGATCACGCGATTTTGATCAATTCTCAGATTTGTTATGAGAGGTCGCTGGTAATACTGCATATGCGCCTGTTTTAAAGACAATGTCAAATAACCGTTATTTATGATTCCTATATGTTCCGAGCCAGTAACAACAAAACATACTGATATTCGAAGCAGATGCCTACGCATGAATCAGCCCGATAAGAATATTTTAAAAACTGTCCTGTCCATTTTGCATTGGAAGGAAATCTAAAAATGAATCTGCCGCAACTTATTTTCTCAACAGGCTTCGTTGTAAAACGTCTTTGATTATACAATAATCTAATTTAGAAATATTTCAGTAATTAAAGTGTCCTCGTTTTAGCAGCAGTTACAGAAACATTTACAAAACGTCTAAGGTTTATCGGTTATTCAGTTGCCCGCTAACTTAGAAACCTAAAAGAAATCTGTAAGCGCAATTTAACCTGACAAGATCTTCATCTCCCTGTGATTGACACTTTGTCTGTACACCCTTATATGATTTCAATTTTATTATCATTAATATAGAACAACGGGTCATGACAATAGAGGTTCTTTCTGCTACCTTTTTTTTTCTCTCTACCTGGCCCGCAGCTCCGCTGAAAGTTTCGCCATGCGCAGCTGAAAAGTTTCTCCTCACAGCGCGATCTCCATCCTCTGCTCCCTAAACAAGGTCCCCACTCAGAACGACAGATATGTTTATAAAATGGGCAGTAACGGGACTGTTACGTCTGAAATCCTCCTTTCTGATTTCATGCCAGCGGTATGAACGGCTTTCCAAACTTTCCCTTCGATTGTACCCGCATTGCTTTTATTGAAATTGGCATCGTTGTGCCAACTCCTGCTGAAATAAATTTGCTGAGTCCATTTAGGACACACAATTTGTATTTGTATAATTAGAGCACGTAGGTCGTGGCAAAAGCCATTAGTAAAATCGTTTAATCCGGTACAACAAGGAAGAGCATTTACAGGTCAGAAGCTTAAAAAAAATAAAAATTTAAATAAATAAAATGTTTTTTTCGTTATAGCCTTATTTGCTCTGGGTAAATTAGCAGAAGGAACATGGCAAGTCGCTGCAAGGGTGGCATGGTGGTGCTGCTACTACAAGGACACCAGAGTTTCCTCTCTGTGTGGAGTTTCCATGTTCACTCTACAAAAGCAACATTTATTTCTATAGCACATGATGTAGCTCAAAGTGCTTTACAGGATGAAGAAAGAGAAAAAAGACAAAATATTTAAGAAATAAAATTAGGCAATAATAATTAACATAAAATAAAAGTAGGGTGTGTGTGTATGTGGCCCTGGACTGCTATGTACTAGTCACCTACCCAGGGATTGTTCCTACCTTACACCCAATAATTCCTAGGATAGGCACCAGCTGCCATAAAACCATGTCCTGAATAAGGAGGATAAGAAGATGGATGATGGTGCTGCAGGGCATACTGCTAAGAAAATCAATAAAAGCAGAAGTGTGCTTATGTATTCACAGACAGCAATTAATCTACACAAGACTGAAAAGTGGCTGCAGTATTGTCTTAGGCTGAAACAGGGAAACTTTATTAGTCAAAATAAATTTTACATTACTGCTCCATCATTTTTCTGAACATGTATTATCTAGTACAGTGGTTTCCAAACTCTATCCTGGGTACCCCCTGTGGCTGCAGGTTTTTGTTCCAACCAGATTCACAATCTGTGATAAGAATCGATAACAACTGATCTCATTTAATTAGCTGGTCTTTTTATTCTTCTCTTATTCTGCATTCAGAAAAAACACAATAGCATGGTTTTTATATTTATGACATTTAGAAATATTTCTATATTTTTCTAAAGCTATAAATACTTAACTCTCTTTTCTTGTTTTCCTATTATTTTCCCCTATTCCTGAGTAGTTTGCTCCCTTCATTTAACCCTAATAGTGACAATTAACATCCAGCACGGCAGACACTCGGGACGATGAAAACAGCAACAACTTCAGTGTCAGACCTGCTAGTTAGTAAATAATCAATTAAATAACCAGAACACCTGGAAAAGCAGAATGAAAATCAGATTAAAAATACTGTTAATGACTTAAAAAAAAGGATATATTCCCTTTATAACTGCTTATTACATTTGTGATAGATGGCCAGCCAGTCATCCTAGCCAATAACCCCCACGCCACCAGGTGGAGCCCTCCCTGCAGCATGGAGGTGCCCCGAATGCCAGCAGGGAATTATGGACATTAGAGTTTTCCTTTACAGCCCTGCTGGATACCATGGGGGCCACTAGAAGGCGCTGCAGGGAGGAGCAGTGACTATTTTCCCTACGCCCTGGAAGTACATATGGACAAGGGGAATGACGTGCTTCTGGGGTAAAGAAAAGGGAAAGGAAATGTTCTTAGTCACGTGGACAGAGACAGCAAAACACTTCCGGGACAAGGACTATAAAAGACTGAGAGAGACACCAGAGCGTTGAGCTGAGCTGGGTGGTAGGAGGGCAACGCGTCTGGGAGTGGTGGATTGTTCATTGTATTTGTGATTAGTGAGTATTGATTTGTTTAAGAGTATTGGGGAGGAGAGGGTGCTTTGTGTACTTTATTGTCCTAATAAATCAAGTATTTGGACTTTTACCTGGTGTCTGACAAGTGGTCTGAGGGTTCAAGGGGTCAAGAGAGCCCCAATCTGTCACACATTTTAATCATAATCTACCAAACGTAGTTTGTAATTTCTACATTGACTCCAAAACACAGAACCTGGGAAATAACGATTCACTTAATTTGGCTAAGAGTCCAATGAAAAATGGAAGTTGATTGGAACAAAAACCTACAGGTGGCGCAGTGGTAGCACTGATGCCTCTCAGTAAGGAGACCTAGGCTTGCTTCCTGGCTCCTCCCACAGTCTAAAGACATGCAGGTTAGGGTGTATTGGTGATCCTAAATTGTCCCTAGTGTGTGCCGAGAGTGTGTGTTTGTGTGTGCCCTGCGGTGGGCTGGCACCCTGCATGGGGTTTGTTTCCTGCTATGTGCCCTGTGTTGGCTAGCATTGGCTCCAGCAGACCCATGTGACGCTGTAGTTAGGATATAGCATGTTGGATGTTGGATGGATGAAAACCCACAACCACAGGGGGTCCCCAGGATCGAGTTTAGGAAGCACTGATCTAGGACATGACAGCAGAGCACTGAGCCACTTGTTTAAGTGATGGGTACAAACCCTGGATAGGCTGCTGGTCTCAACCTAAGTTCATTTAATTTAGCCAGTGGACTTGACAGAATTGCTGCCAGTTGTGCAAGGAACCCCATTAGAAAATGTGACTGCATGAAAGCTCCATGTGGAAGGCACTCTAGCTGGGATTTGAATTAACGCTTTGAAGTGAAACAGTACCATGATGATATAGACAGAAGATATGAAACATGTTATATACAGATAGATATATAGGACAGGCATTTAAGGATAAAGTGGCCAGTAGGAGGGCGTGGAGGCATCCCAAACTCCAGACACAGTTGCACATGGTTTTTGGTACACATAAAGACTTCACATTTATCTTTATAAGGCTTCTTTCTTCACCGCACACGTTGCAATAAACATCTCATTAGTTTTTTCGCCTCTACTCCTCCTGGCATGCTTTGTCCTTACTTTGCACCTGACACTAACTCCAGAAGTCAGCAGTCTCCCTTATACTGGGCCCAAGAGTACTACTGGCACTACCTCAGTGCATCCAGAAAGCATTTCCTGGTCTGACAGAACCTCCTAAAACTGGGGACAGCTACTCCCACTACCTCCCCCTGGTGGCTCCCACACAACACTGCAGGGCTGTCCATCGGAAATACAATTCCCATATAGTCCTCTGGGTGTGGGTATGGAAAAACTGTCAGAAAGCTGTGGCCACCTGTTGTGCTGGGAGAGGAACACATGGTCATCATAGCCAAACTCATTTTACGCCAGCTGGGATGCCAGCCAGCCTGTGTCTTACATGATGATCGATAAATAGAAAAAAATGGCATGATAGATAGATAGATAGATAGATAGATAGATAGATAGATAGATAGATAGACAGATATGAAGGTCCCTATATAATAGATACAGTAGATAGATAGATAGATAGATAGATAGATAGATAGATAGATAGATAGATAGATAGATAGATAGATAGATAGATAGATAGACAGATATGAAGGTCCCTATATAATAGATAGATAGATAGATAGATAGATAGATAGATAGATAGATAGATAGATAGATAGATAGATAGATAGATAGATAGATAGATAGATAGAGAGAGCACTATAGATAGATAGATAGATAGATAGATATGATAGATAATAGATAGACAGATATGAAGGTCCCTATATAATAGATAGATAGATAGACAGATATGAAGGTCCCTATATAATAGATAGATAGATAGATAGATAGATAGATAGATAGATAGATAGATAGATAGATAGATAGATAGATAGACTAGATAGATAGATAGATAGACAGATAGATAGATAGATAGATAGACAGATATGAAGGTCCCTATAGATAGATAGATAGATAGATAGATAGATAGATAGATAGATAGATAGATAGATAGATATATATATATATGAAGGTCCCTATATAATAGATAGATAGATAGACAGATATGAAGGTCCCTATATAATAGATAGATAGATAGATAGATAGATAGATAGATAGATAGATAGATAGATAGACAGATATGAAGGTCCCTATATAATAGATAGATTGACAGATTTTGGCAGTGTAGTTTAGTGACCTTAAACCTCATATCTGTGGCACAGAGCTCATTAGTAAGTTATGGTGTGACCCTGAAAAGGCCACTTTAGTGTTTTTTCTTCATTTCCTAAAAATATTTAAATTGTAAAGTTGTGTACCTGTTAAGTGTTTGCTATAGAAAGGTACTGTAAAAAGCTAAATAAATTAGTCCCATTGTGACACGTTAGTTTTATGAGAACACAAAAAGATTAATATTATCATAGTATTACATTTTAAATACCAGTGCCTAATAGTCTGTTATCCCTTCCTCTGCTTGATTAACCTGAATAATTTAAACCAATCTGGGCTTTTAAGCTGTCATGAAGACTCCCAAGAATTAGGTGCATGATAAATGACTGCACGCATTTGTTTGTGCGTTTCTCCTTTCCAGAGTTGGGCATGTGACGTTTCTTGTTTATGCTCCAGTAGATTTTTCCCATAGATATTCTTGGCATCCAACATGCACTAATGGCTGGTCTGTGTGTCTGTGTCTGTGTGTCTGTTTTTTTTTCCTCCTAAAGCTGACGATTGGATGAATTTGGCCTCATAGGTGAACTCACTAATCTTTATAAATAGAAGGTCCCCAGTTCTCATGCTTGAGCACTAGCAGATGTACAGTACTGTATGTTAGCACATGCGCATTGTTTGTATTTACCAATTATGAAGGATTCAGCTTTATTTGTTTTACATTGATATTTCATTTTATTAATGTAAGATTTATTTTTATATCATAAACCCCTACAATTGTCAGCACCCATTTCAAAGCACTCTGGATTTTTCATGTTGACATGAATTTCAAGTTGACATAAAAAGCTAAATCCATAACCCTGATGAAAGAAACACTGAATTAAAAAGTATGTTGAGATGAACATGGAGTGAGACATACAAATTAAAATCATGTTAAAGTTCATATATTAAAAAATGTAGTTGGCTTTGTCTGTCCACGCAAGAGAAACCTCATTGGACTCTTATTTTCAGTAAAAATGAATGAATAAATGAGTGAATAAATATGACTGGGAAACATAAGGAAAAAAGGAGGGGCGGGGGTTCATGATGATGCACCAGAGTTTAGACAAAGGACTGAGTGAGTGTGTGAGGCTTTAAAATAAAAGAACAATGGTTCAAACTACCGAATTTCCCAGATATTAAAAAAAAGAGAGCATGTGAGTAGATTAGACAATGAAACACAAAACCTAGCATTTTAAGCTTCATGATGATGCAAAGTGTTGACAAATGAATACATGTATGAATTAATTAGTGAGTGAAGAGATTTAAATGTAAAGCCAATGATAAAGCAGTTTAAGCCTTGTGATGCTTCATGTGGTAGATGATTGAATGAAAGTATGAATGAGTAGATATGACTATCAAACAGAAGATAAAGCAGTTGAAGCTTCCTGATGATGTAAGTTGTTGAAAATGAATACATGTATGGATTAATTAATGAGTCATCAAGTGAGTGAATTGATATAGCCATGGAGTTGAAGAAAAACACTTTAAGCCTTATAATGCTTCAAGTTATTGTTAAATGAATGAATGAATGAATAAGTGAGTGAGTGAGTAGATATGACTATGAAACCGAAGACAAAGCAGTGTAAGCTTTCTGATTATACAAGTTGTTGACAAATGAATGCATGTATGAATGAGTGAGTGAGTGAGAGAGAGAGAGAGAGAGAGAGAGAGAGAGTGAGTGAGTGAGTGAGTGAGTGAGTGAATGAGTGAATGAGTGGCGATTTAACTTTGAGAGCCACTGAAATATTTCTGATGCTTCATGTTATAGTGAATGAATGAATGACTGGGTGTGTGAGTCAGTCACTTAATTAGTGAATAAATTGAAATGACTATGAAGCTAAAGACAAAGTGGTTTAAGCTTTCTTTTGCCTCAAGTTATTAGTGAGTGAGTGAGTGAGTGAGTGAGTTGTGGGTGGGTTTTGATTTAACTTTGAGACCAAAGAAAAGGCAATTAAAGCTGTCACATACTTCATGTTATAGGTAAATTTATGTTAGGTAGAATGACCAGAGGGGGCTGGGTGGCCAGATTTTATTTTTTCTCCAGCCGTTTTATTGTTTTTTCTGTCCTCCCTGGCCATCTGACCTTATTTTTATTCTATGTTAATTAGTGTTCTCTGATTTAAATTCTTTGTCTTTTTTTTCTCTTTCTTCATCATGTAAAGCACTTTGAGCTACCTTTTTTGTATGAAAATGTGCTATAGAAATAAATGTTGTTGTTGTTGTAAATGAATAAATAAGTGACTGAGTCAGTCAGTCAGTAAGTTGGTAAATGAACTGAAATGACTGTGAAGCTAAAGACAAAGTGGTTTAAGGTTTCTGATGCTTCTGGTTATTGGTGAATGAATTAATGAGCAGGTGAGGGAATATGGATGTAAAACAAAAGATAAAGGGTTGAAAGTTTCTTATTCCGAAGATAGACAAAGGATAGACTAACTGAGAGAGTGAGTAAATTTGTGAAGAGAGAGATTGTAAAACAATAAGCAAAGGGGTTAAATCTGACAGAGGAAAGAAAGAAAGAAGGAAAGAAAGATATATATATATTGTATATTGTATATCCATTCAGTTATATATTGTCAAAGGGTCTGCTTAGTGAAGTTTTATTGTTTGTTTTGGTCATAACATAAATATTTCCCAAATTAAAAACTGTTATAGAAAAGAGAGAAGATTTCAGGCTGTCTGCCCACAGACGTGTTCTTGATTATTCCTTAGGCTCACCTGTACTCACATTCTCTTCACGTGAAAATAATGTCACATAACATAGCATCATCAATCGTGCCATGTCTAATTCTGTGTCTTGGGGGTCAGAGCCTATCACAGCAGCACTCGGGGCAAAAAAAAAAGCAACCCAGGATGGCATAGCAGATCATCGCAGGGTGCCCTGTGGCATTTATCTGGTTTATTATAGGTAATAGATGTTGTAAAGGAAAGTCTCATAAAGACTGAACTTACTCTAGAGAGTAAGGCTACGTTGACAATGAAGGTGCTGTTATATAACTCTGCTGAATTTTTCCACTCAGCTGGGAAATACTGCAGTATGCGGCGTGAATCTTGAGCTCTGTGTCAGGATTTAAGGGGATTGTCTAAGTGTTCTTTCCACACATCTTCTGCATTTTCAGATGTTAACCCTACAGCAGCCAGCTCGTTTCATTGTGATTCTTCTGCAACATAGTGATAGTATCAGAATTAAAGGCAAGTGAAAAGCATCTGTGTTAGTGGTGTACTCTATGGCCGTTCACACAGTTCAAGTATAAAGCATCTTGTGGTGTAATGAAGAGTTAGAGAGGTGCTCATTGTTTTCTCATTCACAAGGTCTTTGCAGGGAGTCATTGAGTCTGCTTGATGGCGGGGGCTGCATTAGTCTTGAAGGGGAGGGGGTCTCTAAGTAAAACATGTTAGAGGAGAGCAGATGAATGTGCTGTTAAATGTTTAATGTTTCCCTTTCATTCGATTTGTCTCAAGTTTGTAAGTATTTTTTAGCTGGAACCGTTACATGAAGTGCCATTCCAGGATCATGCAAAGACACTTTTTTCTTCTTTAACCTCAGCAAATATTAAAATGAACCACAATAAAATGTCATCATTTTCACAACCAGTAGCAGTAATTCCTGTCTTTATTATACAATCCCTATTACAACAACAACAATATTTATTTTTATAGCACATTTTCATACAAATGATGTAGATCAAAGTGCTTTACAGGATGAAGAAAGAGAAAAAAGACAAAATATATTAAAAAATAAAATTAGGCAATACTAATTAACATAGAATAAAAGTAAGGTCCGATGGCCAGGGAGGACAGAAAAAACAAAAAACAACTCCAGACAGCTAGAGAAAAAAATAAGATCTGCAGGGGTTCAGAAACCATGAGACCACTGAGCCCCGAGTAGGTATTCTACCTGACATCAATGATCTCAGTCAGTCCTCATGGTATTATGGGTTCTCATGGAAGAACTTGATGACGGTCATGTGGACCTCTGGCCTTTAATCCATCAATGTATGGACTGCACGGTGCTTTGATCAGGTGGTGGTGGCACAGATCACCACCACAGAAAGCCAGAAACAAAACAGCAGAGGAAGTAGGGGTTAGTACGGATTTCGGAGCCACCATGAATGATAATGATAATTAAATGCATATACAGAGTATGAGAATTAAGCTAAAATGAAGATATGAGAAAGTCATGTTAATATAATGTTTTGTTAGCAGTTTTTTAAAGTGCTCCACTGTATTAGCCTGCTGAATTCCTATTGGTAAGCTGTTCCAGATTTTAGGTGCATAACAGCAGAAGGCCGCCTTCTTTTAGGTTTAGCTCTTGGAATTACAAGCAGACACTAATTTGAAGATCTAAGGTTACGATTAGGAGTGTAAGGTGAAAGAGTCTGCAATATAGGATGGAACAGATTATTGAAGGCTTTGTAAACCATAAGCAGTATTTTAAAGTCAATTCTAAATGGCACATGTAACCAGTTTGATGTGTTCGGATTTTCTTTTCCTAGTTAAGAATCTCAGCTGCATTCTACTCTGGTTGCAATCAACTGATGTCTTTTTTGGGTGGTCCTGAGAGGAGTGCGTTACAGTAGTCTAGCCGATTGAAAACAAAAGCGTGAACTAATTTCTCAGCATCTAGATATCTAGAGATCTAACTTTTTCTATATTTCTTAAGTGAAAAAATGCTGTCCTGGTAATCTGATTAATATGTGATTTAAAATTCAGGTCAGAGTCTATAGTTACCCCTAAATTTGTTACCTCCGTCTTGACCTTTAACACTAGAATTACCAGAGCCTACGAAAAAACTTGTAGATCCAGCCCACCTTAAATCCGTTCACACCTCTCCGCCAGCATCTTTCGTCCTGTAAATGTGCCGATAAAGACAAGCAGCAAGCAGCCTGGTATCCCATCCCCCCACCGTCGCAGACATTCTCTAAGTTCTCCCAGCTCATGCCTTGTTTGATTATCTGGGAGTGAAGTGCTGGAGTTTTAGAGTAGAAATAATAGATCGTTAACAGCCATTGAAGCTGTTGTATCGTCCTTGAACCTTTTGTGAAAGTGTTTATTTGATCTTTGAACTTCAGGCTTCACAAATTATATAGTTTATACCAACATTTTGTCATTTACTACTAAAATATGAAAAGCGTTTCTGTTTTCACAATGTGTTTACACAGATTATTGTAGAAATGGAACACACATGAAATGCATGTGTTCCAAATAACGATCTATTATTTCCACTTTAAAACTCCAGCACTTCACTTCCAGATAATCAATCAAGGCATGAGCTGGGAGAACTTCATGCACATTCTGTGATGGTGGGGGATGGGATACCAGGCTGCTTGCTGATTGTCTTTATCGGCATATTTGCAGGACAAAAGACGCTATATGAGAGGTGCAAACGGATTTAAGGTGGGCTGGATCTACGAGTTTTTTCGTAGGCTCTGGTAATTCTAGTGTTAATCCTAATGAATCAAGTTTATTTCTAATACTCTGATTATATCCATTTTTACCAATCACTAAGATTTCTGTTTTCTCCTTATTTAGTTTGAGGAAATTGCTACTCATCCACTCAGAAACACAAGTAAGACATTGTGTCAGTGAACCAAGAGAGTCGGGGTCGTCTGGCGCTATTGATAAATACAGTTTTGTGTCATCAGTATAGCTGTGGTAGCTCATGTTATGCCCAGAGATAATCTGACCTAATGGAAGCACGTAAATCAAAAAGAGCAGCGGACCCAGGATCACCATATAGAATATCTTGTGTCTCTGAAGTATAATTACCACAACTAACAAAGAATTTTCTACCTGCCAGGTATGACTCAAACCAATTTAAGACACTGTCACAGAGGCCCACCTATTAACTAAGGTGATTTCGAAGAATATTGAGGTCAATGGTATCAAAAAAGATGTCTGCAAAGTAGTTTAAATTAATTAAAAATATAAAACACAAAAGAAATGATCACATAAGTTTTCAGCCCCTTCAAGTCAGTGTTTAGTAGAAGTGCCTTTGGCAGCCATGACAGCCTAGAGTCTATGTGCTCAGGTCTCTCTCACGCTCTCTTTCAGCGCTCTATTTCACATTGCCTCCATTTTTTGTGGTCAGTTCAACAAGTAAACATCAACAAAAGAAAGGCTGAAAGACAAAGAAAAATACGAGCAAATAGATTGATTGAAGAAAAAGAAAATGACCGACAGAAAAAGGCTAAAAGAGAAAGACTCAGAAGAGCAAACCTTAGAAAAAGTTGGCATTTACTTGCCAGAACCAGTATTCAGCCACAGTCAGTTATATGTTGCATTATCAAGAGTTAGAAGTTTTACAGATGTTGTTGTCAAGGTTGTAGATGGTCCTGAACAAGGCAAATTGTTGCCAAACTCAGACAGAATATTTACAAGAAATGTTGCCTGTAATGAAATTTTATAGAAACATTTCATGAGGTAAAAAAATAGAAAATATTTCCTAAATATCTTCTTCAGATATTGTGTCTTACAGATTGTTACAAAGTTTTACACTAAGGCAATATTAATTATACTTACTGTATTGTCATTAACGTTTCTATTTTATTTTTATTATTATTTTACTTTAGGCTTCTTGCAAAAATATTTTTGACAAAAAAAAAATTAAGACAAGAAACAGAATGAGGTCAAGGTCCCTTGCCATTTAATATAAACTGTTCCTACTAATGTTTATGCACTACTGTTCTAGCACCCGTTATTGTAACGGGCTTAATGTCTAGTTTATTTAATAAAATCGAAAGAGAGATGGTGTAAATTATTGCAGTTTTACAAGGAAATTAAAATGTGTGGTTTAAATTCATTTTACTGGTATACTGTACATTTAGAGCAGCTTTAATTTAAAAACCATCAATGCAGAATTTAAGACTGCGGTTGATCACACATCAACCCTCAGGATTGAGACTATCAAATATATTTCACATTACCAAGCACTTTCAACAGCCTGGCTGCAAAACAAAAAAAAAAAAAAGAAATTCCTAATCAAGAGCAAAAACACTTGCAAAAATAGAATCTCCATTTCTGGCTTTGTTAAGTGGCTTCCATTTATCTTGTGTTTTATCTTTCAAACAGCAGGTTACAAAAGTAAAATTAGCATAAAAATTAAAGATTTGCTCTGTTTATTTTACAGTAATAGGCGGCTCTTTCATGTGCTGCATGATAGATAGATAGATAGATAGATAGATAGATAGATAGATAGATAGATAGATAGATAGATAGATAGATAGATAGTGTTAGGAATGCCATGCCAGGACCAGCATCCCGGAGAGAGCAATACTGGATTCTTACCTGGCCAGGATGCCAGTGGGATAATTGGGGAAAGCAGGTTGCACAGGGCATTGTCTTCCCCAAGATGCCAGATTGCAGCCAGGGTTTTGGTTGGAAATGGTAGATCACTGCCTCAGCCCTGTTGGTTTCCGAGGGTGCAACCAGGGGACGGAGAAGGAACTAGAGAGCCCTCAGAGAGATCACCCAGATGTGATCCCAGGCCACAGTTTTGGGACACTGGAAGTATTCTCAGGTTTTATATAAAAGGATCTGCCTTGCTCAGCTCCAGGAGCAACACAAAGCTTGCACAAGAAGTGGAGGAGAAGGAGACAGAGAGCGACAGTATTAGTGTTGCTGCGAATTTGTAATTGAGAATTTAGTGTGTGAAACTCTTTCTCATAAGAGTTTCACACAATAAAACCCCTTTGTATATTGAGAACATGTGTCCAAACCTGTTGTGTTGGGAGTTTGGTGAGCTACAGTGCCCCCTAGGGACCACAATTATTAGGAGCACTTGTACACCAGCTAGCACGTGCAATTATATAATCAGCCTATCTTCTAGCAGCATTACAATGCATTGAATCATGTAGATACTTGTCAGGTGTTAATGTTCACATCAAATACCAGAAATGGGAAAAATGTGATTTCAACCATGGCATTATTGAAAGTGCCAGATGGGCTAGTTTGAGTATTTCTGTAACTGTTGATCTCATGGAATTTTCACACACAGCAGCCTCTAAAATGTACTCAGAATGATGCAACAAAAAAAAAAAAAACATCCAATGAGCAGTAGTCCTGAAAATTGGAAATGCATTGTTGATGAGAGAGGTCAGAGGAGAATAGCAAAATTAGTTTGAGCTGACAGAAATGCTACAGTAATTCAGATGACCACTCTGTACAACTGTGGTGAGCAGAAAAAACATCTCAAATGCACAGCAAATTGAACCTTGAGGTGGACAGGCTACAAAAGCAGAAGATCATGTAGAGTTCCACTACTGCCAACCAAGAACAGAAAGCTGAGGCTGAAGTGGACAAAGGCTCACCAAGTCTGGATACTTGCAAGACAGGAAAAACACTGCCTGGTCCAATGAATCTTGATTTCTGCTGAAGCACACAAATTGTAGGGTCAGAATTTGGCACCATCACCATGAATCCATGCACCCAACCTACCCTGTGTCAATAGTTCCTTTTGTGGTGGTTGTATAATGACATGGGCAATGTTTTCTTGACACACATTAGGCCTGTTAATACCAATCATTAATCTCTTGAATGCCACAGCCTATTTGAGTATTGTTTGTACGGAGAGGTGGTGTTATGGGAATGTGTTTCCTGTTTATGATGTGCACACTGATTTTTTCTTGAAGTGCATATGTTAACAATTTTGTACATTTCGAGAATATGACTGGATAACTAAAATATGGATTATGTGGCACAAATGACATGAGATTTGTTTTATTTTTTCCATGAACGTTTTTCACATCATTTGTTGTTGTGCAGCAGTGGTTGCAATTGCCTTCTTTCATAATAAAAATATACATTCTGCATGAAAACAAGAGAACAGAAAATGTTTTAGGCCATCATTACAAACTACATCAGGTCAGTAATATTTTTTAAAGAATATCTTTTTCTGCATAGAGTATTTCTTTAATTATCTTAATTTTTCTTCATGGAGGCATAATGGTGCAGTGGTTAGCACTGCTGCCTCACAGTTCAGGCAACAAAAATCAGTTAGGTACAATTGGCAGATGATTCCCTCAGGGACACTTGAAAGACCATTATTCTTCATTTAAAACGTGTTCAGTTTCTCTTTCCCCGTTGATGCTAATGGATTTGGCCAAGTTTGGCAAAATTCTAGAACCTTTCCTTGATTTCACTGAACCTGAGTTGAACCTAATTAAAAGAGGTTCATTCATTACTGTAGAACAAAAATACTGAGCAACACTGCATTCCAAGAGCTTAACTAAACTCATCATTTCTCATTTTCATTCTTACGGGTTCCAGGAAATGCTCCAAAAATGAACTGGGAATAAGATATGGCTGTTTCCAACCAAACATCTAGCCATGCTCAGACTTCCGTCACTCAGATATCTAGCCCTGTGCATCCTGTTTCCACTCAAACATCTAGACATTCATCTCACCGCTGTGGTACAGTGGGTCTATAGTTCAGAAAAGGGTGGTCATTTTTTTAAGAAGTAATTGAATCTCTGTGGGTGTGAGTGCTTGTTCAGCCACGGGAGGTTGGTGAGGTCATTGAGGCAAGTCACACCTGCACATGAGGGTCCGATCAGTCTCGATTGCTTCATCGCCTTCTTGCAGTGCACAACTGAGACACAGTACCCATGGAGGCGTATAAGGGAGAGCCAGCACAAGAAAGAAAACAAACAAGCTCAAGGGCATCAGAAGAAAGGGACAAAAGGAAGAAAATAGACTGGAGTGCAAGTGGACAATCGAACGAGTGGAGAAAGAAAGGGTGGAGGTTAAAAGGAATGGAAAGAAAAAATGTGAAGAGAGATAGGAGTGAGATAGATAGAGAGAGAGAGAGAGAGATGGAGAGCCCATGCACGACAGAAAAGAGAGAGCAGAGCAACAGTACAAGGAGCCTGAGGCTCAAGGAATGCCTCTCCTGTTGCATGAGGCCCTACTGATGGAGTCTCCTGCAAGAGTCGAGAGTGAGTGGTGGGAGAGGAGTGTGTGGCTCGACAGGTTGTTCTGTACAAGCCGATGTAAGGGTGGTAGGAAATAGAGCCTAGATAGGATGGTTAACTTCACCTGTCGGTTGGGAGACTCCTCAATTGCTACATCCCATGTGGTTTTAGCTGTGGTGACATCAGCATTTTGAGAAGACAGCACTGGGACATGTGAGTTTTAATGAACAGTGCACTTTCACTGGTTTTACCCTCTGGTTTTAATGCATATTTATACGATTTTAACCTGAACTTTCACCTTGTTTTTATGGATTATTTATTTTATGGACTGTTGGAGCACTGCACTTATTGAACACTGTTTTGATTTTTAATTAATTTTATTAAAAGCACCTCTTGTTTTGTGTTAGTGTCATCATCCACTGGCTCCTCCCTCTGGTACGTTATTGGATATATAGAGCTCAAGAGGCTCCCAGGATGTAACTGGTAGCATGGAGCCAATCTGTACCCTCACACACTTGTACCCCAAACTGTGAACTACTCACAAACCACCGTCTTTCAGTGCTATCTGTGAAGAGTGTTCTGCACTCTGTTACAATATTTTCTTGAGACATTTATAATATCACAGGATACACCATAACCAAAAAATGCACAAAATTTGTATTTCTGTTTTCAGAATTTAAATATATACAGTATATTATATATATATATATATATATATATATATATACATACACACATTGTAGTAAATAAACAAGCCTTGACACAACAAAAAGGGTTTGGAGCAAACTCCCGTATAATTGGAAGTGGCTGTAAATGCAAAAAATGAGAAAAATGGTCTTTAAAGACAACAGTTCAAAAGAGAACTGAACAGGTTAGGAAACATGGTGGATATATAGTTGAAAAGCCGGAAGAGGATGGATTTTGGTACCAGAACTGGAAATGAGATCATCAGACTACGACTTCTTGGGATGTGGAAATTACATTGTCATTAGGAGGAGGGCTCTCCTGCTGGTCTGAAAGTGACATCTTCTGGACAGAACCAGAAGTAACATCTTCTGGGACGGGACTGGAAGTGACGTCATGGGAGTCAGGAGGAATTTCCCGCATTTGATCATTTGAGAGAAAGAATTAGTGCACTCTGCCACCTCCTGGTCTGACCGGGAATTAATTTATTTTGAGCCCTTTAGCTGGCTCCCAAGTGCACATGTGTGACAACATATAGTGTATATGTTAAGGTCTAATGAGGAAGGCCTTTGGGTCTGGTGGTCCTCCCACCTTGCACAGGTTTCATCCATCACACCTGTGGATGTAGGAGAATCTGTGGAAGTCGAATGACGGTGCAGCATCTGTACAGCCTTTGCTTTTATGTCAGTGAGCATATTGCATTACTTCACTAACAAATCAATAGGGATGTTTATCTGAACATGCATTGAAGTACAAGAATGTTTGTGGTGGACTGGTCTGGATAAAAATCCAACCCAGCGTTCACCTTTTAACTTACTCAGAAAATGATCTCCATTCAGAGCATAAACAATCTTCCTAATCCCCTCAGTTCTATTTAGGAACAAAATGCTGCTACCTATTGACCTGGCCTTTCTCTATTTTGGAAAGTCAGGCACTTCCATAAGGATCATTTAAGATGAAGAGATTTATTCCAATGACTGCTTAATTACAGTCTGCAAAAATGTTGTCAAGGTACTAACCATTATAATCTGTCATACAATACTGTAGCATCAAATCTCAGACCAGAAGACTTTTCTACCCCCAGTAGAAGAATGCTGTGAATGACAGAGGCAATCCAATTAAATCATTGCTGTCCTTAATATACAGTGAAATATCACTGTGCTTAATGAAATGGCACAGTGTTTGTAAATTGTTGGATATTTTCCTATGTCTTTGTTTATTTCTCTTTTTATTTGAAAATTATTCTAGAATTACAGATGAACAATAATAGCAAATTTGCTAGTTAAATAATGACCCAGCACCACTCCATACAGGGTTAGCACAATGCCTGCTGATTCAGTACTAGATTAAGTAACATTGATTGTAAAAGCATGGTTCCAAATTGGGCACTACAGTAGTGTAGCAGACATTTCAGATGCTGGCCAGGCCACTGTATTCATGGAGACCACTCATTCTCTGCTGTCCTTGTATTAGTTCTTCTCCAGATCTTATGTTTCCTATCAGACTGGGTTCATTAAGTCTAAACTGACCAGGAGTGAGTTGACAGGCACTCTTCAGTAAACTGGTATCATATCTAGGAGGGATTCTTACTGTCCCTAGGGTAAAGAAATGACTATCCAGAACCTTTATCTGGATAATCTGTTTTAGAAAACAGACAGATCTTTATGGATCTTGTGTTCCATTCTGGTTAGTTTCTGTCTCGTACAAAATTATTCTAACATAAGCTAAGGAGTGTCATGGTGACATGTTAGGTCTGGTTACTATCTATGTGAGGTTTTCCTATACACGTGTGTCAGCTATTTACTTAAGCTGGGTAAATGGTATGGTGTAAGCGTGTCTTGACACAGTGTGGCACAATATTCAGAAATGTTCCATGATTTGGTTGTAATTCTTTGAGGACAATCACAGCATGACCATGAAACTGGGCTAGGTTGGCTCTGTTATTGAATTGACGATATTTGATACCTGAGCTGGATCTGGTATACATGTATAAAGAAAGTGATTCAATTCAGTTTATTGTTGTATAGAAGTATATACAAATACAAACTTCCAATTCACATAATAATACAAATGAGTTTAAAAGCAGTAAAATAAAGCATTTACAAACTGCTTAACATAAATGGATCTTAATAATGTTTGTCTGTGAACATTATCATTGAACTATGGCCAGCTGACAACAGAGGAGAGGAATACAAAAACTGCAGTCAGCAACACAACCACTGGAGGGTGAACAGTCAATTATAAGAGACAAGGACAAGTCAGTCACAACAACATTCCTGGAGACCACAGCCAACTGGCCATCCAACCTCTCCTGGGCATTCTATAAAAGTCTGTGTTGGGCCTTCTAAATGAAAATAACAGAATCATTATCTCTATTAATTTCAAGGATCTCAGGTGTCTTTTCCATGGGAAGGAGAACAATTGGTCAGTACCAAGTGCAACAGCAACATACCACGAAGAGAAACATAACAAAGCAGGGTGAATAAAAGTTCATAATTATTGTATTGTTTATATTCTTGTATAAATGGCTAAGAGACCAAGACACAATATGCACAACTAATCACCAGCTCTAGTCAGGGTATGCCAGACTAAAGTAGACAAGTCTTCAACCTGATTTTAAAGTGGATACTGAAAGGGAATCTCTGATATTAACAGACAGATCATTCCACAGCCTTGTGGACCTGTAACTAAAAGTTCAACCTCCAATTGTGTTTTAAATGAATTATCACTTGATTCTTACTGATTTTAGATAACTGTTCTTTTTGATAAGATAACATGAGTTTTACAGCCAGCCTAAAATTGTAATGAGTGTCATGCATGTGCGCTGGAGGACCCCCTCACATGTTCAGTTTAAGTGTATAGTAACCTGCTGAGACAAGAGAGAGTGCTGCTGCTAACCTTGACTTTTTCTTTCCGCATAGTACCAAGAAGCTGCCTGGTGAAGGAATTTGACCCACCCCTTCTGGTCCAGCCTTCAAAGGAAGTGTTTTTTACTGACGAGCAATGGATGAAGCTCCACTAGAAACAACTACAATTGACACCTCGTCTTATTTCCCATATATGAGATAAACGAAAAAGAATTTACTGTAATTTCTTTTCCTTTGTTCGTAAACAATCAAAGGGATGAACCGTTTGGTGCCTCAAACTTTCTTTTGATATCAGGAATACCTGTCATTCCCACACCCATCCACATGGGACAGAGGTAATCCTGGCTGCATTGTGATGTGGCCTGTTCTTTTATTAGAGATCATGTCCAAAAGAGGGCACATTCAGGCACACATCAATATTCACACACAGAGGACAAAATGAAGTCACAATTTCAATTAATTTTCAAATGCATTTATTTTTGTATATTGCTATGTAAAGTCACAGAGTTGTATAATAAGTTAATAATAAATATATTATTATATTAATAATAATAATAATAATATATTATATTAATATAAATATTACATTTTATAAAATACTTAGTGTACTGTACACACTAGTGATGAGTGAAACAGGCAAGGTTGATTCACAATAATTTCCATGAAAATCACACTAAAATAAATTTTGCAGGCAATTTCTCAAATTCAAAACACAAAATTCATTAAAATGTTTTTTAGGGTCTAAGGGTGGAAAAAAACAGTGTTGTTTTCTTGCATCTGCAGAATGTAGAAAACCATTTGTTTTTCTTGTTTGCATTCTATACATTGTCTAGATCATTTAACATATCTGTTACAATTTAAAGTATTGAGAGGAGGGAGATGCATACAGAGTTTCTGCGTACCGAGCGGGACTTGCCAATAGAGGGCTGTGCACAATCAGTCAGTGACAGCAAATTCCTATCGTTGTGCGAAATCTTCTGGTATTTCATCATTGTACTGGGGATCTGTTTGTCATTAATTGTAACTATCAGAGGTGAAAAAAAGAGTAAAATCTATAAAATATACAAGTTTGTGTAACTGTTGATAAGGAAAAATTGAAACATACAAATACATAGCTGAAGTCGCACAGCATATTTCTCCATTTAAAAATAGATGAGATCACAAATGCATCAGTGCTTTTCAATATGAGATTTAAAAAATTTTAAACAGTACACCCCAAGAAGCCATTAAGAAGGCTAACAGAATGTTAGGTTATATATCGCCCTGATGTGTAGAGTAGAAGACCAAAGAGGTGATGCTCAAGCTGTGTTAGAGCCCATCCGGAGTACTGTGTTCAGTTTTGGTCTCCAGAGGCCTCATGCATAATGCCGTGTGTAGAATTCACACTAAAACATAGCATATGGACAAAAGCGGAAATGTGCGTAAGCACAAAAAAATCCAGATACATAAATCTGTGCGGACGGCAACTTCCATGTTCTTCCGCTACATAAATCCTGGTGCATGTGTGAAAAGTAACGCACATGCACACGCCTGCTGTCCCGCCCCGTCTCCTCCCAGAATTACGCCTCTTTTATAATGCAAGTAAATATAAATAGCCCTTAAGCTCAGCGTTCTGTGAAAAGGCAATGGCAAAAGCATGGGGAGAAATAGAAGAATTTCAGTGAATACCAAGTGGAGGAAAGGAAAAGTGTAGTATTTGCTGGTTTAAACAGTGGTATAAACAACAAAAGGAAGTTGATCGAGTGACATAGAGTGTCAGAGAAACTCAAAAGGTCAAGTTCACAAAGTCACACAGTGCCCGAAATAAAATAGAAGTTGTCAGATATCAAAGTTGCCGTGAAAAGGCGAATCGTAACCCACCATCTGAGTATCATATGAAAGCTTGTTAGGGTACAGAAAAAAAATTATGCACACAGTGAGAAAAAAGCACGAAATGTCAACTTTAATCTCAAAATTTCCACTTTAATCATGAAGTTTATTTTATCATTAAAGTAGAACATCATAAACATCATCTTAGAATCGTTTCATTTACTAGTTTCTCAAATCCCATTGTAACTAAAGTAGCATGTTTAATGCTTTGTTTTGTATTTGATCTTCTATGTGCTCTATGTGTGTGAATCACTACTTGCTTCTTAAATGGGCTTTCTCTTCTTCCGACAGGACACAGAATCCATTACACTGCTGATATTACAGCTCTCTGAATAATTAAAATACTGAGATGTATACTTGATATCATTTTCATGATGATAGAATTTAAAGCATGTTATTAAACATGGGAACACGGTGGCGCAGTGATTGTTCATGCCTCATGCAAGATACTTGCTGCGCCGTGCTCGACCTTTAATGAAATAATTTATTTCCACAGCACTTTCTTTTTCAAACGTATTAACCTCCAATTCCTGTCTTTCCTTCTTTCCTTTTCATTCTCCAAGTACCCAATCGCCACACAATCAGCTCTGTAATAGACGTTAAGCCACCTGTAAGCTTAGAACGTGATTCTTCAAACCTTTTAAAGAAAATTGAAATATCTTTGTTGAACATGTTTAATTATTCCAGCCATCTATCCTTCCCTTATTGCGCCAGCCCCAGCAAGAATACAGCGTGAGGCAGGAACAATCCGTGAATGAAGCGCCATCTCCTCGCTAGTGCTGTGGCACTGTGTCCTCACATGTTTAATTATTAACAATACAGATTATTTAAATGAAGTTAAAGTTTTATCTGTATAATATATTAAACATATTTTGCTGCATTTCATCTTAAAAATGACATTGTCATCATATGTAAATACGCACTTTATAAAGTGGCTCAGGTTGTGCAATATTATAACTGTATCGCAAGTTTACAGTGAGGTAATTGTACTTATAAGTACAAAGCGTTCTAGAAGGAACAATTGATGGACTGATTGAGTGAGTTCATAATTCTTGGGGTGAAACTGTTTCTGAACCGCGAAGAAAGGCTCTGAAGCGTTTGCCGTATGAGAGCAGTTCAATAGACAGCATGGCTGAGGCAGCATGTGCTAGATGCTGTATACCAATAATTCTCTTTCCAGTCAGCTACTGTAGAGTGGTGATTCCTCACTCAGATACAGTGATATAAATAATCCGAGTGGTGCAGTGAGAGTAATATGGAAAAAGATGATCTGCTGTGGCAACCTCTAACGGGAGCAGCTGAAAGAAGAAGAAGAAGAAGGAACAGTAGCACTACTTTGATGCTGGGTGCCACCAGGTTGCAAAACCAAGCGGAGAACCTGCATACACCAGGGCTGGAGCTACCGTGAAAATATGCGTTGCTTTACGCCAAGTTTAGGTTATATACATCGCAATTTAAACGTGGAAACGTCCGTATGCAACATTTTTGTGCGTATGCACCATTTATACATGAGGCCCTGGGTTATAAAAAAGACAATGCAATACTGGAAGAAGTCCTGAAAAGAGTGACTAGGGTGATTCCAGGGGTACAGGGGATGATTTATGAGGAAAGATTAAAAAAGCTCAGCCTTTTCAGTTTAAGCAAAAATAGATTGAGAGGAGACATTATGAAGAGAAATTTTACACTGGATGGAGGCTTTTAAAATTAGTCCATCAAGAACATGGGGAAACAGTTGGAAACTTGTTATGGACAAATTTTTATAAAAATATCAGGAGGTTTATTTTTTTTAACACAGAGAACCACAGACACATGAAGTAAGCTACCAAGTAGTGTGGTAGACAGTAAGAGTTTAGAGGGCTTTCAAGATTATTTTAGAATAATTAAGTGGATAGAACTGGCAAGTTTTGCTGGGCTGAATGGCCTGTTCTCATCTAGATTGTTCTAATGTTATAATCTACTCAAATACTGTACTGTCTTGGAAACTTTTCTTGAAGAATAAGTTTGCCATATTTAAAGTAAATCAGTCCACAGAGGGGTTCAGTTGTTTTATATGAAGAGACAGGCAAATAGACATGGCTGCCTCAATAGGTGCTTCACATGTTATATGTCAAATCACCTAAAAAACACAGAGTACTAAGCCATTACAAATTCCACCTTAAACAAATGAATTGTGAGCTTAAATTTAATTTCTCAAGGTGTCATGGGAGACATAAGATCTCATGAGTAACAAAGTAACAAATTCAAATGCCGCTTTACCAAGAGGATTGTAGGAGCAGCATGGGGACCCAAACAAAGGTCTTTGCCAACCTCAAGGAGAGGTTCTCCAGAGACACCACAGATAAACAATGAATTCTGGTGGAGAGTCATGGTGGTGCCATAGGCAGCATTTTTCCCTCTCTTCAGTTACAGACTTCTCTCACAATCCAAAATATGCTGTTAGGTCAATCAAAAAAATTAAATCCATTCATAGGCTATGAGCCAACCCAATACAAAAACTGGTATACTCAAAAGAGCCAACAACCATACATAAGCAAATCAACACTGTGTACACAGGCTCACTGGTGAGATGGAGCAACTACCAAACTAACAATGGACATAAAATAGGAAAGCTAAATCATAACTCTGCAGTATACTTACACCTATAGGACAACAGACTCCCCTTTAAGGGGAGTACAGTTCACATTTTGGACAGAGCAATTTAGGAAATTCAGCAAAAGAGTAATAAGTTACTGTGAGATACATAATAGATGGACTGGCATCCCAACTGGGCTGAAGGCTGTTATCGAAGGATGGCACAGAAGGAGGCTCACCCCAGTTCCTATTCTTTTTCCCATTCAGGGAGAAGAAATAATTAATGGACTGAGGGAAGTTGCCTATCGAGAAAAGTTAATCTCGTATTATGATAGGTGATAAGGCTCCTCAATGCACCATCTTTACAGCCACTAGCTGATGTAGTGACTCCCTGAATTGTGACTGGACATGAGGGCTGTTTTGTGAAGTAAAAGTCAAATAACTGTTCCTTGGTATGGCTGATGTCAAGTTTCAGACAAATCTTTCTGCACCAAGAAGCACATTTATCCACCTGAATCCTATACTCTATTTTGATAATCCAATGAGTGGAGAATCATCTGTGAATTTCTGCCAGTTCTTTGATCTGGTGGCAGGACTGTTCCTTGTGGTGGTCTAGTGTTGCCCACATCCATATCAGAAACATAGTTCTTGAGCCTCACAGGCTTTGGTCTGCCATTATCCAGGACACCATAGGCTCATCCACCTGTGTACCTCTGAGCGTACCACTTAACAGGAAAGGTTGGATGGTATTGATGGAACTGGAGAAATCAAAAGACATCATTCTCACAGTGCTACCAGATTTGTCCAGGTGAAAATAAGCCTCATGGAACAGATAGATAATTGCATCTTTCACTTCAATATTTGTCCAATAGGCAAACTGCAGTGGGTCCAAGTGGTCTACCACAAGAGGACCAATATGGTCCAGGACCAGCCTCTCAAAGATCTTCATGATGGGAGATGTAGATAATTGTATCCTCCATTTCAAGCTTTGTCTGAAAAACCATTATTTATAAAGATTCTTTGTGGCCCTTTAGTCTTCATGCCAGAGTTTTACGGCTCCCGCTTTCTCTCTTAACGAATTTCAATATATTGGGACATTTTTGAATTCTAAAAGCTAGTTCCCCCATTTTGGGACTACTAGGTCAGAAGATGGAAGATATTAGTTGTGGTACTATCTGGGTTGGTGTGAAACGTTTCAGGGCTGCAGGGCCAAATTAACAGCATCAAAGGTCAAAGTAGTGTGCAAAGGCCCCTGTTTTGATAGCAAAACAGAAACATGTACAGGCATCAGAAACATTGTGGGTCCCTGTTCTGATAAGCAAACATGCATAGACATCAGAAACATTGTGATCCTCTATGCTTCCGAGGCCCCCAGCCAGTGTCCATCGTGCCCATACATGAAGATGGCCCTGCAGGGCTAGCCAGTGAAGGTCCTGGCCTGCTTTATGGCTATTTCTTTCTGGGCTATTTATGAGTCCACATTACAATCCACATATATCCTCTGAGTTCTGAAGACCACCACAATGAGAGGTTTGAAAATCGAGAGTACACCTTATGAGAAGGATTTAGGAGTCATAGTGGACTCTACGTTATCAATTTCTGGACCGTGTTCAGAAGCCATTAAAAAGGCTAACAGAATGTTAGCTTATATAGCACCTTGATGTGTGGAGTACAAGTCCAAGGAGGTTCTGCTCAAGTTTTATAACACACTGGTAAGGCCTCATTTGGAGTTCTGTGTGCAGTTTTGGTCTCCAAGCTACAAAAAGGACATAGCAGAGCTAGAAAAGGTCCAGACAAGAGCAACCAGACTCATTCCAGAGCTGCAGGGATTGAATTATGAAGAAAGAGTGAAAGGGTTGAGCCTTTTCAGTTTAACTCTTTGAGGACTGAATATTTTTTCCAAAAAATTCAGTTTTCTGAAACGCATCCAATGCACTGGTTTCACACATAAATCAACATAAAATGTGTGTTGCTACGTGCTGTGGGTGCTGTTGGTGCCTGTTCGGCATCTCTGGCAGCAGTGGCTGTGCAGGGGTGACTCGATGGCCAGAAGGAAAACATGGCAGGCTGGCTACCTCTCTCTCTTCACACAGCAGGTGGGTGACAGTGGCAGTCGCAATTTAACGCAATGTGGTTTGTAACTCTTGTCATCATAAGTGGTAGTCCTCCTAGGCATGTCCGCTACATGAACATGTTCAGCACCACAATTAGCTGGGGACCGACAGGCTAATAATGGTACCTCACTTTCGTTTTCCATCTCCAGATCACTTGCATCAAGCTCAGAGTCCGATTCAGTAATAATACGTAAAACGTCCATGGAGTATTTTGTTGTGCACATTTGCTTTAATCTTGCCAGATGTCGCTGCCATTTTAGAGGCTGTTTGCTCTTCACTACTCATGCACGTGCAGGGAATCGAGGTCAAATCTTAAAACTTAAAACTTGATAGCCTTGTGAACGCAGTGGTAAAATCTTGCTTTTTCCATTTGAGGCGGCTGTCAAAAATCAAGCCTGTTTTGTCTAAGTGCAACCTTAAAACAGTGATCCATGCTTTTATAACATCTTGTCTAGATTACTGTATGCGCTTCTTTTTGGAATTAGCCAGGACTCCATTGCTCGCCTACAGCTGGTGCAAAATGCTGCTGCTCGATTTTTAACTGGCACAAGAAAGCATGAGCACATTACCCCGATTTTGGCTTCCCTTCACTAGCTTCCAGTTCATTTTCGAATCCATTTTAAGATCCTTGTATTTGTTTTTAAATCCTTTAATGGTTGTGCCCCATTTTATTTGTTGGAACTGCTGCACCCTTATGTACCATCTCGCTCTCTCAGGTCAGCAGACCAGGTGCGTTTACGTGTTTCCAAAGCACGATGCAAACTCTGAGGTGATCAGGCTTTTTCAGTTGCAGTCCCAAAACTCTGGAATGATTTGCCGTTGCACATTAGGCAGGCTCCTTCACTAGCTGTATTTAAATCTTATTTAAAAACACATTTTTACTCTCTGGCTTTTAACCCAGTATGATATGTTGGCTATGTGTATACTTTATATTAAGAATCTCTTCAGTTCTTATGTGTTTATGTGTTTCTGTTTCATTTACCCTTAGTTACTATGTGTCTGATGTGTTGGGTTTTTATTGTACAGCACTTTGTTCAGCCTTGATGTTGTTTTTAAAGTGCTTTATAAATAAATAAATAAATAAATAAATAAATAAAATCAACAAAGCGACATAACTTTCCTTCAAGCAAAGAAGAATTGAACTAAAACATAAGGGTGAGTTTTGTCTCTGTTTACAGCCGATTTCCATCCTCTACCCCTGAATTTTAACAAAAGTCAGCATTAGCCCTGAAAGAGTTAAGCAAAAGAAGATTAAGAGGTGACATGGTCAAAGTGTTTAAAATTAAGAAGGGATTTAGATAAGTGGATCAAGACTGTTATTTTAAAATTAGTTCATCGAGAACACGGGGACACAGTTGGAAACTTGTTAAGGGTAAATTTTGCAGAAACGACAGGAAGATTTTCTTTACACAGAGAACCATAGACGCTTGGAATAAGCTACCAAGCAGTGTGGAAGACAGTAAGACTTTAGGGACTTTTAAAACTCGATTTGGATGGTAGAATGGACTGGCAAGCTTTGTTGGGCTGAATGGCCTGTTCTTGTCTGGATTGTTCTAATGGTCTAATATCAAATATTACACAACTATTCTTGTGAATTATGTACTTCTGCTTCATGACGTAAATAATTTAATTTCTTATGACCACCCTGAATTAGAGCGGCTTACTGTAGTTACTTCAGACTTTTTTTCCATTCTGCCATGATATGTAAAACAAAACTTAAGACACATGAACCTCGCTTCTGTTTGCGAGGTCCAAAACACCTGCATTGCTTATTCCTCATTGCTTCTTTGTTCTGGCTGAGTGTTCATTGGTTGACAGCTGTCACATGCACACAGAGTCCGCCCCTACAACTTAAACCAAAGTCAAACCTGTTTGAGGATGTTCTAAGTTATTTGGGACACAAGGTTGTGCTGACATGCTAAGCTTATATGCAGTAAATATTATGTGTAACATTATCTTACATTTTCTATTTCTTGTGCTAGTATCACTGTAATCCCTGGAAAGCTGACAAGCTACAAGATGGACTTTTACCCCATCCAAGTGAGGTCCTTGTCTTGTGTTTGCTGCTGAATCTTCCTTCAACTCTGAAAAGAATAAAATCAAAGGGTACAGGGAAATATTTTTAAATGAAGTTAGTAATAATCATTTTTACCCTTCTTCCTTGTGTCTACCTGCACTGTAAAGATGGAAATGGTATATTGTGTCAGAGAGCTCTTTGTTGCTTTAATGGCTTGTTCACGCAAGCAGCCAGGCTAAAATGTGTTCTTCTTGATTAGATTTAGAAAGCACATTAGGCTGTCTAAGGCCCTTCTTGTCCACTTCTGGCTGTAAACTGGCCTTTCAAACATTGATCCGGGTTTATAAATTGCAATAACAAATTCTTCTCTTATAGGCTCAGTAACTGAATGTGAAAGGAAACCTAAACTAAATGTAACAGCACCATCTCTAAATACCAGTGTGCTCAAATTACCTGTCAATCAAATTTCGTTTTCTATTTTCTGCATGTGAAGTGCTGCAATCTCCTGTTTAGACTGCTTTGATGCATATCTTTTGACAGGGAACCCTGGCCTTAATTAAAATGGAGAAAAAAACAATCAATGGTGGTTAGGAAAGATAAGACAGCACACATACTTCCATTTGTCTATTTATCCATCCACTCCACTGTCCATCAGTACATGCATTCCTGCCTTTGGTGTTCAGGGGTGCGTTTTCCAAAAACAATGAAACTTAACAATTAACAAGTGACGTTATGATTCACATACATAAAGTATGAGCTACTGTTTTGTGCATTTCCCCAAGCCCTTCTTAAGCAGCCAGTTTATGAGTGAGCATAAAGTACCACTTGGTCTACTCTGTCTCTAATGTCGCCTACAAGAAAGCAACACAAGTTGATTGGAAATTAGTCTATGCACAAAACTTTCATTATAAGGTGATGATTTAATCCTCCTGCGGAATGAAAAAAAGTTATAAAAAATATGAAGTAAGCACAACATCAAAATGTAATACCACAATATGTGACAGTATAAAAAATACCTCAAACTCAAACACAAAATATCACAACACATGCAGTAATAGAAAATCGCTTTTCTATTCAAAAAACAAATCCATTTCTTTTAATAATGGCATGGTGTCATTGTTTGCTAAGGCACATATAGAAGCCTTTCCAACAGTGACAAAAAAACAACTTTGCATGCTCTCTTCATCTGAGTTTCCTCAGGCTGCTCCGATTTCCTTCCATAGTTCAACAAGATGCAGGTTAGGTGAGCTGAGGTGTTGCTCCAGCCTTAGATAGATAGATAGGAAAGGGGCACTCTATGATAGATAGATAGATAGATAGATAGATAGATAGATAGATAGATAGATAGATAGATAGATAGATAGATAGATAGATAGATAGATAGATAGATAGATAGATAGATAGAAGATAGATTTCCTATGCAAGATCCAACCTTCGAACGTTGCAATCAAGTTCCAGCCTCACTAGGCCACATGTTTTGGGCCTGCACCAAATTAACATAATTTTGGACCAAATGCCTTTCAGACATCTTGGATGTCACAATACCTCCTAATCCACTAACAGCTGTGTTTGGTGGACTTCCAGATGGGCTTGAAGTGGAGAAGGACAAACAAACTATAATTGCCTTTACTACACAATCAGCACATTGACTTATCTTGCTCAATTTGAAGAATCTTAACTCACCGCTGTTAAGTCAGTTGGTAACTGATGTTATATATTATTTGAAACTGAAAAAAATCTAATTTGCCTTTAGAGGATCTCTACAAAACTTTTTCAAAACCTGGCAGGATCTAATCAATAACATTTTAGAATAAGCATTTAAATTGAGGAAGCAGGTTCCCTCCCCTCTTTTACTCCATTTATCTTTACTCATTTAGTATTTTATGTATTCATTTGTCTTTAATAACATAAAGTCTTACACTGCTGGCCTAGCTCTCTTTCTCAGGGGTGGAAGTTGGTTTGCTTCAAACCTTTTTTTTTTCTTTTTGTTAAACTCGAGATATGTGCATGGAGTGTTATCTGATTTTAATAAATTCAATAAAATTAAAAAGATAGATAGATAGATTATAATAATCCATTGGCAATAATGGATACAATGAGGCTATTAGAAATAAACTGGATACATTAGGATTAAAAGTCAAGATGGAGGTAAAAAGCTTAGGGGTAACTGTTGACTGCAACCTGAATTTTAAATCACATATTAATCAGACCACTAGGACAGCATTTTTTCACTTAAGAAACAGAGCAAAAGTTAGACCTCTTATATCATTGAAAGGGCAGCACGGTGGCGCAGTGGTAGCCCTGCTGCCTCGCAGTTAGGAGACCCGGGTTCGCTTCCCGGGTCCTCCCTGCGTGGAGTTTGCATGTTCTCCCCGTGTCTGCGTGGGTTTCCTCCGGGCGCTCCGGTTTCCTCCCACAATCCAAAGACATGCAGGTTAAGGGGATTGGCAATTCTAAATTGGCCCGAGTCTGTGCTTGGTGTGTGGGTGTGTTTGTGTGTGTCCTGTGGTGGTTTGGCACCCTGCCCAGGATTGGTTCCTGCCTTGTGCCCTGTGTTGGCTGGGATTGGCTCCAGCAGACCCCTGTGACCCTGTATTCGGATTCAGCAGGTTAGAAAATGGATGGATGGATGGATATCATTGAAAGATGTTGAGAAATTAGATCACGCTTTTGTTTTCAGTTGACTAGATTACTGTAATGCACTCCTCTCAGGATGACCCAAAAAAGACATAAATCATTTGCAACAAGTGCAGGATGCAGCTGCTAGAATCCTAACTGGGAATTTCTCCAGTTTTGATGTCACTACACTGGTTACCTGTGTCATTCAGGATTGACTTTAAAATTCTGCTTATGGTTTATAAAGCCTTAAATAATCTCGCCCCATCTTATATATCTGAATGTCTGACACGTTATATTCCAAATCGTAACCTCAGATCCTCAAACGAGTTTCTCTTTAGAATTCCAAGAACAAAACTTAAAAGAAGTGGTGAGGCGGCCTTCTGCTGCTATGCGCCTAAAATCTGGAATAGCCTGCCAATAGGAATTCGCCGGGCTGATACGGTGGAGCACTTTAAAAAATTGCTGAAAACACATTACTTTAACATGACCTCCTCATAATTTCACTGTAATTAAAATCCTGATACTCTGTATATCCAACTCATTATAATAACTATTCATGGTGGCTCTAAAATCTGTACTAACCCCTACTCTCTCTCTTCTGTCCTTTTGGTGGCATCCATCATCCAGAAGTCTAAGTGACTCCATGAGAACCCTAACTACAAAGAGGACTATTTCATTTATGTTAGATAGAATGCCTAGAGGGGACTGGGCGGTCCCGTGGCCTGGAACCCCTGCAGAATTTTTTTCTTTTTCTCCAGCCGTCTGGAGTTTTTTTCTGTTTTTTCTGTCCACCCTGGCCATCAGACCCTTACTCCTTTTCTATGTTAACTAATGTTGTCTTATTTTAATTTCTTATTTTGTCTTTTATTTTTCTTTTCTTCAGTATGTAAAGCACTTTGAGCTACTTTTTGTATTAATAAACGTTGTTGTTGTTGTTGTAGATAGATAGAAAGGCAAAATAGCTCCAGCTTCAAAGAGATACTGCTCAGTATAAGTGGGTTAAAACAAGATGGATGGAGAGATTGATGGAAATGATACAATTAAGACAATAAACCTGCACATCACAGCCTATTTCACTCTCATTCCTACACATAGTTACAACTTGACACTACTTGGAAGGCATGGTGGATATTTGTAATTTATTCAAGCATCTTTAAATAAAGTTCTACCAAGTATTAAAAGTTCCCACACTCCTTTGGACAGTGCACCATGTATTTATCTCTAAAATATATATACAGCATAATCTGAGTATAAAGCAATGCAAAAATTGAAAAAAAAAAAACAGAAAACATTACTATCTACAAAGACAGCAGCAGCAGCATGTTTTTCATAACTACACTTATCATGCTGAGGGTTTGCTAATGTGTTGTCATGTTCTTTGGCCCACCACCTGAGGGTTATTTATGAATACAAGCAGAAAGGGGATGCCCGCTAACACCCAATAGACATCCACCAACAAACTCTTCATTTCTTCTCTTTGCACACTGAGGAACTGGCTCATCATGGACACTCCCAGGGAACCCTTGCCATGGCATCAATAAAAATATCTGAGTGACTGAAAAATAAAAGGTACCTTCGAGGTGGGTGGAGTGGTGGCTCTAAGGCTAGGGTATCTGCACTGGCAATTGGAAGGTTGCCGGTTCGAGTCCCATAAACACTAAAAGTAGCTATACTTTGTTGGCCCCTTGAGCAAGGCCCTTAACCTTCAATTGGGTATGACATTACTCTGCATCCAGCCCTGGCCATAGGTCCTCCATATTGCAGGGAAAAACCTGGGAGTTGATGGCAGAATTGCCACTCTAGCCACCATAAAAATACTCACACTGTTCCATTCCGTCTGAACTAGTGTGGTGCTGAGGTGTCACCCGGCACATGGCTGCAGTTGGGTCCTAATCTGGGTTCCTGAGTTGGTTTGTCATGTGGTGGGTGCAGCAATGGGCTGTATCAGCGCCTGCTCCTAACCTCTCTCTCTCTCCAAGGTAAAGAACCTTTACAGAAGGTGCTCTGAGAGGCTTTATTTATGAGTGGATATCAGTTTCAACCCACTCGTTAAATTTTAATAACAACATGCAACTGTTAGGTTAGTGAGGTGGAGGTCAAAGACAAATAGTATAGGACTCAATGGAAGTTACAATGGGTAGACTGTATTGCAGTCATACTATCTAGATAAAATTATAACTGTTGTGTTTCACTAAGGGTCCACCCCTGACTCCAGCTTTTTTTTTTGTTCTGTTCTGCTTGTTTTCCTATGTTAACAGTGTGGATTATTTTGTTTCTGTGTATCTGTACTAATAAAAGGCAAAGCCCTCACTCACTCACTCACTCACTCACTCATCACTAATTCTCCAACTTCCAGTGTGGGTGGAAGGCTGAAATTTGGCAGGCTTATTCCTTACAGCTTACTTACAAAAGTTGGGCAGGTTTCATTTCGAAATTCTATGCGTAATGGTCATAACTGGAACCTCTTTTTCTCCATATACTGTAATGGAGTTCAGCTCGATGGCCGTGGGGGTGGAGTTTCATGTGACATCATCACGCCTCATCACGTGAACTGACTGTGAGCGCAGTACGTAGAAAACAAGGAAGAGCTCCAAAAAGCGCTGAAGAAAACATGCATTATACAATGGAGAAGGCAGCGAAAAAATAAGAGCGAGTGAGTGACACATGCAAGCATATTCATAAGTGCAGCTACTGCGGAAACAAAGCACGGTGTAAACATAAGTTTAAATTAAGTTCATGGACAGGCTGCTGCTGGTGTTTGTCATGCCCACGACTAATGCGGGATACAAGTTTAATGAGAGGACGCAGGGTATAAACAAGAGTTTTGATCACTTTGTAACTAAGTTAAAATTGCTGGTGAAGGGCTGTGCTTATGCAAATTCCGAGAGACTGTGTTTGTGGGGGGAATGACAGTTGAGGTGGGTGGGGGAGTCGCGTCATCATCTCCCCTCCCATTCACCTCATTTCGCTCTGAGTTGAGCTCCGCAGCTAACGCGGTCTTGCGGAAGCAACTTTGTCACGCTGCCACCAAATATTCACAGATAAATCCACAAGTTAATACACACGCTGTCTCTAGAGTTTTTCCACACTCTGAATCCTCCAGGCTCTACTTACAAATGGTTACATTGACAATCATGTTACATTATTTTTAAAATGTTTCCTTTTCTTAGCACAAGCACAACTGAGAAACTTCAATGCATGTGCTCCATAACGTGTTAAAAAATAACGCATTTAATCACACTTTGCATTCCAAGCAAAGGGGAACTTCTCTCAATGCATGATTTCCTGGTACACCGATTACATTGATGCACACATCAGAGCTACAAAAATATAAGAGTCGGAAGAAAGCGCATTGCTAGGACTGATTGGAGGAAATTTTCATTTCAAAAGACTACCCGACGGAAGCCTTGATAAAAGCGTGGTTTTGTGTAAACTGTGCAAAAAGGAGTTTGCATAACACCAAGGCACTTTAACCTTACGGTACCATCTAAATGCAAAACATGTTACAGCGAACACAGAAACTGTGTATGCTGTTAGCACTAGCAGTAAGAGTTTGAGTACCAACAATAGGTGTCGGCAGCCCAAAACTGATGAAATGACTGGCTTCAGGACCAAAATTAGTAAGTCAACATCGGTCAAACTTACAAATTCTCTCGCAAAATGGATTGCTTTGGACTGTAGACCACTAACAGTGCTGGAAGATAGGGGGTTGGAAAATGTGCTACAGTTAGCGTCAGATCATCCAACTTTTCAACTGCCATGCCGAGAGACTATTTCAAGTAAAATTCAACACCTTTATGACACTGAACATCAAGCAAAAGTACATGCATTACAGAAAACGGACTTTGTGTCTCTTATTGGGGATCATTGGACTTCCGTGACTGTTAGTAATTCTAATTACATCTAATTACAAAATGTCCAATGATCACACTGTTTTAGCCTAATATACAAAATAATTTTGGCTGTGGTTACTCAGAGTTTAAAGGTGAAGCTGGTCAAATTAACTTTTATGTTTCTGCCTTATTTTTTTGAGATGAAAAACTGCACTTTATGTTGAAATTTTTCTTATTATTATTTAAAGACAATACCATTCTGAACATGTACGTAAAGTACTTAGAATACCACTTTATTTTTAAGTCTGGCCAATTTTAGCCACGGATGATGATTCTGATTTGAATTGAAATGCAGTTTAAATGCATTTTTTTTTCAGAAATTAAAGAGCTTGAGTTTACAATATTCATGTCCATGTCTATGGTGTGTGTATATATATATATATATATGTGGATATGTATATATATATATGTATATGTGGATATGTTTATATATGTGTATATATATATATATATATATATATATATATATATATATATATATATATATATATATATATATATATATATATATATATGTGTGTGTGTGTGTATGTATATATATTGTGGGAGCTGGCCCGGACACAGACAGGCGGACACATTCATGTCACCCACAACATGTTTATTTACAATAGTATTTACAAAAGTGCATCACAAAACCCCCAAAAGTCCCCAAAGTCCTGGCCACAACAATGCCTTCTTCACTTCAGGCCGCCTCCTTGCCTCCTCCAGTAGGCTCAGTCCACTCCGCTCTCGACTCTCGCCCTGAATGAAGGGAGGCGGCCCCTTTTATTATCACCCGGATGTGCTCCAGGTGGGCGGAAGTGCCGGCTGCATCCCCGGAAGCACTCTGGGTGTCCCTGCTCTTTTTTCCCCTAGCACTTCCTGGTGTGGCGGTAGAGCTTCAAAGCTCTGAGCCCGTGGGCCCCAAATCAACCAGGAAGGCGACCCCCATTTGATCCAGGGTGCACGTAGACCCTCCTCCGGTCCTTCAAGGTGTCCTGGCCAGGTTGTTGCCCCTGGCGTCCTTGACAATATATATATATATATATATATATATATATATATATATATATATATATATATATATATATATATATATATATATATATATATATATATACACACACATATACAGGTATATACATATGTATGCATATACTGTATATGTATATATACAGTATGTGTGTATATGTATATATATGTTTGTGTGTGTGTGTATATATATATGTATATATATATACATATATATGACAGCAACACTCATGACAATGACAATGTCAATCACGTTACGTTATTATTAAAATAATACCTTTTCTTTTTCATTACTTCTTTAACACACTAGTTCTCCGCTGCGAAGTACAGGTATTTTGCAAGTCTAAGTATATTCTGCTATAGCCCATGTGCTTTGTGGGTGGTTTCCCAAGAGGCAGGGCTACCTGACCATCACCATAACTCAGCCCTATAAAGGCTGAGGAAAACCCACAGTCCCCTGGGGTTCATTGTAAATGTGCTTATGGTAGTGGTGAAATTTCCTGTGCTAGTTTTTGATTATTTGTGAATTACTGGGTTTCTAACCAAATGCTATATTTTTGACTTTCTTTTCTGGATTTGTGATTAGGACTTATTTGCCTTGGATTGCCTTTGCCTTTTCAGACAACTCCTTTTGCCTCTTGGACTCAAATTACTCTCTGTACTTTGTTACAGAGAATTTTAGTTACAAATAAATCTTTTGATCATAGACACATTATTGTGTAGAGGCACACATCTGGATAGGGGTACAACAATTTTTACAGCATTGAAGGTTCCCAAGGGCACAGTGGCCTTTCTAGAGATGGCCACCTGGCCAAACTGAGCAATTGTGGGAGAAGAGCCATAGTAAGAGAGGTAACCAAGAACCCAAAGGCCACTCTCAGTGGGCTGCAAAGAACCATTTTTTAGAGAGGAGAAACTTCCATAAGGACAATCCTCACTGCAAGACTTAACCGATGTGAGCTTTATTGTGTTCACCCTGGAGTATAAAGCTGAGACTTAATGGGCATCTCTTATAGTATCAAGTAGATCTTTCCACAGGTTTGAGGCCCTGTAAATCAACACTCACACCTTGGTACATTATACTGTGGTATGAAATTAACATTTCACAGGGCCACAGTGCAATATTTAGACAATAAATAAGACAATAAAACAATAGAGATGGATGGGTAATTTTACATAAGAGAATGTAAAATAACAACATATGTTCAATTCAATATCATAAAGACAAATTGCAATCTGTGACAATAGAAGATGTACAATGAACAATGCATGAAATGGAAAGCAGAACAGAGGAGTAATTAGATATGAGCCTCTGATAACAGGACATGCAGGAACAGGGGTGACATTGTGTTGACAACTATGACTGCCTGTGGGAAGAAGCTGTAGTTCAGTCCAGCAGTGTCGGTCCTCAGACTCTGAGAGAAAAGAGAAGGTGACCAAAAAGATAGTTAGACCTCTTATAACTTTACATGACACATTTGTTTTAAGTCGACTAGTTCACTGTTAATGCACTCCTAACAGGACTACTTAAGAAAGACATTAATTGGTTGCTATTAGTGAAGAATGCAGCAGCCTGGAATCTTAACTTGAAATGAAAATCTGAGCACATCTCACCAACTTTACAGTTATTATATTGGTTACCTGTGTCATTTAGAATTGACTTTAAAGTATTACTAATGGTTTATAAAGCCTTAAATAATCTTGCCTCATCCTATTTTTTGGAATGTCTGTCCCCCGACACTTCAAGTTGTAACCTTAGATCTTTGATTAGAGGTTGGCTTAGAATTCCATGAGCCAAGCTTGAAAGAATTGGTGAGTCGCAGCCTTTTGCTGTTATGCACGGAAAATCTGTAATACACTATCAATTGAAATTCACCAGGCTAATACTGTGGAACATTTTAAAACAACTGCAAAACCTCATTATTTTAATTTGGCTTCCTCATAACTACATTTTACATGTATTCCTAATAGACTTTATGGGCATGGAATTATCATGTTCTTCAGGGATTTTCAGTCTGTACTAATCTCTACTGTTCTCTGCTGTCTTTCCGGTTCTTTCATGGTGGTGATCTGTGCCATCACCACCTGATCAAGGCACCTGCAGCCCCTGATATGATGGAATGAAGGTGGGTGTCTCAGCTATCCACAAGACCAACTTCATCATTTGAAGCATGAAAACAAAGAAGACTGATTTAGGATCATTTATGTTAGGTAGACTGCCCAGTTCCCTTGGAACCCCTGCAGATTTTGTCCTCCCGGCAATCTGACCTTATCACTGGACTCGTCCTTAGAGACGTACATCATGGCACTGTATATATGGATGCTACACTTCTACTTGATATTTATCTGTTTTTAAAATTCTTTAGATTAATTTGTTTTTTCTTCTTTCTTCATTACTTAATCTTTAATATTCTTACTTAATCTTGCTTGTATTTTCTTTTCCTGTAACCTTCTCTTTGACACCTTGTAAAGCACTTTGAGCTACATTGTTTGTATGAAAATGTTCTGTATAAATAAATGTTGTTTTGTTGTTGTTCCCCACAATGCTGGAGATCTTATGAATGCAGTGCTTAGTGAACAGATCCATGATGGAAGAGATAGAAGTCCAGATGATGGTCTCCACAGTTTGCAAAGTCCATTGTATGGTCTTGCAATCAGACACATTCCATACCACACAGTGATGCCGCTGGTCAGGATGCTTTCAGTGATGCCTCTTTAAACTGTAGTGAGAATATGGCATAGAAGGCATTCCCTCTTCAGCTGGCACAACAAATGGAGTCGTTTTTGTTCTTCTTGGTCAAGTAGGAGGTGTTGATAGACTACATTAGGTTCTCCACAGAGTGCCTGGCAAGGAATTTGGTACTTTTCACTCTCTGCTGCAGAGCTCTTGATGTAAACTGGAGTGCGGGCAGGGTGGGTCATCCTGAGGTCCACACTTATCTCTTTCATGTTGGGCTTCAGTATTTAAGAATATTGTAAGTTTTGGTTTTGGTTATGATTGCTGTGCTGTCCACCTTCTGATTCTTAAGCAATTTTTACTGTCTGCTTCCAGTCTGGCACAACAACTGTGCTTTACAAGATGGAACAGATTTCCATTATAATCTTCTGAGCAGGACCAGCTTTTAAAGTTCATTAGTGTAATCACCACTGTTAATACATTGTCATTCTTTGCTTCTTATAGCTTCCTAGGCATTTGATCATCAAGATCCTTTTGGGCACTCCAACAATGCACCCCAGGGTGGCCAGAAGGAATATTGTGAAGGGCAGACACCGAGTCTGTGACTGGTGATGACACATTCATTTTAAGGTCCTCTTCCAAGGTCAAAATGAATAATTTGACTGAGGTGTCAGTACTACAGAGCAGCACTACAGATCACTAAGAAAAAAAAAAAAACACAGTATAAACAATCATCTCAGTTATTACAAAAGAAAGACAAACGTCTCACCTTCAGCATGGGAACATTCAAATCCCAGGACTAATTTAGCTGTCAGTAAGTCTTTACATTTTAAGTGATTATACATAGGATAAATACATATTTTGTTGCATACATATTATTTTAATATATAAACATAAACAAGGATATGTTACTCTCAATATCCATAAACTGTGACACGTGTCTGGTTATATTAATGTGTCCCTTCCTTACACAGTTTATGGTTTTGCTGCAGATTGCTTAAATGATTTCTGTCCATGAAAAGGATGAGGGGGTTGCATGAGAGCATTACATAAGCCGTCTGCACTGCAGGCTGGAAGAAAAGGAGATTGACTGTCAGAGAAGAAACACTTTGACCTTCATAAATATTTAATGATGCCCGAAAATACAGCAATCAGGTTTCTCTTTTGCTTCCCTTTAATACACAGTTCCTTTAGCTTTGAAAGTGGTCCAGCTGGAATGTGACTGCAAAAAGGCTTTTGTTATATTCAGGGAGAATTTTAGAATGTCAGCACTTGTGACAAGTATTGATTTTTACTAAGAATGCAGCAAAAAAAAATCTGAATTAAATTATTGCAATCTTTGGCGATAGATAGAAAGATGTGAAAGGCACTATATGATGGATAGATAGATAGATAGATTGATAGATAGATAGATAGATAGATAGATAGATAGATAGATAGATAGATAGATAGATAGATAGATAGATAGATAGATATGAAATACTCTATATACAGTAATAGATAGATAGATAGATAGATAGTGTCAGAGATGGCTGGGGAGGCGACCTGGCCGGGATGCCCAGGAGGACCGGAAGAGGGCTTACGCCTTCCTCAGACCACGTGGGGGCGACCGCCCTGGTGCCTATGGGGCCCACGGCTACAGAGCTTTGAAGCTCAACCCTGTATCGGCCTGTGGCTGAGGATTGGGTACACCCAGAGTGCTTCCGGTTGCACAGCCGGCACTTCCACCACACTGGGGAGTGCTGGCATAAGATTGTCAGGAGGCACCTGGAGCACATCCGGGTGACTATAAAAGGGGCCGCCTCCCTTCATTCAGGACTTGAGTCGGGTGGAAGACAGACAAGGTCTGGGAGGAAACTAGGAGGCGGCCCGAAGAGAGAAGGCATTGTTGTTTTGTGGCTGAGACTTTGGGAACCTGGAGACTGTGAGCACTTTTGTAAATATGACACTGGATAATAAACGTGTGTGGGGTGATGCAAACGTATCTGCCTGTTTGTGTCCGGGTCATGTTCCACAATAGATATGAAATGCACTATATGTTAGAGTGTAATATAATACAATTTTAAGTTTTCTCTCCTTCTTCTTCACCTCCCACATAGTCTCATCCACCTCTTCCCTGCTCTGATTACTGGGGCAGAAAACTTGGCTTCTTCTGTGCTGGACCCAGAATTACTTCCAGTGCCAGTGCCTTGTCAGTTGGAAGCCCTTTAAAGAAAGTATGATACTCCCCTGTAGATTCCGTGGCACCCAAGAACCCAAAAAATGCTGACTTAGTGACCACAATTCCCAGCCTGCCCTGTGGGTATCCATATGGGATTTCCACTAGTGGGATGCTGCCATCATGTTTATAGGGAAGAACATTAGATAGATAGATAGATAGATAGATAGATAGATAGATAGATAGATAGATAGATAGATAGATAGATAGATAGATACTTTATTAATCCCAAGGGGAATTTCACATACTCCAGCAGCAGCATATTGATAAAAAACAATATTAAATTAAAGAGTGATAAAAATGCAGGTATAACAGACAATAACTTTGTATAATGTTAGTGTTTACCCTCCCGGGTGGAATTGAAGAGCCGCATAGTGTGGGGGAGGAACGATTTCCTCAGTCTGTCAGTGGAGCAGGATGGTGACAGCAGTCTGTCGCTGAAGCTGCTCATTATACCAGAAAGCAGCCCCAACTGTCCTTCCAAGCAGGCCTTACCGGTCTAGATGCCAGTCCTTCCTTGTTCTTCCATTACAGCCTCCCTTTGTGGCAAGGAACCAGTTTGTATCTTGGTCAAAGTGCCAATCCATCTCTTTTCTTCCCTTGTATAGTCCAGGACCAGTCTCTCGAAGGTCTTCATAATGAGAGACAGTAGGGCTACTGGTCTGTAGGCATTAGCTGAAGAGGTGCCTATCAAAAGGACTATTCCTTCAGCCTTAAGCTCAGAGAATGCATTTAACAATCTGTGGAGAAAGATTTAACAGAACTGACTTTCCAGAGCAGTTTAAAGTTCAATGGAATCACAAGATGGATCGTAATTGTAATAACAAGCCAAGGTCATAATCAGGAGGACAATAATTAAATAAACAAAGGCCGGGACAGAAGCCAAAAGTGTAGATTGAGAAACCTAGGGATAGAATAATTGACCAAAATATTTAAAGCATGGCACGAATCCAAATCATAGAGCAGAAAAGAATTTCTAACAAGGCATATCTTAAAATTTTAATTTGAGTTATCCACAAACTTGGAGAGTACAGGACAAAGCTAGGCTTACATGGCAAACCAGGCCTGTGAAGAAAGCTGATTTAACAGGGACGCAGGTATCCAGCTGCAGAAAATCACCACTTGCTTTCCTAACTAAGTGAATGAACTCCAGCTTGTACCAAGATCTGCCTGGACTTCATCTGATTACAAAGGTATAGATCAGAGTTGCACTGACAATTCTTAAGAGGTCCCTCTGCAGACCTCTTGATCCAGAAGGCGCAAAATGGTCTCAAGCAAGGACAAAGATCTAAAATTCAAGGGATGGCAGCTAAAATGGACAGAAGAACCTACCTATTAGAAGACAATGATTTTGTAACTGGAAGTGACTTTAATCCAAACAGGAGAAAGTTCCACCTTCACTTAAAACCCTCTGTGCCATCCTGATGAGCTCTTACTCTTTCTCTCTCTGGGATATTCACTGGACACTCTCTGAACACCCTGGAGTTTTCTCAGGGCATCCCCTTTGGGATTTCACAGGGTTAGGGGAAATATGCAAAATGACCCTCTGAAATGTAAAAATGTTATGAGCCGCTCACTAGGAGAGCTGAACCTGACAAAGTCTTCTCTTCATAAATCTGAGAGCTGAGATCCAGTTTGTCAAGCTAAACAGTTAACCAGTCTGAAGGCCAAGAAGCAGCCATCACTACAAGAACTTCAGAATCCACACTTTTGTACCAGAAAGTGTAATGCTTTTCCCTAAGACAGATGGCAAAACAATGGCTTTAAGAGCAGAAAGCAATCTGAAAAAGATATTGAATGCAATCCAACACATGAAGAATCCTCCACTTGAACATGGAGCAACAACAAACCAACAACTTCACACAACATTGGATATTATGCATAAAGACTGGGTATCATTAAACAATTTATCTGTGCCAAGATAAAGTAGAACTTTAAATAAACTAGGGCAGGGGTGCCCAAGACGTTGATCACGATCCTCCAGTAGATCGCAAAGGTAGTGCAGGTAGATCGCGTTGCATTATAAAACAAAAATTTTAAACGTTTGTCTATCATATATCCTCCCTATGGTATTTGCCACTTGATTGACATACAGGGCGGCCAGTCTGAGATCTCTTCTCTTCTAACACACTGGTCATCCTGCACGCACAATCAAACGCGTGAGCTCCTCCGGCTGTGATCTAGTTAGCCTTCCAATTTATATTGACTAAAGAAGGGATTTAAAAAAAAATGGATTTGGGACGGTATGGGCTGGATGTGGAACTGGAAGATGATTTTTTTTCTCACAATGTCATAATCGAAGTGCATTTGCCTGATCTGTCAATCTATCATTGCTATTCCAAAGAAGAAAAATGTGGAAAGGCACTGTTCATAAAATCTACGAAACTGACTTCCTTCCGAAAAGCGATTTGAGAAAGAGAAAGGAGAGGGAACTAAAATCGCAGTTAATTGGATAGCCGTCATTTTTCACTCGGCTGAATTCAAAAGCAAAGGCAGACACACCAAAGCATCGTTCCGGGTGAGTCACTCGAGCATTAAGCATAAGAAGTCCTTCCAACAGCTACCTCCTTGACTGCATTATTCGGCTGTACCTATTCATGCGCATCAGCATTATTAAATCCAAATACTGTAGTGACCATAAATGTATTGAATTGTTATTGTGCCATAAAGGTTATTCAGTTATGCAAGGTATAACAACATATATTTTATTTATATAAAGTATACTCAGTATATATATATCATTTTTATTATAGGTAGATCATTTCGACCTGGTCATTTTAAAAGTAGCTCACAAGCCGAAAAAGTGTGGGCACCCCTGAACTAGGGGGCGTCGCCCCTTGCTGGCTTTGCTCGCCAACCCTGAGGCCTGCGCTACACGCCAGACACTTCTTGTCTCTGCAACTCACATATGTGGATTTCACTACCAACAAACAACAAATCTTTTAATTCTTGCGGATAGGCCTCTTCATTGGAAGGCAACACTACTTTTCCCTCATGGCAACACGAATTAGATGATCTACAAGTCTCTGACTTAAAGTTAAAATCCATACTTCTGTCATATCACCTATGTCCATATATTCAGTCTCTTTTCGATGTTCCAATATTTCATTGAGTAATAATTTCTATTTGTTATTGCTAATGTCATCTTTACTATCAGTTTTTTTAGACTTCAAATTTTTGTACTTTCATAATCTCTAACCTGTTTTGCATGTGTATCGTGCCAACGTTTTTGAGCTTCTTTACGGCGTTCTACTTTGTCTTCTATTCTTTGTCTTTTATTTCCAACCCCGCTTGGAGCTGAGAGCACAGGAACTGCGTCTGACAATAGCATTCACACGAATGAGAAGTGAGTGGACCATTGGCGCGCCAGCCACTTCGCGTCTCTGCCGCTCACATATGTGGATTTCACTTTCACCAAACAACAAAACTTTTAATTCTCGAGGATACGTCTCTTCATTGGGAAGGAACACCACTTTTCCCAGATGTCAGCATGAATTAGACGATCTACAAGTCTCCAACTTTAAGTTTAAATCTGAACAATATCTACATACTTCTGTCATATTCACCTATGTCCATATATTTGATCTGTTTTCGCTGTTCTGTTATTTCACCGAGTAATAATTTCCATTTGTTTCCATAATTTCCATTTGTTAGCACTAATGTGATCTTTACTATCAGTTTTTTGAGACTTCGAATTTTAGTACTTTCATAATCTCTAACCTGCTCTGCATGTGTATTGAGCCAATATTTTTGAACCTCTTTATGATGTTCTACTTTGTCTTCTACTCTTTGTTTTTTATTTTCGACCCCACCTGAAGCTGAGAGCACAGGCACTGTGTCTGACAATAGCATTTGCAGAAATGAGAAGTGATTGGACTGTGGGTGTGGTTGTAAATGTTTGAAAGGAGGGCGGGACTTGTCAAAATCTCTTGGCAAAAAGTCTCATTTCCCGGAACCTGAAGTTATCTCTCACGAGAGTTGAAATTATCTTCGAGAATGTCTCGTCCCAGGATTTCCTTTTTTAATGGAGAGATATAAATACCTGTAAACAGACAGTCTATATCTCTGTATAGCATGTCTGTGTCCAGTCTTATATGTCAGTATACATTGTGAGCTGGCTAAGCACAAATCCAAACAGAACCGGAACAAACAAAGAATATTTGGGACACCAGCCGGATAGTCCCACTAAATTAACTGATTTTCTTCTATAAACTTAAAGAAGTGTATTCTGGGAATAGCTAGCATAACCTCACAGGTTACAAAACAGAAAAATAAATTCAGCTTTTATTTTAGCTGTAGCAACAAATGGAGGTCTTCCCTAGAGTTCTCATTCTTCTGTAACCGGTCTCAAAAAGTCAGTGGAGGCAGCCGGGCTTTTTATATTGGGAGAACTGAAAGAGGCGAAGCTAATTTCCCTTATTGGGAGGTTTCTGGGAGCTGCGGGGAATAAAGTAGACATAGTTAGTGACCCTCTTGCCCCAGTGGGTTGCCATCTACCTCGATTGAGCCAGCAAGGAGATCCTGGGACATGCATGCATGACAACATATACTGTAGGCAGTTATCATACTTCAATAATCCTTGTGTTTAACAATAAATTGTAATATTCTGTTTCTTAAAATGGGTGTGTTCAACTACCTTGATATAAGTCTAAATGCTGGAGCTCCCCCTCCTACAAGAAAGGGTAAGGTAAATAAAGTAGGAGCCTTGCTGAATTATTTGATTAATTACTGGCTTTGTTGAAGGTAAAACTGATAATTATTTAATGTCAAAAATGTATTTTTCCAAACCCCATGTTATAATGGTTGCTGTCTTATTGATTATTAATCATCAAAATTCCTACAACAGCCATGAAGTATATGACGCTGTTCTTCATACCATCACAATAATGCCGTCATGTGTCACATGCTCACGGACATCCTGCCTGGCAAGTAACAGTAAATGATGGTAGTGCCCTTAATAAAAACAAAAGAGTGCCAAAGGGAATTGTGTTTCAATCATAGCATCTTAAAAAAACATCCTAAATCTAAAAACAATCTTACCATTAAATACCTTGACCTCTAAAGGCCCCATAACAATATAGACAATATTTTTAAAAATAAATGAAAAGGCTGAAAAAATGATAAAACAAAGTCTAGATCAAGACAGTAACGCAATATTCTGAAACTATTCTAATCTAATTCAGGGTCATTGTGAGTCAGAGCTTGTCCTGGCTATACCGGGAGCAAGGCAGGAGCCAACCCATCCAGAATACGACAAAGAGTCTGCATTGAAAACAACATCTAACACTGTATCACATTGAGCACACGTGCCCTACCCAGGGTTGCGTGCCTAGCCCATTCCCGTTCATGCTGCTGACCCAAGGCTGTACTGCTTAGTACAACCCAAACAGCATTATCAGGTTTTCTAGTAACACCACAGCGGTGGGCCTCATAAAGAATGGCAATGAGACAGTATACAGGATCTACGTAGAGGAGCTTGCGTATTGGTGCAAGGTCAACAACCTGTCTCTAAATTCAGACAAGAGACATAATTGTCTTCAAAAAGTCTTGAGCCCACTCTGTACCCCTTCACATTGAATGATGCACAGTGCAGACAACCACATTCCTGACCTGACAGAGGAAATCAACTGGACTCTCAACATTTCGTCAGTGGCCAAGAAGGTACAACAAGGCACAACAACATCTCTACCTCTAGTAGCAACTGAGGATGTCCAGACTCCCCCCTCTCATCCTTACAGCCTTCTACAGAGCCACCATAGACAGCAACCTGACCAGCTGCATCAGTGTATAGTGATTATGTTGACTGTAATATGACAAACTGCAATTTCCACTGTGAAGAAAATCATTGGGTCCTGTCTGCATTCCTTCTAGAACATTCTGTATTGGTGAGGTGTCCAGTATTGTGGACTATTACTCCCATCCACCCTCAAATTGTATGCTCTTCTGCCACCTGGCAGAAGGTACCAGAGTATCCAGACTGATCCACCAGACTATGCAAGTGCTTCTTTCCCCAGGTTGTCAGACAACTCAATAGCATTCTGCCTCCAAATTCAAATTGAACTTAAATCAATGCACAACCTCTGTGTACTACTGTTGTCTTCCCATAACACTACCCATCGTCTGTGACTTTTGTCATTCATGCACGTCTGTGGATCACCCTCAGGGCTCATCTAAGGTATTTGATACCACCCTCAATCAAGAGGGGGAGCTATCACTTATCATATCCACTCCTATTCCTTCCACAGTACTGAGAAGACACCCAGTGAGATCACCAAACTACCAAACTATCTTCTCTAAACTGAGCATTTCTTGTAAAACTTGAGTTGTTTCTATACTTAAAGATTCTTAACTTCTTCTGTATGCTTTAAACATACGGCGTGGCACTTTCAATTAAGTGCTTTGTCTTACATGTTACTTGACACACAAAACACGCACACAAGGTACACAAGGCTTGATAGGCATGGTTTAAAACCATGTGCCCTCTACACCTTACACATGGCAAGGCTGATCACTAACAGAATAATGTTTAGTCAGATAAGCTAGAAATAACTAGGATATACCACACTGATGGAGGTTATTGGAACCTCCCATAGATTATGCACTATCATTTAATAAAACATTTATGAATCTTATGTAACTAGGAAATGGCTCTTACACTTACAACAACTCCTGTATATAGAAGTTGTTTTTATGTTGCACCGTGGTCCTGTACTGCCCATGGATAGTGATCTATACTAATAAAAGGCAAAGCCCTCACTCACTCACTCACTCACTCACTCACTCACTCACTCACTCACTCATCACTGACTCATCACTAATTCTTCAACTACGTGTAGGTAGAAGGCTGAGATTTGGCAGGCTCATTCCTTTCAGCTTACTTCCAAAAGTTGGGCAGGTTTTATTTCAAAATTCTACTCGTAATGGTCATAACTGGAACCTATTTTTCTCCATATATTGTAATGGACATTAGCTCGACAGCCGTAGGGGGCGGAGCTGCGTGTGACATCATCACGCCTCACACGTAATCACGTGAACTGACTGTGACTGCAGTACGTAGAAAAGAAGGAAGAGTTCCCAAAGAGCGCTGAAGAAAAATGCCGAATACTTTATTCGTGAGATACAAGTTTAATGAGAAGACACGAGGTATAAATGAGACTTTGGTTCACTTTGTAACGGAGTTAAAATTGCTGTAGCGAGAAACTTTTAAGTGCCGGGTCTTAGCTAACATTAAATAAAGCCATGGACATCGCAACATCACACAAGAGAGCAGCTCACGTGAACTGACTGAACGCAGTATGAGTGATCACTTCCATGCATCAAAGCTGTTCAAAAAACGCATTACACAATTGACAAGGTAGGAAAAGAATATGCTCCGAACTGATCTCCACAGCTAACGCGGTCTTGCGAAAGCAACTTTGTCACGCTGCCAACAAATACTCACAGAAAAATCCACAAGTTAATACACACGCTGTCTCTAGAGTTTCTCCACACTCAATGTATTCCTCGCATCCCCTTTATACTCTCTGATCTCCCATTTCAATTCAGATGCCTCCAATTTCCAGTAAGGCTCTGCTGCGTGATGACAAATATTAATTTTTAGGGACAGACCCTAAAAAACAATGCCATTGATTTCAAGCAAGATTGCTTTTCTCCTGGACAACTATACGTTGCATTCTCAAGAGTGAGCTCGCACAGCTTCATCATATTACAACCAGAGTGCAGCCAGTAACTTTTAAGTGCTGGGTCTTAGCTAACATTAAATAAAGCCGTGGACATCTCAACATCACACAAGAGAGCAGCTCACGTGAACTGACTGAACGCAGTACGAGTGATCACTTCCATGCATCATACCTGTTCAAAAAATGCATTACACAATTGACAAGGTGATGGCTTTATATGTCGTTCGTTTATAAAACAGCGGAGAAGCTGTGTAAAGACTGTTTCACAAAAAACCAGCGGAGCGTCTTATATTAGCAGGCAGTCAGCTAAAGAAGGGAATCAATAAATATCTAGAATCGTAACAAATGAACAAAAAATAACGTACAAGCCGCTGATTAAATAAAGGAAATGGGTACCTGAACAGTAAAGTAAGTCTTGAATAGTTACACAATAACTATAAGAATCGTAATAAACGAACAATAAAACAGTACAGAACCGCAAAGCAAGAAGAAACGATGGCCTTATATGGCGTTCGTTTATAAAGCAGCGGGGAAGCTGTGTGAAGGCAGCTACACAAAAAAACAGCAGAGCACCACACTCTGAATGTATTCCTGGCATCACCGTTATACCGTCTGATCTCCCATTTCAATTGAAATGCCTCAAATTTCCAGTAAGGCTCTGCTTCGCGATGACAATTAATAAGTCTCAGGGACACGCCCTACAAAAGGTTGCCATTGATTTGAGACAACATTTCTTTCCTCCTGGGCAAAACTATACGTTGCATTCTCAAAAGTAATATATATATACTTATATATATACTGTATAACATGAGAGGCTTCGCCTCTAGCGCTGACATCCGAGGTTCGATTCCCGAAAGGGGGTGCAGTGAGTGTGTACTGCCTGATGAGCCCAGAATAAGGGCGAAACACGTGCCGCGTACTGTTTGCATTATTTGATAGTAAAAATATTTCAATACATTCAATATATATATATCAGCGCTTCCCGATTCATTTTACCCTCGGCACCCCCTTGGTTTGAGAAGAAGTATGAAAAAATATGAGGTTAACGCAGAAAAACAGATCACCAATTGAAGCTTTATGAATAATGGATACTTTATTCGCCATCAATAATTGTTTTGGTAAAGCCATACTCAGTGTAATCCTCCTTCCATTTTATAATTTTTCCGCGACTAGCCATGATTAAATAAGTAAAAAAAGTAAGAGCGAAGCGAGGGTGACTTATTCAGGCAGGCAGGCGACAGCTCAATAGCTCGAATTTGGATATAAGTAGGTTCTATTTAGTCACCAGAAATATCTTTGGTAGGAATGGAAGTTGAATTTAGTCTTTAAATTTCTATGGTGAACTAAAATTTATGCAATGATTACTAAATTTAACTTACATTCCTACTAAACATATTTCTTTTGACCAGATAAAAATTACTTATATTTAAAATTTAAATACAACTTGAACAGATACGATAGTTCATAATACCCACGCAGCACTAAGTGCACGTAAGATTAGGAGTCATCCATTTTAACAAGCAGCGTATTGCACTGATATGAAATAGCCTGCCCATTTAATTATTTAGGAATGGATAGATGAATTAAGATTTTGTACAAATAATGTTTTTAATTTTTTTTCCTCGACGGATTCTGGCACCCCCAGCAACAGCTGCTCGCACCCCATATATATATAGATATAGATATACATATACATATACATATATAGATAGATAGATATAGATTATATAGAAAGACAGATATATAGATATAGATATATAGAGATATAGATAGATAAATATATATATATATATATGTGTATGTATATGTGTGTGTGTACAGTATATATGTAGATATGTATGTATATATATATGCCAGCAACACTCATGACAATGACAACACAATTACATTGTCAATCATGTTACGTTATTATTAAAATGTTTCCTTTTCTTTTTCATTACTTCTTTAACACACTACTACTCCGCTGCAAAGCGGGTATTTTGCTATTTTGTATATATATATGTATATATGTGTATATGTATATATATATATATATATATATATATATATATATATATATATATATATATATATATATATATACTGCTCAAAAGAATTCAAGGAACACTTTTTAATCAGAGTATAGCATAAAGTCAATGAAACTTATGGGATATTAATCTGGTCAGTTAAGTAGCAGAGGGGGTTGTTAATCAGTTTCAGCTGCTGTGGTGTTAATGAAATTAACAACAGATGCACTAGAGGGCAACAATGAGATGACCCCAAAACAGGAATGGTTTAACAGGTGGAGGCCACTGACATTTTTCCCTCCTCATCTTTTCTGACTGTTTCTTCACTAGTTTTGCATTTGGCTACAGTCAGTGTCACTACTGGTAGCATGAGGCGATACCTGGACCCTACAGAGGTTGCACAGGTAGTCCAACTTCTCCAGGATGGCACATCAATACGTGTCATTGCCAGAAGGTTTGCTGTGTCTCCCTGCACAGTCTCAAGGGCATGGAGGAGATTCTAGGAGACAAGCAGTTACTCTAGGAGAGCTGGACAGGGCCATAGAAGATCCATAACCCATCAGCAGGACCAGTATCTGCTCCTTTGGGCAAGGAGGAACAGGATGAGCACTGCCAGAGCCCTACAAAATGACCTCGAGCAGGCCACTGGTGTGAATGTCTCTGACCAAACAACCAGAAAGACTTCATGAGGGTGACCCAAGGGCCCCATGTCCTCTAATGGGCCCTGAGCTCACTGCCCAGCAGCATGCAGCTCGATTGGCATTCGCCATAGAATACCAGAATTGGCAGATGCACCACTGGTGCCCTGTGCTTTTTACAGATGAGAGCAGGTTCACCCTGAGCACGTGACAGAAGTGAAAGGGTCTGGAGAAGCCATGGAGAACATTATGCTGCCTGTAACATCATTCAGCATGAGCAGTTTGGTAGTGGGTTAATGATTGTCTGGGGAGGCATATCCATGGAGGGTCACACAGACCGCTACAGGCTTGACAAAGGCACCTTGGCTGCCATTAGGTATCAGGATGAAATCCTTGGACCCATTGTCAGACCCTATGCTGGTACAGTGGCTCCTGGTGCACGACAATTCCTGGCCTCATGTGGTGAGAGTATGCAGGCAGTTCCTGGAGGATGAAGGAATTGATACCATTGACTGGCCACCACACTTTCCTGACCTAAATCCAATAGAACACCTCTGGGACATTATGTTTTGGTCAAATCCAATGCCACCAGGTTGCACCTCAGACTGTCCAGGAGCTCAGTGATGCCCTGGTCCAGATCTGGGAGGAGATCCCCCACAACATCATCTGTCATCTCATTAGAAGCATGCACCGATGTTGTCAGGCATGTATACAAGAACACAGGGGCCATACAAAGTGCTGCGTACAATTTTGAGTTGCTGCAATTAAATTTTGGCAAAATGGACTAGCCTGCCACATCATTTTTTCACTCTGATTTTTGGGGCGTCTTTGAATTCAGGGCTCTGTAGGTTGATCATTTTCATTTCCATCAAACGATGTGGCATCCTTTCGTTCCTAACACATTACCCAGTCTATATCAGTATAGATATCCAGGAGGATTTCAAAGTCTTCCTTTAATTTTTTTGACCAGTTTATATATATATATATATATATATATATATATATATATATATATATATATATATATATATATATAGATCTATATCTATATATATATATATATGCCAGCAACACTCCTGACAATGACAAAACAATTACATTGTCAATCATGTTACATTATTATTAAAATGTTTCCTTTTCTTTTTCATTACTTCTTTAACACACTGCTTCTCCGCTGTGAAGCGCGGGTATTTTGCTAGTGTAACAATAAAGACCACTTGAACTTGAACCTGAAATTGAAGTATTAGGCTAGTGAGATGAAAAGTAGAGTACACTTGTGGAGAATATAATTTCTAATACAGTAACGTACAAATTTCCAGCTTTGCTGACATGGTTGGTTGCCTCAAGTTTTCGATTTTATTTGACGCCCAATTGCATCATGTCTTCTAAATCTAAGATAACTGTTACAACAGTAACTCCAGATAGGTATTGATTCTTTACCCAAAGAAATGCATTAGCATCTAACAAGACAGTATTTTTAAAATGTAAGTAAATGTTTTTCTCTTAGTTTCCTTCCTTAGTGGAGAAATGCCAGTTCTGTCTCTCTACTTTGCTTTTGTTTTGTATTTCACTTACAGTTTGTGTTGAAACTTCTACTTCACCAAAGTTCTTGTATTTCCCCCGCAGTCTTGCAACAGATCAGACAATAAATAAATTCAAAAGCAGACAAAGTGTGCAACATCACACGCTAACTTTGACATCTTTGATATTAAACAACAATTATATTTATGAGTTTTGAGTAAAATTACTGCTTTGTATCATTTGAAACAACTATTACTTTGAAATACGTCTACTTCTGTGCCATTCAAAAGGATTGAAACTTTAATCTATATATACTGCATATAAAATCCAACGTCTGTCTGTTTGTATGTCTATCTGCTTTACATGAGAGGACTGCTTAACGGATTTAGATTGTTTTTTTTTCCATAATTTGCATGCATTCCAGTTGATTTTGTGACTTCTCTCATCACGGTAAGTATCATAGTTTACATGCAGTACCGATTTTTTGGCATGAGACATGCTGCAAGCCGAGGGAAGTGGGGCGGGATCCTCCTCACTCATGCGCCAGCCTGCATTCGAGTTGCTCTACCTCTCACCACATGTTGGAGTGTACCTTGCCTCCATTTAGGTAGTGATACCTGTTTGTTCAACAGACATTATCATCTACAGATCGTTAAGAAGTAACATTTGACGTTTTTTGAGAGACACATGAGAGCTGTGTGTGTTTTAAAGGGTAGCTGCTGATTGCCAAAGATATCACAGCCACGTGCTTTTTTCCCACATGGGGTACGCTCTCCCATCAGAGCTGAACACAATCAGATAAAGTGCCAACGTTTAACATTGGAGCGTACCTACCTTCTGCTTGACCAGAATTACATTTTTTTTATTTTTATTTTTAAAGTGTGTCCTGTTTCACTACTACGTGGTCGGAGCCACAGGGGACATCTAGTAAGATATAAATTCAAAAATGTCCTAAATGAAAATAATATACTAAACAGCAGCCAGCATGGGTTTATGAGGGGATGGTCCAGCCAAACTAATCTTTTAGAATCAGAATCAGAATATCTTTATTGCCATTGTAACAAATGCTACAGAGTTAGGTGCAGTCCCTGCGGTCAAAATATAAATAAATATAATTACAAAAGGATAGGAAAGGGTAACAAGAAATGAGGTAGAACACAAACATTCAACATAAGGCCTTATTGCACAAGATGTCATCTTTTGCACTGTTTGTTGCATTGGAGGTGATTAGGTGGCATTCAGTGCCCTAATAGCAACAGGGTAGAAACTGCTATTCAGTCTATTAGTCTTTGTTTTGATGCTCTTATATCTTTTACCTGAAGGCAACAGTTGGAATATGTCATGAGTGGGGTGTGAGGAGTCTTTTAGATGTTTTGCACTTTCCTGAGGCAGTGAGAGCTGTGCAGTTCATCCAGAGAGGGTAAAGAACAGCCGATGATCTGCTGGGCAGTCTTTACGATCTGCTGAAGTGTTTTCCTCTGCAGTGTTGTGCAGCTGGAAAACCACACACAGAGGCAGCAGCACAGGATACTCTCAATAGAGCAGCGATTGAAGGACACCAGCAGTTTTTGGGGGATGTTATTTTTCCTGAGAAAAAAATAAGTGATCGAAGAAGTGATTGGAATTGCTGACTAAAACAAAACATACAACATCATTTACTTAGACATTCAAAAAGCATTTGACTCAGTCCCACGCCAAAGAATTAATTCTGAAATTAGAAGCTATAGGCATCAGAGGTAACCTAGAAAACTGGATCTCTAGTTGGTTAACTGGCAGCAGGCAAAGAGTACAAATAAGAGCAAAATACTCCACGTGGAGTGAGGTCACTGGTGCAAATAGACTATGACTCTGAGCCTACTCCTGTATATGACATTTTAACAACTTTCACTGTCAAGCCTTTTAAAAGTCAATTCTGTAAATGATCAAAAACTTAGAGACAGACATTGGAGGTTTCAGTTTCTTTAAGAGGTCTTGTGTCTCACTCAGCATTGAACTTTTTCCAAATGAACCTGTCTTAATGAAGCACACTCATTCACTGCTGTAGCCTTCATTAAAGGACTATTAATAATGGATGAGAGAGAAAATATGTCAGAGATCAAGTCAGTAGGAAAAGAATTCCAAAAGGAAAGAAAGAAAGAAAGAAAGAAAGAAAGAAAGAAAGAAAGAAAGAAAGAAAGAAAGAAAGAAAGAAAGAAAGGTGAAGTTATGAGATCTGTTTTAGCAGTGAAGGGTGAAGTTGATACAATAAATCTAAATAACATACTTCTAAATGGTGACAACCAATCAGAAAACAATAAACTCAAACAACAAATTAACCACATGCCACTAATTCTGTCTTAGTCTGAGCATTTTTCACATTTTCTAAAGCTGTGTTTCCCAGAGGAGGGCTATGAAGAGCAAAATTAGATCATTTAATTATAGGCTCACACGCACAAACTTCCATTAGTCGTTATAGAATGCACATTTTGGAGAAGGAAACAGACTTACCACAAAATGATATGGGGGAAATGTTTGAAACTCACCACAGAGCGTACGGATCTACTGTTGTTACATTTATCTAATGTAACACACCATTCATGTGGCCAAAAGTTTGTGGACACCTGACCATAACACCTATATAAGATTGCTGGTCATCTATTTCCAAAAGTATGGACATTAGTATGGACTTGCACCCAACCCCATTGCTTCTATAACAGCCTCCATTTTTCTGGAAAGATTTTCAACAAGATTATGGAGGATATCTGTCTGTGCCAATTAAGACAAAAGAAAATTTGTGAGGTCAGCTACTGATGTTGGATCAGAAGACCTGGTTCATGATCAGCATTCCAATTCATCCCAAAGGGGTTCAATAGGGTTGAGATATCCATTTGAGTTCCTCTGTGTCTTTATGGGCCTTGCTTTGTGCACTGCGGCACATTCATGACGGAACAACGGAACAGAAAAATATGTCCCCGACATTGTTCACTAATTGGATTATCTGAGCCAACAAAGGTAGCTGACCTCATAAATGTTCTTTTGTCCTAATGGGCACACACTCCCACAGTCACACCCCAGAAGTTTGCGGAAAACCTTCTCAGAATAGTGGAGTCTGTAATAGTCACAAAGGAGAGGCCAACTCCATATGAATGCCCCTGGTTTTAGAATGGGGTGTACAACAAGCTCTCATAGGTGTTATAGTTAGGTGTCCACAAATTGACTGTCCACAAACCATATAAATAGAATCTAAACCAAAACTATGAACACAAGAAAATGAATTTCCATAATCTCAATGACCCACTGCTGAAATCTTCTTCCTGGCCCAGTACGTAGCCAGAGGGAGGTCTTAGTGGTAGTGTACCATTTTTTTTTGGGTACCACCTACGGTACAGATCATTTGAGAAAAATATAATTAAAAGAACACAACTTTAAAAATAAAAATACATTAACAAACAATGAAGACTCACTAATATGCTTGTATTGTTTGCTGAAGTGCCATGTTATAAATAATATTTTTAGTTTTTCCATCTTTTGCCAATATATAAAGGTTTTTAGGACTTCCCACCCTTGAACATGCCACACAAAGTTGTCCATGTGAGAAACAAGCTGTTTCGAAATTGATTCCAGCAATTTTCAATGATTGTCCTTGAGATTTATTTATTAATATGGCAAAAGCCAAACGAACCATAAATATTTGGTCTATACTTTACGTTCGATTTTGACAACTTACTTAAATTATTTTTTTGATTATGAACATATTAAAAAAAAAACAACTTTATATTAGTTTTTTATGAAAAAACATTAGCTATGATGCTGCAAAACAAATGACATTTCCTTCTGATGAAAATATAATTAACAAGAACAAACATTAAATGACAAGCAAATAATACTACAGATTTTTCATGATAAAACTGTAGGTTGCTTTTATGGAGCGCACCAAAAAGGTTTTGAGCGTCAACTGGATGATAACATAAATAAATACAAGAGCGCAAGATTGTTACAATCTGCTTTATATATAAGATTATGTTAAATATATGTATAATTTCACATAAATAAAGAAGGCACAAAGGGAAAATAAACAAGCCAGGGAACAAACGCTTAACATTATCTTGAATCTTTGTGATTTTTTTCTTGCCTGTAACTCTTTTGTTTGTCTTGAACTCATTCTCCTTGTCCTACACTCCATTGCCATTTCTGCACACCTGACTCCAAGTGCATGGAACTGTGAAACCAAAGGTCTTTTTTTTTTTTTTAAGACCACATCCAGGGGTCATGCTCAATTTACCACCAAGTGGTTCTGAGTAATCCTTGCCTAATCTAATTCCCCAACCCCAGAAAACACACAGCTGTCTCCATAAAGGACTAGACACCTCTGTGTCACTGCTGCCCTCTTGCTTTCCACCAGTAGTTTTAGTTTTTTTAATCCTTTGTCCAAGTGATTGTCCATTTCGGCTCCTAGATGGCTCCCTTGTTAAGGAAAAGCTTGGATACTGCAACCACAAGTCACCATCTTTTATAATGATCACATTATGGTGTCACATATTGAGAACCTGGCGATTATGTGACCTCAATGATTGCCAAATGGAAGATGTCTGGAACCATCTGTACCCTGTCTAGAGTTGGTTCTCTAGCTAAACTGAGTAACCAAGCAAGAAGGCCCTGGGTCAGGAATAAAACCAAGAACCCAACGTTCACTCTAAGAGCGCTCTAGAAGTCTTATTTTGAGGTAAGAGAGCCTGTGGGGAGGATGACCATCTGCATAGCATTCCACCAATCAGAAAGAAGCCACAATTAAGTTAAATTCTTAAGAAAGCTCACTTGAAGTTTGACAAACGGCATTTAAAGGCCTATGGCAACACAAGGAAAACAAGTCCATGGTTTAATAAGACAAAAATGTAACTATTTCAACAGAACTCCAAGCACGATGTTTGGTGAAAACCAAGCACTAGCATGGTAGTAGCATCATGATATGGGGGTGCTTCTCAATGCAATGACATAGAGACTGGTCAGAATTGAGGGAAGGATGAATGCAGCCAAATTCAGAAAATTCTTTGAAGAAGATCTGCTTCAGAGTGTGCATGACATCGAACTTGAGCAAACGAATCATCTTTTATTTCATTTTTTTTTCTATTTTATTAATATCAAATAACATTCCATACAAATAACTCAAGTTTTACAAAAATAGGTTTGAAACACCTCACCCCTGAGAAAGAGAGCAAGGCCAGCAGAGTAAAACTTTAAGCTAGTAAAAATAATTAAATGGATAAATTAATAAAGATAAATAGAATAAAAAAGATGGGAGAGAACCTGCTTCCTCAATTTAAATGCTTTTTATAAAATTTTATTACCTGCCAGTTTTACAAAAAGAAAAAAAAAATGGTGTGAAGCAAACCAACCTGCACCCCTGAGAAAGAGAGCTAGGCCAGCAGTGTAAGACTTTATGTTATTAAAGACAAATGAATAGATAAAATACTAAATGAATAAAGATAAATGGAGTAAAAGAGGGGAGGGAACCTGCTTCCTCAATTTAAATGCTTATTCTAAAATGTTATTGATTAGATCCTGCCAGGTTTTGAAAAAGTTCTGCACAGATCATCTAAGTGTGAATTTGATTCTTTCCAGTTTCAAATAATATATAACATCAGTTACCCACTGACTTAGAGTAGGTGAGTTAGGATTCTTCCAGTTGAGCAAAATAAGTCTGTGTGCCAATACCATAGTAAAGGCAATCACAGTTTGTTTCTCCTTCTCCACTTTAAGCCCCTCTGGAAGTCCACCAGCTGTTAGTGGATTAGGAGGGATTGTGACACCAAGGCTGTCTGAAAGGCATTTAAAGATTTTGGTCCAGAATGATGTTAATTTGGTGCAGGCCCAGAACATGTGGCCAAGTGAGGCAGGAACTTGAGTGCAGCATTCTCAGGTTGGATCTTGCCCTGGAAACATTTTGAAATGGTTAATCTTTTAGCACGACAATGCCCTGAAGCATACAGCCAAGACAAGCCTGGAGTGGCTTCAGGACAAGTCCCTAACTGTCCTTGAGTAACCTAGCCAAAGCACAGACACAAACTTCCTGAAACATGATTTGAGAGACTAGAAGAAGGCAGTTTACAGAAGTTTACCATCCAGTCTAACAGAGCTTAAGAAAATCTGTCAGGAACAATGGGTTAAACAGCCCAAATCCAGGAGTCCAAAGCTTGTAGAGACCTATCCCAAGAACACCCAAAGCTGGAATTTCTGCCAAAGGGGCTTCTATAAAGTGCTAAATTAAGGGTCCAAATAATTAATTGAAGGAATGATTTAAGCTTTTGATTATGTATAAATTTGAAAATGTTTCTTTAAACATTTTCTAACTTATAGGTCATTATAGGTTATTACATGTACATTTATTTGCAAAAATTATAAAATCATCAATTATTTGCCATTTGTAGAATGAAATTCTTTCTTTGCAGTCCACACCAAATGACAAAGCAACGTATAAAGTTATACATAAATAATAAGTAGCAGACAGATAACAAGTAACAGAAGCAGCATAAAGTATAAAAACAGAATAGAAGTATAAAGTGTAATGTGCAGGTAGGTGTGTGATGGACAAGTCAAATACAGTTGTGTGAGGTCGATAGAATGAGGTGGACCACAGTTTTAAACTCTAGTCAGTTATTTAGGAGTCTAATGGCCTTGGGAAAGAAAGAGTTCTTTAGCCTGGAAGTCCTGTATTTCATACGTCGATACCTCCTGCCTGAGGGTGGAAGTGTGAACAGTTTGTGCTGGGGGTGGGTGGGGTCCCTGAGGATCGAGGCAGTTCTCCTGCGGACTCTGTAGTTGTAAATGCTCTGCAGAGAGGGCAGTGGGGTCTTGGTGATTCTTTACCACTCTCTGCAGGCGTTTGCGGTCCATAGCAGTAGTGTTGCCGTACCACACGGTGATGTAGCTGGTCAAGATGCTCTCCACAATGCAGCAGGATCTTAGTTGACATGCCAAACTTCCTCAGCCTCCTCAGAAAGTAAGTAAGTAAGTAAGTGTTAAGTGTCCAAGTGAGGTCCTCACTGATGTAGACGCCCAGGTATTTAATGCTGCTCACCCTCTCCACTTCAAGCCCTCAGATGAACAGTGGCTGGTGAGGTCTCCTCTCCTTCCTCATGTCCACTATCATCTCCTTTGTCTTGTCTGTGTTGAGGGTGAAGTTGTTGTCCTCATACCATGATGCTAGACTGTTCACCTAACTCCTGTAGGCCATCTTAATCCCAACAAGTGATGCGTCCATTCACTGTGGTGTCATCTGCGAACTTTAGGATGATGTTGTCTTTGTGGAAGGCGACACAGTCCTGGGTGAACAGGGTGTAGAGGATGGGGCTGAGGATGCATCCCTGTGGGGTGCCTGTGTTTGCGAGAATGGTGGCTGAAATCCTATTACCAATCCTGACAGACTTGGACCTGCCACTCTGAAAGTCTAGGAGCCAGTCACAGAGGGTGGGGTGCAGGCCAAGTGCAGACAGTTTATGAAGGATAACCTTCTTAAAGGTGGAGCTGTAGTCAACAAAGAGCATCCTGATGTAGGAGTCTTTGTTCTCCAGATATGAGAGGGAATAATGTAGTGCGGCCGCAATGGCATCTGAGGTGGACCTGTTGGGCCGGTAGGTATACTTCAGGGGGTCCAGAGTGTCCAGTATGCTGCTTTGAAGGTGGGCCAACACCACTCTCAAAACACTTCATGATGATTGGAGTGAGTGCTACCGGCCTGTAATCATTCAAGCAGGTGGGTGGGCTTTTTTTAGCAAGGGGGATGATGATCGTAGTCTTAAAGCAGTACGGAATGATTCGCTGACTGAGGGAAAGGTTGAAGATGGAGCAGAGAACAGTAGCCATCTCATTGGTACATGCTTTGAGAGCCCACCCAGGGATGTTGTCTGGTCCTGCTGCCTTACTGGGATCGATCTTCCTTAGTGCTTTGTGTACCTGACCTGAAGAGACCGTTGGGGGAGGTGAGGGGGGTATGTGTGGTCCAGATGTGTGTGTGCCTCCACTCTGTGCTGTTGCTGGATGTCTCAAAGCGGGTGTAGAAAGTATTGAGATCATCCGGCAGACTGTCTGTGGAGCTGATTGTGCTGGTGGTGGTCCCGTAGAGTGATGTGCTGTAGGCCCTGCCACATAGTCCAGAGTCAGCAGTAGCATAGAAGCCCTCCAGCTTCTCTGTACTGCCTCTTGGCTGCTGGGATGGCTTTTCTCAGTCCGTACTTCACATCTTTGTACTCCAACTCAGTGCCTGATCTAAATGCAAGAGAGCGGGCACACAGCATGTGGCGTATCTGACTGTTTATCCAGGGCTTCTGGTTGGGTAACATCCTGACTGGTATTGTGGGCATGATGTTGTCAATGCAGATGCTAATTTTCCCAGTCACATACTCAGCATAGTCCTGTATTCTAATAGAAGAGTCCTCTAGAGTGGCTGCAACCCTAAACACATCCCAGTCTGTCTGAGCAAAACAGTCCTGCAGGGTGCTCTCAGTCTCTGGGGTCCAAAGTTTAACTTGCTTAATGATAGGGTTTGTTTGTTTCAGCCTTTGTCTGTAGGCTGGGTACAGGAAGAGAGTGACATGGTCTGATTGTCCAAAGTGGGATGGGGTGCAGCCCTGTATGCACCACGTATGTTGCTGTAAACATGATCCAGTGTGTTCTTCTCATGGGTGGGAATGTTCACGTGTCGGTGGTATTACAGTCCGTAAATTGCACTGATTAAAGTCGCCAGCTGCAATAAAAACAGCATCAGGATGAGCCATCTCTAAGGCGCTGATGACGTTATGGAGTTTGCCGAGCGGCCCAAAACACAGCAGTGAATTCCCTCGGTAGATGATAGGGTCGGCATTTCAGCAGTAAAAACTCCCCATCTTGTGGGCAGTGCTTATAAACAGTCCATACATCTCCACACCACGAGTTGTTAATAAACACACACATACCACCCCCTTTAGCCTTACCGGAGGCTGCGGTGCAATCTCCTCTGTGCACGGAGTGAGTCTGTAGCTGAACGGTGCATTCTGGTACTTTGTCCGAAAGCCAGGTCTTGGTGAAAATTAGAGTGCAGCACTCTCTTATTTCTCGCTGTGCTGTAATCCCGGCTCTTAGCTCATCCAGTTTGTTTTCCAGAGACCGCACATTGGCTAGCAGTGGTCAGCTAACGCAGGCTTTCAGCCTCCCCTCTTGCTTCACTTGCGTTGCCATCTCCGGAGAACTCTCCTGGGGTCAGCTTGGCCATAGGCTGCATTAAAAATGGAGACAAATCAGAGTGCGATATGGCTGTGAAGGACTTCATTTTGTGCTGCAGGGAAAACCACCTGCAACTGAACAAGACAAAAGAGCTGATGGTGGACTTTCATCATTCCAAAGAGCCTCTGAGACAAGCCACCATCCAGGGTGAGGACATGAAAGTAGTGGAGAGCTACAAGTATCTGAGGGTTTAAATAAATAGCAAACTGGATAAGTCTGACAACTCAGTGGTATTGCACAAGAAGGGCCAGACCAGGCTGAACTTCCAAAGGAGATTCAGGTTTTTTGATGTATGCGGCAAGCTGCTGGAAATGTTCTACCAGTCCATATTAGCCAGTGTGGTGTGTGGTGTTCTATGCTGCAGTCTCCTGGGGAAGCAACTTGAGTTCAAAAGATGTACAATATCGGGAAAGCCTGCACCATCACAGGGCGAATCCTGGACACACTGGAAACAATGGTGACAAAGAGGATGGTGGTAAACTTGGATTCCATTATGAAAATATTCCATCCACCCCCTCCAGGAGGTGTGCTCTCTTGGAACACTTTTAGTCACAGGCTCATTCCACCACGGTGTGCTAAGAAGTGCCTCCAAGGGGTCTTTTTTGCCCACTGTCATCAGACAATTCCCAAACTTAATGCTGATATTGCATTTTTCAGTTTTGAAGTTGATTCATCAATTTTTTGCACAATTTACAGTATTTATGCATTTACTGATCCATTGATAAATTGTATTATTTGTCTTGTGAGTCTGTATCCTTGTTTTCTATGTCTCTGCTGCAGTATACACTTAAAATTCTCCTTGAGATTAATAACATTTATCTAATCTAATACAATAAAGTGTGCAGAAACTGAAGAAGTCTGAATATTTTCAAGTCAGACAAACAAAATTAAAGCTAAATGCACTAAATAAGTCAACAGGCATTACCATTTTTTTTTTTAATTAGAAATGAAAGTGCAAATGCACCGTTGCCATTTAGATGCCACACGTCACTCACTGCCCTAGAATTCAGACCGGTGTGAATACTTTTAACAGCTCTTCGACAACATCCACATTTCTTTAGCCGTATAAATTTGTAATCCAAATCTCCATGACATGCTGATAAACAATAATGAGTTAAACAGCCGAGTTTACCTTTATTTTTTTTTATTTTTGACTCTAATTTCCCTCTTACCAGTGGGACGTGCCACTTCAAGCTGTTGTGTAACTGTGGCCAGGCAGTGACAATCACCTTGGTGCTGAGGACCTCAGGGATTGGAGAACAGGTGGCTGAAGCTCTTTGCATGTGGAAAATTTCAAACAGCCGGCTCAGTGGAGTCCATCACTAGTAAACAGCCTCCTTCATGTTGGATTTAGTGTTGAGGAAGAAAAAAATTATTCTGAGTCACTGCAATGCAAAAGTCAGTTAAAATATTCATTATAACAGTTGACCCAGTCCCCCTTGTAATTCAAAGCTACTATTTACATTTATAAAATGACAGAGTGCTGTTATCATTTCACCCATCCATCTTGTTAACCTCTTATATCTAATCAGGTTTGTGAGAAGCTGGCGCCTATCCCTGTACCTTAGGCTGGGCCTGTACAGATGTGGAGCCAGTCCATCATGAGACGGGGCCAGCATAAATGCGCCAATTAACTTTACACCAACCTTTTTGTCTTGTGTGAGTCAAACAGGAGTATCCAGAGGAAAACAAAAGACTGAATGGGGAAAACATGCAAATTCTACCCAGGATCTGGACCCGGGACTCTGAACCTTTGACACAACAGTTTTAAATACTACACCACCATGTTACTCTTCAAGCTGCAAGAAAGTAGGTATTGGATATGCAGAAGATTTAAAAGAGGAACATGGGCAAGAACAACAAGTTACTGTCTATAGTGCCTTTCTAGGTAGAAAAGAGGTTTATATCTGTTCTTCACAAGTTAACTGTGTCTTGTGGGCTGTGTCTTTGATATAGTCCAATACTTAAACCACTAGGCCAAATTATATAAAATTAAGACATTCATTCATGACTGAACCAGCTTATTGTTTTTTCCTTAATCTGGTTACAGTTACGGTCAAAGCCATTATAGAGATCTAGTTGTCCAGGAATGGTTACCTAAACAGCACCCCTCAGATTCAGGAATATGGAGTCAGCACTAAGAGTCATCGATGGCCTTTTTGCCCAATCGCCCCCGGGTCTGGGGCACGCAGCCTTTAACTTACTTAGGATTATAGGTAGGACACAGTAATACAGGGTATACACAGTGTAATACTGGCACAATCTGCAGTCATCAAGTGGTATTCTGAGTAGGCCTGAATTTTAGCTCCATCAACCACCATCAACCATTGTTTCACATGCACTATGATGGAAGTTGTGACGCTTGATTACATCTTACGATTGGGTTGTCATATGATTAGAAAATTCAGTCAAATATCTTGTAGTGTGAGCAGTCCCCATGTGCTGAATTTTCTGATGTCACCCTCAAATTCCCCCAAATTCACAGTGAGTGTATATTGCACATTGTCATTTCCTCCTTTTGATGAACTATCTTATTGCAACACACATACAACTAAAAGGCCAAAGGCAAAAGCATCATAGGAAATTGAAAAACCTGTGTCACACACGTGTGCCTTGGAGGAAGCTAAAGGGCTTGAATGAGGGTAATTCCGAGCCAGACCGGGATGGTGTAGAGTGCACTAAATCTTTCTTTTTCTCGCTTTTCTGCAGACCGTTCACAGGAACTTCGGCCTGGCCCTGTTGATGTCACTTCCGGTTCCGAACTTATGGATGAAGACCCTTCCGGTTCCTGACCCTCTGATGTCATTTTCAGGCCTGAGTCTATAGATGAAGACCCATCCGGTTCCAGCTCCTTTGAGGTTACTTTCTATACTGGCCTTTAAAAGCTGCCACCTTTCCCCTATCCTCTCAGTTCTGTTTTGGACTCCGATTTGTGCACATAAGTTCTATCACTTTATTCAGTTTTGTAGCCAGGAAATAATATACGGGTGGCTGCCCTAAACCTTGCTATGGCTCTTTATCAAGTTTGTGACACCTGAAATAAATATACGCAATGGTTAACTACGTAGATTACATACCTAAAATTTTCTCTGTAAAACTTCCTAGAAGACTGCATTCCTTTATTCCTTTAATGTGAGTAGTGACATGCTTGACATTTTCTACAATTCTGTGATGGCCAGTGTGATTATCTAGACTGTGGTGCACTGGGCTGGTAACGCCACTTCAAGAGATGCCCACCGAGTCAACCAGCTAATTAAAAAGGCAGCCTCGGTTATGGGAAACACTCTGGACTCTCTGGAGGTCGTAGCAAAGGAGAGAATTAAAACAAAACTGAGTACCATTATGAACAATGTTGTACATCCTCTCTCTGACACCACAACACTGAGGAGTTTCAGCTAATGAATCGTTCAGCAGAAGTGTTTAAAGAAACGCTATGTGGACAGCAATACAGCTGCATAATGTGTCACTGGGACTGGGTCTGCCAAGTTAGAAGGTTTTCTTTCTTTTTAAATTTTCTTTGGTTTTAGTCATTCTGAGGTGTGTTCATACCATAGTGTGTGAGATATATATATATATATATATATATATATATATATATATATATATATATTATGTAGTTATGTATTTATTTATATATGAGTTTCTGTATAAAGCCAAATTTGTGAACATATAAAGTCCTCCTGAGTTTTAACTATCTCCACAGACCGTATTGTCCATGTCTTCCCAACCATCTGAGTGCACATTTAATCCTTTTTCTTTTCATCATAGCTTCAGTGCACAGTGCAACCACAGCTAGCAACATAACTCTTTTCTTTGTTGACATTTTGAGAAGTCTGCGGCCATATTGATTTATTTTTTGAACAGGTAAAGCTTTATTGCAAAAATACCAATCGGTAAAAAGTTTCTTTTGGGGCAATGTACATGTATGGTCTGAGCACCCATATCCATACCCATTTCAGGGCACTATAATGTTTGTGACACAGCAATGGCAGGTCTATTAAAGCCATCATAAATAGGACTTTGTCACATATCCCTTGCATGTAAGTGTGTGATTCATAGACAACACCAGGAACTGAGGATCTTCTCTGGTGATGTTTTGCCAAACTTCTAATGCAGCCATTTTCTGTTCCTGTTTTTTAGGGGAGCTTGTCCCCTTAAGCTTTCTCTTCAGCATATGGAAGGCCTGCTCAACTGGATTTAAATTTGGTGACTGGCTTGGGCATTCAAGAATTTTCCATTTTTACCTTTCAAACACTCCGGTGTTGCCTCAGCAGTGTGTTTGGGTCATTATCTTGTTGGAGGATGAAGTGCCGTCTAATGAGTTTGGAGGCATTAACTGGAACTTGAGCAGATCAGATGTTTTTATATGGCTCAGAATTCATTATGCAATTGCTGTCAGCACTTTCATCATGAACGGGGAGATGTGTGCCAGGAGCTGTGACAGCCTTACATTCCCAAGTCATAACAACCCCAGCACCATATCTAACAGATGAGTTGATCAGCTTTGATTCTCCACACGCTACGACTACACACTTTGGTCTTGCCATCACAATGAGGTTCATCTGACCACAAGACCTTTTCCCAGAATTCTGCAGGATCTTTTAAAATACTTTTCACAAAGTGTAATCTGGCCATTTTGTTTTGTGGCCAACTAGTGGTTTGCATCGTGTAGGGTAGCATCTGTATTTCTGTTCATGAAGTCTTCTGCTGATAGTCGTCTCTGACACATCCATGTCCTCCTGAAGACTGTCTCTGATCTGTCAGACAGGCATCTGGGGCTTTTTCTTTAACATAGTGAGGATTCTTTTCTCGTCAGCATCTCTTGGCCTACTAGTTGCTTTGAGATTATTGAGCTCACCAGTGTGTTCTTTCTTCTTAAAGAAACTCCAGACAGTTGATTTCGGTAATGCTAAGGTTTTACTGATGTCTCTAATGGTTTTATTCTTGTCTTTTTTATCCTCATGATGGCTTCTTTCACTATCATTGGCACAGCTCTTGCCCTCATATTGAACATTCACAACTACAGACTCCAAAGAATAGAAGCAAGCCGAGGTATCTTATGAAGCCATGAAACCCACCTGAGGAATCACAAACCTTATCGAGCCCTGAAATGGGGGGACCATATAGAAAAATTATTGTAATGTTTTTCAAGGTGGGAATGAAATGTTTGTAAATATCCCTAAATGAAAGTCTGCAATGTACACTTTAATTATATCGGAATTGTTTGATTTGTAATTTTAAACTATAGAACAGAAGGATAAAAATGTGTCTTTGTCCCAAACAATATATATATACATTCAACATGTGTCTGTATATAGGTATATATACACAGTGTACAGTATATGCAATACAATACAATACAATTTATTTTTGTGTAGCCCAAAATCACACAAGAAGTGCTGCTTTGGGCTTGAACAGGCCCTGCCTCTTGACAGCCCCCCAGCCTTGACTCTTTAAGAAGACAAGGAAAAACTCCCAAAAACAAAACCTTGGAAAGGATAAAATGGAAGAAACCTTGGGAAAGGCAGTTCAAAGAGAGACCCCTTTCCAGGTCGGTTGGGCGTGCAGTGGGTGTCGAAGGGGGTCACTACAATACAATACACAGAATATAACACAAGTAATCCTCAGTACAATTTAAAAATAAAAATATTACCATCCATCCATCCATCCATCCTCTTCCGCTTATCCAAGGTCGGGTCACGGGAGCAGCAGCTTGAGCAGGGATGCCCAGACTTCCCTCTCCCCGGCCACTTCTTCTACCTCTTTCAGGGGAAACCCGAGGCCTTCCCAGGCCAGCTGGGAGACATAGTCCCTCCAGCATGTCCTGGGTCTTCCCCGGGGCCTCCTCCTGGTCGGACATGCCCAGAACACCTCACCAGGGAGGCATCCAGCAGGCATCCTGATCAGATGCCCAAGCCACCTCATCTGACTCCTCTCGACACGGAGGAGTAGCGGCTCTACTCTGAGCCCCTCCCGGATGACTGAGCTTCTCACCCTATCTTTAAGGGAAAGCCCAGACACCCTGTGGATGAAACTCATTTCAGTCGCTTGTATTCGCGATCTCGTTCTTTCGGTCACTACCCATAGCTCATGACCATAGGTGAGGGTAGGAACGTAGATCGACTGGTGAATTGAGAACTTTGCCTTACGGCTCAGCTCTTTTTTCACCACGACAGACCGATGCAGAGCCTGCATCACTGCGGACACCGCACCGATCTGCCTGTCGATCTCACGCTCCATTCTTCCCTCACTCATGAACAAGACCCGAGATACTTGAATTCCTCCACTTGGGGCAGGATCTCGCTCACAGCCCTGAGAGGGCACTCCACCCTTTTCCAGCTGAGGACCATGGTCTCGGATTTGAAGGTGCTGATTCCCATCCCAGCCACTTCACACTCAGCTGCGAACCGATCCAGAGAGAGCTGAAGATCACGGCCTGAAGAAGCAAACAGGACAACATCATATGCAAAAAGCAGTGACCCAATCCTGAGTCCACCAAACCGGACCCCTTCAAAACCCTGGCCTTGCCTAGAAATTATGTTCATAAAAGTTATGAACAAAGGGCAACCCTGGCGGAGTCCAACTCTCACTGGAAACGGGTTTGACCGGCAATGTGAACCAAGCTCTGACACCGGTTGTACAAGGACCGAACAGCCCTTATTAGTGTATGTATACTAACAGTTTACATATTTTCTCTTTTCCGTTAACACCATACAGTTCTCCCTGCATTGTCTGCTCCCCCGTCTCTATCTCTGATTTCTATTAAGCTGGGAATTCCCATTTCCCAGTCCCCTCTCCCCACCCGTAGCGAGTGCCTGAGGTAGCCTGCATATGCTGCTCATCCCCTTTACAGTGTGTGTGCGCTGAGCCCGTATGTTTGATTTAATTTGTAATATCTCTCAGACGTTGTCAGCTTCAACTCGGCTCTTGTTGAAATCATTTTCATGGCACTGAGCTTTTATGACATTCAATCGCCACTCCATGCACTGAAAAACAGCTTTCCCATCAGGCAGCATTTCTTCTGCTTTCCCAGTTACTGATAACCTTTATTTATACTACAACAATAACAGTATGAATGTACTTGTTTTAATCATTATGATTTCTTTTACCTAATTTTTGTCCCTCTTTTCATATTTATTTATTATTTGTTATATTGTATTTATTTACATAATTTGAAGGTCTTTTACCAAAGTAACTCACCAAGCTCAGGGGTACAGTTTGTTTCTCTAAGTCCACAGTTCTTGTAGGTTAAATGTCTGTGTTGCCTCACATGGGGAGCCATTAGTGAGTACTAGAACTTTTTTTTACTGAAATTCAAACAGACTTGAATAAAATTAGTAAAAACAATCAGTTGGGGTCCAAGTCTACAGAGATTATGGTTTCACTTTGTTGGGGAAACATGAAGTGATCGGTAGCGCATAGCAGTAAATAACTACTATATGGTACCAAAAAATCAGTCTTAGTTTTATATATTGCTACTTATTCTTGAGGAATGAGACACAGAGGTGGTCAGCATCACAATTTTTAAAAGTAAGGCAGAGTAATAATTGGTACAGCAAAGTTTAGCGTTAAGTATAAAACATTTTTTGTTACCCGATTATCTTCTTCATGGACAAAGGAAGTAGGGCCGATCCCAGCACAATTGGTATAAGGGAAATTCAGAGCAGCTCATACATATCTACTCATTCTAAGATTAGTATAAAGTGTGTGCAGTATCAAACTGCTGCCGTTCATGTGGTTAAAAGTCCCTTCAGTCCCATTAAATCCATTGGAGGTCGGCGTTTATTTGACACCATACTATCACGACTCTAAGAGCCAGTGTATGCTCCTTCCTAATTTCTGTGCTTCTCTGATTAAATGAGCTTAGCTTTCGATCAGAGCACTTTGCACATGCCCCAGGTCAATGGCGGAGACATTACTGCTCTGTGACTCATATGGAAATGTGTAATGCGTGTAATCCAATATCTTTAATAGTTTCACAACAAAAAGAAAAGAGTCCTGCTTGTTGTGATCATTGTTATGTTCATAGTGATGCCAAACAGACGATTAATTATTAACAAGGGATATAATTTGTGAAACATATTCATATTATTTAGCGTATATCAGCATGATCATGAAAGATGACACAGCATTCAGAAATCCACTAATGTTAATCTAAGGTGACGGGTGGGCTGTGGCCAATCCAAACAGCATCAGGAGCAAGGCAGGAACCAAACCACTCACTCTCAAGCACATTCAGCAAATTTGGATTTACTAATTCACTTAAAACAAACACATCTTTGGGAATTTATGAGGAACATTGGAGTGCCTGGAGGAACAGACAGACAGACCACAACCAGGCACAGGATATTATTTGTGTCATGAAAGCTGACTTTTTAAATTTCTTTACCTCGCTGCATCCATGGTTTTGCAGGAATGTTTATGCAATAAATTGTCTGCACCGATGGTTGTCCTCTATCGTTTATTCATTTACTGTGGATTCACTTGTCATCCCTATCTGGAAAGGTAAGGGTGATCGCCTGGGCTGCGGCAACTACAGGGGGATGACACTGCTCTCAGTGCCGGTAAGTTCCTTGCTAGGGTTGACCTCAATAGGATCTGTGATCACTTGCTCACCTACCAGTGACCAGAGCATTGTTGCTTTACACCTAAGAAGTCTACCATTGACCGCAAAAACTCCAGAGAACTGGAGGAAAAAAAAAACAAAGTCTGCAGGGGTTCCAAGGCAGAGGGGATACCCGCATAATACTAGGCTGCAGCAGATACAGGGTTATTTCTGGAGGATGGGATTGGACCGCGTGGCTACCTGAGGGGTTGCTAACCAGGATCCCGAGCTGTTTCGTCATGTGGTGGGTGCGGCAACATGCATGCTCCCCAACCTGACCTGACCTGTGGATTCAGTAAGGATTCAGACCCCATCACATTCTGCACATTAGCATTGTTCTTACCTTTTCTGCTGTGGTAGCTGGGATGGCCTTCAAAACACGACCTTGATCTGGATTATGTGGGTTAGAAAATGACATGACACTTTCTGCACGCTTTGTTGTATTGTAGATTTAGTTTTTAAATTCATAAATTTACTATTTTACCAATCGGTCTGCACTCAATAACTCATATTGACAAAGTGAAAACATATTTTAAGAAAGGTTTCTTAATTTTATTACTTTTATTAAGTCAAAAATTGAAATCTCTCCTTCATATTTGTATAGAGATCTTTAATTCAGTAACTTATAGAAACACCTTTGGCAGAAATTTCAGTTTAGAGTCTTCTTAGGTAAGTTTCTACAAGCTTTGCACACTTGGATTTAGGCTTTTTGTCCCATTCTTTCTAACAAATCTTCTCAAGCTCCATTAGATTTGATGGGAAATGTCTGTAAACCACCATCTTCAAGTGTCTTCACAGATAGTGAATGGGGTTTAAGACTGGGCTTTGACAGGACCACTCAAGGAGAGCTAGGCTTGTCTCAAAGCCACTCTAGTGTATGCTTTGGGTCACTGTCAGGCTGAAAGGTCAGTAGTTGTGTGAACTTTGGATCAGATTTCTTCAAGGACCACTCTGTATTTGGTTGCTTTAATCCTTCCCTTAATTCTGACTAGTCTCCGTTGTTCCTGCTACTGAGAAGAACCTCAAGGCATTGCAGGAGGTGGTTAAAGCTGCATAGATCATCAATGGGACACGGATACCATCTCTATAGGACATACTTGCCAAGTGACGTCTGGGAAAGTCAACATAAATCATAAAGGACCCCAGTCTCCCTGCATGAACATTTTTCTCCCTTCATCTATTGGACAGGTGTTATAGAAATACTAACTGCCAAATGGTGAAATTTAACAACAGTTTCTACCCGCAGGTAATAGGGCTGCTCAGTTGTCATATGTGATAAACTGTCTGTAATCACCTGAGTGAATTAAGTGTGGTTCTTGTGTATGTAATGTTGTGTTTAGTGTTATTTACTGTGATTATCATTAATCTTTGATATATGTTTGAGTTTTTCTTTTTTCAGATGTTTAATGTTAATTCATGCAACTGCTAATATTAAAAAAGTAAGAATTTTTCATTGTACATGTAACCATAAAGAAACCTTGACTTTGCTACTTGGGCCAAAGGTAGTCATATGGAGGGCATTGAAGGATGTTGTTGACAATTTTCTTGGCAACCACAGAACACCAAACATCATCCAGCTTCCTGACAACATGGTTCAAGTATATAAAACAATGAAGTGCAACACGTCAGTGAAGATTTATTTTCTGTATTCCCACTTGGACTCCTTCCTTGCTAATCATGGTGCAGTCAATGACAAACTGGAGGAAGCCCCACAAATACATGGATAGAACCTGCACACCACACATAGGTAGAGATCAGAGATTTGGCGAGATATGGTGATATGAATTATCAGCACTAAGCACATTCTCAGATTGATTTCATCAAAGTCCCCCTGGCAGCGTCAGAAGTCAAACAGAAACCAAACCTGATGAGGTTCACCATCCTTGAATTTAAACCAAAGTCTTTGCATTTGTGAAGCCAAAGCACAAACTCATGTCATCTGCTGTTAATCCATTAATTTGTGCATTTATTTCTAGAAGTATTGACTATGGTGATGTGTTGTTCACTGGCTGTTCAAATTGTTCCTTATGCTGCGAGAATTATTACAAGAACAAGAAAATACAAAGACATAACTCCAGTTCTTAAATCCTTACACTGGCTCTCGGTTAAGTTTAGGGCAGATTTCAAAATCCTCATTTTAACTTATAATTGGCAGAGGTCCTGCTTACAGGGTCAGATTTCCCATAAGGCCAACCTAGGCCATGGCCTAGGGCGCAGCAGTCAGGGGAGCGTATATACAGAAGAAATAACATCCAAATATTTACAACTTTTTCAGTATTATTTTGAAAAGGCCATATAAAATTCAGTTTTTAAAATTTACATCCATATACATTAAATAAATTGAGTGGCACATTTACGTTGCCATGACTTGAACACCTGAACTTGAAGAAGCCTGCTTATGATTTTCAAAGATGATCTGGAACCCATGATCTATGTGATGAACTTGTCCATCTGAAATCTCACATAACTGACTGCAACATTGGGACTAAAAACCCCTTATCACTTTGTAAGTGGATACAACAAAAAGGACTACAAACAGTTTATCCAAACACTGACATTTTATTAAGAATGTTTGTAGGCACTGCAGTGACAAATTCCTCGGCTGAAAGGTCTTTTTCTTCTCTGAAAAGAATCAAGGATCATTTAAGATCTATGATGCAGCAAAATAAGCTGAATGCCCTTGCACTTCTTTGCAGTGAAGCAGATTTAACAAGATCTGTCGACTTCCATGAAACAATTGAAGCCTTTTCATGGACAAACGCGCAAAGGAAGAAATTCTAGTAGGTATTTAAGATGACTTGAAGAAATTTAATGGAAAGTTTTTTTGCAGGTGTTAATGTTATGCAATTTCATAATTAGTGTAGTAGTGTAGTTTTGAATTAAAAATATAATTTGGTTCAAAGATTATAAAGATTGTATTAAGTGCTTATATGTTTCAAAAATAAATTATTACATTTCAAATTGAAAATTATAAATCAACTATTTGAGGGGGAGGAGAGGGCGCAGAATTATGTGCTTTAGCCTAGGGTGTACAAACGTGTAAATCTGGCCCTGCCTATTTATTTGAACTTATCATTTCTTACAACACAGAGCACATATTAAGATCTCAAAATATCTGACTGTTTATGATTACAAAGATTAATAAAATAACAGTGAGAGGTTCAGCTTTTAGTTACAGGGCCCACAAAGCTGTGGAGCGATCTGCCTGTTAGTATAAGAGACGCCCCTTCAGTTACTTCAGTTTAGTACACCCTGACTAGAGCTGCTAATTAACTGTTGTCACAAAAAGACTCCAGACAGTCAAAAAGATTTGGGGCAGCCAACCCGTATATTATGATCCTGAGTGCAAAAGGTTGAAATGATTGAGTTATTTACAAGATCGAGTCCAAAACAGAACTGAGTATGTTGACGTAAGACAGCGGTTTTAAGGGCTGGTGGAGGAAATGATGTCATAAATACCGAAAGTAACGTCATCTGGACCAGAAGTGACGTCCTTAGAGGCGCTGGGACCAGAAGTGACATCATTAGAGATGCCAGAACCTGGCAGGATTTCCCGGGAATGGTCTCTAAGGAACTGAGAGAGACTCTCAGAACAGTCTGCCACCCCCTGGTCTGATGTAGTATTACAGTTACCCAAGGCCTTTAGCGGCCTCCTAATTGCACATGTATCACACTGTGCATTCTGCATCTCTGGTGTTAGTCCTTAGCACTAAAATGTAAGTAACATGATAGTTATAAACTGTTACTAACCCTCACCTACTCTGTTTCTCTTCTCTATATTCTCATGTGGCACTTGGTGCCACTGCTTCACTGCAAGTTGCTTGCCTGCCTATGGAAAAGTCCTCTCAGATAAAGGAGATCTGGAATCATCGAGAAGGAGGGACCAGATTGGCTGAATCAACACTGACTCAGCTGTAGAATGGCCAGTAGGGGGGAGGCAGCTTGTTGGCCGTGGTCCCCATGACTCTGACCGTGTCTGAGTTGTCTGACTCCTTTTCTATAACCTGACTGTGGTTCTACAATTACCTGATGGACAGGTATTGGTGTTGTTTTTCATTAATGTGAATTAGTTTCTACTTTGTGTTTGATGTATTTAAACCAATCTGTATCCGCATGTGATAGTTCTGTATTTAGTCAGTAGCATAATCTCCTCTTGCATTTTACCTTAAGAGCTGTCATGGTGCTCTGTGCCTGCACTTAGTAAGCAGCACTGTATTAGAACAAAGTAAGTTTATACTGTTGTGTTGTATTTCTGAGGTGGCCATTACAGATTGGACATCCAGCTCTGTCAAGAGGCTTACTTGTATTCTGTTTTGTGTGTTGTATTTACCCCATTTTATGACACCCTTTGCATGTCCAACCTACCTGGAAAAGGGTTCTCTGTCTGAATTGCCTATCTTCAAGATACGTTTTTGGGAATTTGTTTCTTGCCTTCTTAGAGAGTGAACGCTGAGGGCGGCTGTCAAAAGAACAGGGCCTTTTTAAAGCCCATTGCGGCATTCCTTTTGTGATTTTGAGCTATGCAAGAAATAAATTGTTGTTGTCGTTGTCATAGTGTGGAAGAAAGAGGGGCTATCCTGGAAGCATAAAAAACAAAGGCAGGAACCAAAACTGGAAAAGGCACCACCACAGACAATGACTTGGCTGGGATTTGAACCCAAGACCTTGGAGGTGAAAGTCAACGGCATGTAGCCTCAGTAGAAAAGCATAACATAACACAGAATTGTCTATTTATTCTGATGTAGAGTTGTCACTTAATATAATATAACCTTTTTTTAATAACTGGAAAGAAGTAGAATAAAGGAATTTTTACACAGAAACAGGAAAGGAACTTTTAAATGCCAGACAGAGAGCATTCAAACCCTGGGTGGTGGATCCATAAGGCCACACCAAGTATAAAACCAACACTTAAAGTGTTTTTCAGCTCTGTCATGTGCACTACTAATAGAAACAGGCATCTGCAGTACTCCATAGTGTTCCGTTTTATCGTTCACCTCTGGGAATCACTTTTTGTTTTCTGCTTGCTTTGGGAGTTGAATTTGCATTCTCATCGCTCACGCTGCTACCTGGTGACATTTAATGGCAATGCTAACAAGAGGCAGCCTAATCCACCATGTCTTGTTATGTCTTATCCCTCTTGGAAACAGCTGAGGCAGACTTGGAGCTGCTTTTCGTGTTATGCAACTGCCGCACAGCCCGCTGTCTCTTATCTCCAGTCGGAAGACTTGAACACAAGACAGATTCCAGAATAAAACAGTCAGAAGTTTTGAAAGAAGTTTTTCCACAGAATTTGTAAAATGTTTATACAACAGCTTTCTGATGAAAAAAGAAATTGTATGAATACTTGATTAATAAATAATTGACTGTTCATTTGTTATTATTCTAATTTTACAGCAAATTGAAAGCAAATTAATCAGTAGCTATGTTTTCAAGGTTTGATCCAATTGTATAAATAAAGCATGGTGCTACCATATTTCTTTGAAGAAAAAAGTCAAAAATAAAAAAAATTTGTAAACAAATAAATGCTCGGTATAATCAAGAAATTATATTACTTATTTAAAGATTACCTGATACCCATATTTATGGTGAATCACAACATCTGGATACTGTTTCATCCTGGAGCACAGACATGTTAAATGACTTGCTGAGGGTCTAAGAAAGAGGCAGAAGTGAGCAGAGAACTGGCAGCCTGTTTAAATGACTAAAAAAATATTTTTAATATGTTACTCTACCCATGAACACTGCACAAAAAATTTAAAGTGACACTTAATCATCCCAGTCTAACACCAGGTCAATTAAGCTTCAGGAATTAAGCTTAATTGCAGGAAGTACAAGCCGGTTGTGAATCGGTGTCAAAGATAAAATAAAAGAGTCACAAAACGATTTGGGACAGCCACTCGTATAATTATTCCTGGCTGCAAAAAATTTAAATTGAGAGTACATTTCTATACCGATTCAAGTCCAAAACAGAACTGCCCTGATGAGGTAAAGATGGCGGTTTTAAAGCAGAGGACAGGAAGTGACGTCATCAGGGCTGGAACCGGAAAGTAATCTCATTAAACTCGAAAACCAGAAAGTAACATTGATGTACCCAAAACTGAAAGTGACGTCATTGGGACCAGGCGGAAATTCCTGTAATCGGTTTGCAGTGGAAAAAGACAAAGAGTCAGTAGACTCTGCCCTGGTAGAATAACCCTCATTCAAGCCCTTCAGCTGCCTCCCATGCGCATGTGTGTGACAGTGGAAATGAAAGTGACATCAGGAGCACTGGAGTGGCAACAGTAAGACGACCCTCAAAAAGGAAATGGTTTTGCAGGTGATGGCCACGGACAATTGCTCTCTCCTTCTCCTTCTTGGACTATTCTTCCCTAGTTTTGTGTTTTGTTAGTGTCCATGTCACTACTGGTACCATGAGGTGGTACCTGCAGCTGATTCAGGTTGCATAGGTCGTCCAGCTCCTCCAGGATGGCGCATCCATTCGTACCAGAAAGTTTGCTGTGTCTCCCAGAGCATGGAGGAGATACCAAGAGATGGCCCATCACACAAGGCCAGTTTGACAGGGTCGTAGAAGGGCATCAACCCAGCAGCAGGACTGGTATCTGCCCCTTTCTGCAAGAAGGAATAGGAGGAGCACTGCCAGAGCCTTACAAAATGATATCCAGTTGATTACTGGTGTGTATGTTTTTGAAATAGAAACTGTCAGAAACAGACTCCATGAGTGTGACATGAGGGCCTGACATCTTCTAGTGGGACCTGTGCTCATAGCCCATCACTGTACAGCTTTATTGGCATTCATCAGAAAATACCACAATTGCCAGACATGAAAGAGTCATGGGGAGATGTTGTGGTGAACGCTATGTAACCTGAAACATCATAAAGTTTGACTGGTTTGGCGATGGATCATTGATGGTCTGAGGAGGCATATCTTTGGAGGGTCACATAGGCCTCCACGTGCTGGGCAATGGTACCCTGACTGCTGATAGGTACCAGAATGAACTCCTCCGGGCCATTGTTAGACCTTACACTTGTGCAGTGGGACCTGGATTTCTCCCAGTGTGGGACAATGCCCAGCCTCATGTGACCAGAGTGTGCAGGCAACTCCTAGATAATGAAGGCATTGATGCCATTGACTGACCTGCACATTCCCCAGAACCTCTGGGACATTATGTATCGGTGCATCTAAAGCTACTAAGTAGACCCACAGTTTTCAGGAGCTCACTGATGCCCTGATCCAGGTCTGGGAGGAGACCCCCAGGACACCATCTCATCAGCAGCATACCCAGACACTGTCAGGTGTGCATACAGGCCATACACACTACTGAGTCACATTATGAGTTGCGGTGATGAAATTCACACAAGGTGGATCAGCCTGTGATTTCAATTTTTGACTTTGATTTTCGGTGTGATGTTGAATCAGCCCTCAATGGGTTGGTGATTTTGGTTTCCATTGACTGTCGTTACATCATTTTGTTCTAAAGGAATTACAAAGTATTACTCAGTAAAGATTTTCCACTTGAATATTTCTTTCATCGAGATCTGATGTTTGATTTAAGGGTTACCTTAATTTTTTTAAGCAGTGTAGATTGTAGCGACAGCCAAGAAAAAAAAAATGAATGTCATATTTTTATGCAGAACAGTAATAAAAAAAAAAAAATTCTGATATTATTCTATGGTAATCCACATCGGACAACAGCCAATATGACAATGTCCATGAGAAAATATCACCTTAATTGTATCACATAATCCACATAGATGTATGCTCACAACGTTTGAAACACATGTACAGTGGATTCGGACAGTATTTAGACCCTATCACTTTCTGCACATTAGCATTTGTTCTTGTCCGCCCCCATATTTATATTTATCTGGAATAGGCTCCAAGCCCTTACACCCCAGCCACCATTTTTGCCAATCATTCTACACTAAATTACCCATAATGACAAAGAGAAAGTATATTTTTGGAAAGATCTGAAAATTTTATTTAAAGTCAAAAATTGAAACCTCTCCTTCATATAAGTATTGAGACCCTTAATGCATTACTTTTTTAGAAGCTCCTTTTAGTGTTCTTGGGTAAGTTTCTAAAAACTATTCCTCCAGGCAGATTCTATCAAAAGCTACTGGATTGGATGGGATGTGTCTGTAAACTGCCATCTTCAGGTCTCTCCAAAGATGTTCTATGGGTTTCCAGTCTGGGCTTTGCTTGGGCCACTCAGGGACAGTTGGAGACTTGTCCTGAAATTACTCCAGCATTGTCTTGGCTGTATGCTTCGGGTCATTGTCAGTTTGAGGTGTTGTGCACTCTGGAGCAGATTTTCTGCAATGACCTCTTTCTGTTTGGTTGCATTCATCCTTTCCTCAATCCTGACCAGTCTCCCTGTCACTGATGCCAAGAAACACCCATATAGAATGATACTGCCACGGACATGCTTTATCGTAGGGATGGAATTAGGCAGATGATGATTAATGCCGGGCGGCACGGTGGCGCAGTGGTAACGCTGCTGCCTTGCAGTCAGGAGTCCTGGGTTCGCTTCCCAGGTCCTCCCTGCGTGGAGTTTGCATGCTCTCCCCGTGTCTGCATGAGTTCTCTCTGGGTGCTCTGGTTTCCTCCCACAGTTCAAAGACATGCAGAAAATTGTTGGATTGGCAATTCTAAATTGTCCCTAGTGTGTGGGTATGTTTGTGTGTGTCCTGCAAAGGGCTGGCACCTTGCTCAGGATTGGATTCCTGCCTTGTACCCTGTGTTGGCTGGGATTGGCTCCAGCAGTCCCCCCGTGACCCTGTGTTCGGATTCAGTGGGTTGGAAAATGGATGGATGATTAATGCCTCATTTTCGTCATGCACAGTGCTTGGAGTTCTGCCTAAAGAGTTTAATTTCTGTCTCATCAGACCAAAGAATCGTTTTCCTCATGCTCCCAGAGTCCTTTAAATGCTGTCATATGCCTTTTATTTAAGAGTGGCCTACATCTACCCACTCTACTATAAATGACCAAGTAATTGTGTGCTGCTGGGATAATTGACCTTCCAACAGGTTTTCCCATGTCAGCAGAGGACTTCTGAAGCTGTGTTAGAGTGAAAATTGGGTTCTTGGTTACCTCCCTGGCCATGACCCTTCTCACCTGTCTGCTAAGTTTGGCAAGACAGCTAACTCTAGGTGGAAGTTCTGGTGGTTCTTCCATTTCACAACTATTGAGACTGCTGGGCTCCTGGGAACACTCAAAGCCTTCAATATGGTTTCATCCCCTTACCCTAATCTCCTGATCCAAAATTTGATAACAGAGGTCTATAGAAGGTTTCTTGGACTTCATGGCCTGCTTTCCTGTCATGATATGTAGTGTGAATTGTGGGATCTTATATACACAAGTGGTGCCTTTCGAAATGATGTTTAATCAATTCAGTTTGCCATAGGTGGATTCTAATCAAGTTCTAGAAACATCCCCAGGAAAATTAAAACAATCAGGATGCACCTGAGCACAGCAAAGTCTCCAAATATATAGATGAGAGATTTCAGTTTTTGATTTTGAATAAACTTCTGAACCTTTCTGAAAACATTTTCTTCCATAAAACATATTACACACGTGCTTTCTCCTAATCAACTAACAAATGTGTTTGGTGTATTTCCAGATGGACTTAAAGTGGAGAAGGACAAACTTTAATTGTCTTTACTTTACTATAGGCATGTAGAATTATCTTGCTCAACTAGAAGAATCCTAACTCACCTATTTTTAAGTCAGTGGGTAACTGAATTTATATATTTTTTTGAAATTGGAAAAATTTTCACTTAAGAGGATCTGTGCAAAACCTTTTCAAAACCTGGCAGGATCTAATCAATAACTTTTTAGAATAAGCTTTTAAATCGAGGAAGTGGATTCTCTCCCCTCTTTTTTATTCTATTTATTTGTATTCATTTATTGATGTATCTATCTACTTATTTTTACTAGTTTAAAATTATACTCTGCTGGCCTAGCTCTCTTTCTCATGGGTGGGGGTTGATTTGTTTTGTAAAAGTTGATTTGCTTGTATGGAAAGTTGTCTGATTTTAATAAAATCAAAAAAATGCTTATATATATATATATATATATATATATATATATATATATATATATATATATATATTTGGGAAGCAACTTAAAGGTTCTGGTGAGGGTAATTACCCATTTAACCGGGTTTCTAATGCCTTCTCTCTTCCTCCCTCTGCAGAATCAAAGACTGACAGCCAATCCATTGCTGATGTCACATCCATTGTCTGCCCTCCTGGACCCGCCCTTCCTGCTTGGAACCCATATAACCGAAAGATCTGTCATTTTTAATTAGTTCTGTTTTGACACACACACAGATGCCATTTTGCATTATAATTGCAGATTTATTTAAACCCTATAGTCTTAAACATTATGAAGAGTACTTTCCAAGCACATTATTTTTGAACAATAATTTAAATGTTTACTGAACTGAAGTTAAATGAGTGACATTTAACCCCATGGTTGTACTGTGTTGATACAGATGCTAGATTGTGATGACAACTTGTATGGCGGCATGTAAATAAAAGTAAAAAGTTGACTATACTGACATTAAATTAAAGTGATTCACTGGAAACATTTTTTGAAGTGTTCATGAATAACCTCTGTTACATTATTCTAGTTTCATGATAGAAATCTAAAGCTGAGCTGCTAATGGGTGTAGGTTTTCAACCAAAGTGCTAATTAGTTGATAGTGTGAAAGAAAATAATTCCTAATTCCAGGATTAGTAATATATTTGAAAACATTCTTGTTGATCACGGCACCAGAGAGTATTACATTCTGTTCAGACACTGTGTTTTAAACATGTGACAATACTATTAGTAACCATTACAGAAAAAGTGGCATCTGTAACATCACATATCAGTAAATGAATGCTACAAATAGCTCAGATGCCAATGATATGGGAAAGATGTCCCACTGTAGAGCCTGTGGTGCCCCAGAATGAGTTACTATTAAATGAGATTTATGATCCTAAGATGTAATGGTAAAGATTAAGTGTGAAGATGCACCAAAATCTCGAACGATTCTGACTCTGTTAATAGTGAATAGTGCTGAGTGAAACGGAGAAGTATCAGTTGGCACGTAGCTTCACAGAACTGACCCCAAAACTTGTTTTGTTGGACATTTTGCAATTGTTAAAAGAGAAATTCACTCCAAAAAGTTTTTTTTTTGTGTATTAGAAAGCTAGAAATATTACCTCCTAAAGACTTGTCCACATGTGTGTCTTTTTTCCTACAGATACATACTGCAGGTATATGTCAGCAAATCCATCCATCCATCCATCCATTATCCAACCCACTATATCCTAACTACAGGATCACGGGGGTCTGCTGGAGTCAATCCCAGCCAACACAGGGCAAAAGGCAGGAACAAATCCCAGGCAGTGCACCAGCCCACCACAGGGCACACACACCCACACACCCTTCAGCAAATCCTTAAAATCAATTCTGTTTATGCCTGTCATTCACTTCATCACAGAAGCGCAGTGTAGTTTTTAAAAAGTGACATAGTGCAGCGTTTCTCAACCTTTAAGTATTTGCGACTCGAGTTTTCATAAGTTTTAATCGCGCCCCCCTAACATTTTTTTGAAAGGAGCCCACTAATACCAATTTGTTCTTTTTTAATTAATGATATATCATAGATGTATATTTTATTATACCTACTTTACATTTTTTCAACATTTATCTAACTCTATATTTATTTTTCTAGTATCAGAATGTAGTTTAAGTTGATTTGTTTTGGTTTCAATAGATGTATTTTTCATATTTTCAATTCTTGTTTTCTTTTTTTCACATCTTCGCGCCCCCTTAGGGGGTCCGCCCCACCATTTGAGACCCACTGACATACTGCATAATTTCCATGCAAAGGCAGACCTAAACCCATCATTGTGCACATCACTCTACAGGAAAATCTCACTACACTGAAGACCACTTGCATCTCCAATTCCCCAACTCCACCTATCAAACACCCTTTCCTGTTTCTCATTTTCTGCAGATGAGGCTCAAATGCTGTATGCACCATGGAGTTTCGAGTTTCACTTCTGTTTCTGATGCATCTTTAGGATTGCAATTGTTAAGCCTGTCATCATAAGACAGGGAGATGACAAAATGTGTACGTGAGATGAGAAATGAGTCAGGTGATTTGTTATTTTCTTTGTTTTATTTATGGAAATCTTTATTTAAACATTAAATGCCAGACAGACACACATGGAAATAATGCATGGAAATGCTTGCAGACAGAAGCGAAACACCTTTCTTCTTGTGTCAGTGATGCAGTTTTTCTGTGCAAAGTTGCTGTGACTTCAATTTCATACTAATTGTTTCGCCTGTCACTATTAGTGAAAAATGTAATTTAGTTAGAATTAAGCACATTTGCTATTCATTTATGTGTAAATCTGTTAAATGTAGCATTCTAAGCCCACAACAAAACAATTTTCTAATTTCACACCCGTGTTGCTCCTTAAAAGTTGAAAACTTTGCTAAAAAGGATATTGTTCAAGTAAAACAGCAGTAGCACCTCCGCCTGACCCATGGTTGGTGATCAAAACTATGTTTCAAAAATAAATAAATAAAAAATAGACAGACAAACAAACAAATAAGTAAATTAAAGTAAAAAAAAAATAAAAGCAGTGTGATGTCAGCAAGTTGCCTACACACCAGACATCAACACATGAAATCAAATTGCATGTTTGGTGAAGAGCAAACTCTCAGATCAGTTCACTTATGTTTTTTATTTTTTCTATCTACCTTAAACTTTCTTTCCCTACAAGTAATGATTTTTCTAAACATTTTCAAAAAATATTGACCACGTTACATGCAATAATATTACTTCTGTGTTCTCCATTAAAACATAATACAGACTTATCAGTCTGAAAATGCCGTACCTTACAGGTCTCTCTCTGTTTATTCTAGTTTCACCTGTCCATTTTCTTTTGTTTTCCCAGATGTTCTTTCAAACCATATTATATATTTGTTTTTTTTGAAGGTTATTTAGAATTTGGAATGGCGGCACCTTGGGAGGGTCAGTCGCTGCACAGTTTCCTTCTGTAACTGAATATCATATTCCTTTCCCACAGTGCAAAGCTCTCAGCTTGCCAATAGCACACAGAAGATGAATGGAGGCTTTTAAAGATTCTGACTGCAATTCAATAGCAGTCCGTCTTTACCGCCTTTGAGCTGATGATTTTTTTTTTCCTTTTCTTTGTATAAGTATCCATGATTGCCGAACCAAATAGAGTCAAACGGGAGGTGGTGGCGGAGCTGTTTTTCCAATATGTGAGGCTGATCAATAGCATCTCTTGAAAACAACGACTCGGTGGTAAATCTACAGGCCGTCCATTCTCATTCTCCAGCTCTATTGGTGATTGGTGGGGGGGAGCAGACAGCAGCAGCAGCAGCAGCATACAATTAGACAGCTAGCACTGGAGGTAAAGCAATTCACATTTATAATCTTGACTTACCAATACCGACTTCTACCTTTATGCATTGATATAACTAGAATCTTCCATGCCATTTTGGAAAGCAAATAACAGCTCAAAGAATAATAATTCTAAATATAATAATACAAATAACACTGATAGTATTACCATGTTTGCAAATGATCTGTAACCCTTAGTCTCCCAAACCCGTACTCAGATTAAACCCACATTTAAAAAAGAAAGACAAGCAAAAAATAGTTTAGTCTTTTTTTTTTTTTGTACGTTTTGTTTTCATAGAAGACATACGTTTGTAAAGCTCTCACAAATGTAACAGCTTTTTGATTATGCAGACAGCAATAGTGCTATAATAATACTTTTATTTTTGTACCATTTGTTATTAGTATTTTTATTACTACTAGAATATAAGTGTGGAGATTCTTCCGTAAGTTTTTCTATTAGTCACTTTTAGTTAATATCTTGCATTTAATACAATGAAGACAAAGGCTGCGCTCTTATATAAGAAATGTCTGTACTGCTTATACACAGTACCAATGAATATTATGTGTAGATATGCATATTTGAAATATATATATGTACGTATCTATATTATAAATATATGTGTATAAATGCATATTAGCTATATATATATATTTATACACATATGCATATATATATATATTCATGTACATACACATATATAAAGTATATACAGACATACACACACGTGTATATATATATATATATATATATATATATATATAATGTATGAAGTATCTGTCAAAAGCTTTGAAACATCCAAAAATTTTCATATTTTTGACAGAGACGGATTCTTTTCTTGATCAACATACCATTAAATTGATTTTTAAATACAGTCAAGACATTATTAAAGTTGTTTATAACTATTACAGCTAGAATTTAATGGTACATTAAAAACATTTTTCAATTTAATTACATTTTATTTTATTAAATTGATATGAAAAATGTAGCCTAGAGATTGCTATTGTTTCAAATAGCTATAACCACTTGAAGTGACTGATTTTTAAACGCATTACTCACAAGAGAGTGCAAAGCCACACTTTCAACAGCCATTCCTTTAGTGTCCTAAAGGTCAACTCCCTTATTTCATCTTTATTTTCTCATGTTGAGAGGCTGATAAGTTATTAGAGAAGCCTTTGTAATTGTAATAATGCAGTTGAAACCGGTAATTCTGTTCATTTTGAGTTGCATGGTTCTTCAGTTTTGGGTTCAAACATAGGGAACATAATGAAAGAGTCATCTTAATGAACACACCACTCTTTTGCTCTTTTTTTTTTGTGTTTGTTTTCTTAAATTTTTGTTTATGGCAGAATAAAGATTATTTCAACCAGGACAGAAAGGAATGGCCAAATGCAAAACTGCACATCTTGTTTGTCCTCTTCTCTCAAGACATAAATAGACACCTTTGTATAAAATCTCCATTTTCTGTTGTATGGAATAACCTTTGTTCTTAAAAAAAAAAAAAATCAATAGGCAGACATGTTTCTTGAGAAAGCCGTTTTCTTTCGGCTATTTTTGAACCCAGATTTGAACGTTAGGAATGTCAGCCCCTTGCAACCCAAGTGAACGGAATAACAGGTTTCAGTGGTGATGATTCCAAAGGTTTCTCTAATAACCAATTAGTATTTACACATGAGTAATTAAGGGTGTTGCTTGTTGCTAAGAGAGTTGACCATTAGGACAGTGGATGAAGGACTGTTGAAAATGGGGTTTTGCAGTCATCTGTGAATAATAAATTAAAAACTCAGTCATTTCAAGCAGTTGTAGCCTTCAGCAACACCAATAATGTCTGGGCTATATTTTTTTTAAATCAATTAATAACAAAAGTATTAATTTCATGAACATTTCTGGGTGATTTAAGCCTTTTGAACACTACTTTGTGTGTGTGTGTGTATGTATGTGTATATATATATATATATATATATATATACAGTACTTGTGTTTGTATGTATGTAGTGTACATATTTATATCTATATGCGCAAATACAAAGAAGAGGCAGACAGCTTCAGAACTCAGAATGGATATCCTTAGTATACTGTACTAGTGGAAGAAAGTGCTTAATGAGAAAAATCCATCTTTTTTCCTGTCAGATCTGGGTCCCATAACCTTTGGAAAGTTCAGTATAGCATTAACTATGCTCTGGTCCACCAGTTCTTGAATGTGCGTGGGCTCAATGGCCAGATTGCAGTTCCACCACATTGTCCCTTGCAACCTTCTGAAGAAGCCCGTGAGGTTTAGATGAGCAGACCATTTAGTTCTGAATACATACACATAATCTCTCATATAGGCAGACAGCTTCATAAGGCTTGTTCTGTTTCAATCCCAAATGCACATCTCAACGGATGTCAAATGAGTTGACAAATTCCTCTACAGTGTAACAGCATTTCTTCAGCACACCCAAAGACAT